>NC_089493.1:25243165-25549803 GCF_036850765.1 Saccopteryx bilineata
CGGGATCCAACCTAGAACAACGCCTAGGTGCCCAGAACGGTGCCTGGCTCAGAGCCAAATGAGGAATTAATGGGTTCATGCATCTGCACCTGGCACAGAGAGGCTTTGGTTGGAATGAGAACCCTTGATCATGTCACCTATCCACCCTGACCTGTGTGCACACACTCAGTCTCCGCCATGGCCACCACCCCGTTGCTCCGCCTGGTCGGAGGGAGCCAGCTGCAGAGCCCAGGTCCCGTGCCCACTGGAGCACCTTCGCACCAGCACGGCAGCATGGGCTGGGGTGGGCAGAGCATGGCTCTTGTGTTTTTGGCAGTGCCCTGTGGCTTCAACCCCAGTGTCCCATGTCCACAGGGGCTTCATCCTCTTCCAGGGGTTCCCAGAATACAGACATCCCTGGCAGTATGACTTTCCTATTGTCTCTGTGCTAACAAACTGGGGCTAATCAGCTGAGAGAGAAAGAGAGAGAGAGAGGGGTTGTGTGTGTGTGTGTGTGTGTGTACGTGAACCCGTGTTTTTTTTGCTTCCATGTGTATCTGTGTGTGCGCGGTGGCTGCTGTCATTATGCCGCTAATGGAAATACTGCCACGGATCGCAACTCTCAATTAGCTCCCAGGGCGATAGCTGTGACAGCCAGTTACTGAACAGCAAGGCCTAAAGGAATGAATTAATTTGTAGTACACGACAGTTAGAGTCACTGGGTTAGCAATGGGCCTGACCGCCAGACACCCTGATTAAAGGAGCTGGGACCATTGGGCATCAGTGGGGACTTGCGAGGTGTCTCCCTGTGGGCCTGACCTGGGCAGGGGATCAAAGGAACACTGGGGGCCTTCACGGAGCTCAGGACCATGCAACCCAGTCAGCTCTCTCCAGGGCAGCCCCCGGGCTGGAGGTGGGGGGCGCTGGCTGGCACACAGTCAGACTAGAGGCTCAGGATGCCAGGAGAGCAGTGAGAGGGTAGTGACGACTTGTTCTCTCTGCAAATAAGACCTTTGTGGGGGGCTTTTTTTGTTTTTTTTTTTTTTGTTTTTTTAGGTGAGAGAAGAGGAGATAGTGAGGCAGACTCCTGCATGCACCCCTACTGGGATCCACCCAGCAAACCATCTGGGGTCGATGCTTGAGTACCCAGCTATTTTCAGCACCTGAGGCTGATGTGCTTGGACCAACCAAGCTATTCTCAATGCCCGAGGTCATGCTTGAACCTATTGAGCTCCTGGCTGTGGGAAGGGAAGAGGAAGAGATGGGAGAAAGGGAGAGGGAGGGGGAAAGAAGCAGATGGTCGCTTCTCCTGTGTACCCTGACTGGGAATCAAACCCAGGGTGTTTATCTGCCAGGCCCATACTCTATCCACTGAGCCAGCAGCCATGGCCCAAACAGGACCTTCACTGGCTCATTTTGGCTGGATTAAGGCCGGTCATCCCCGGTCAGCTAGGGAAACCCTAGGATACTGGAAGGACTGAAGCCCTCCACTCCCTCCAGGCATTAATTTGGATTCTTTTTCTTTTTTTAACTTATAATTGAGGTAAAATTCATATCGTATACAATTGACCGTTTTAAGAGTGCGCATCCAGTGGCATTTCGTGCATTCACGGTGCTGTGCCACCACCACCTCCCTCCAGCTTCGGAACCTTTCCATCGCCCCAGGGTCACCCCACACCCTTTACATAACCGCTCCCTGTTCTCCTCCCAGCCCTGCACCTCCCATCTTCTTTCGGACTCTATGGCTTTGCCTGTTCTGGATATTTTATATAAAAGGAATCAGGCAATATGTGACCTTTTATGCCTGGCTTCTTTCCCTTAGCATAATATTTTCAAGGCTCATCTAAGTTGTAGCATGTATCAGGACTTTATACCTTATATGGCTGAAAGGATTTTTCATGTAAGTCAAGTGTGGGCTAGTTTAAATAAACAAAGATAATGGGGAATTGACATCAAGACCGCTGGTGTCTTGTGGGTCCAGGCAGAACTGCATGCAGCGTGAGCCTAGAGCCCCACCTCCCCTTCCACAAAGTGCTCCAGCCCATGCCCAGGTGTGTGTCCTGAGGTCGCTGTCCACTGAGACTGACCTTATCAACTCCCAGCTCCCCTCCTGGTGGTGAGGACAAGAACTTGGTGGGTCCTCTTGGGTCCAGTGAATAGTGCTGGGTACAGATTTACAAAATGTGTTGCATTGTGAGGGGAATACTCATTACTGCCCACCCTAGTTCGGCAAAACTTTCTCCAACTCCAGACTCTGCTCCTTCTACTCCATCCTGAACACGCAGCCGGCGTCGTTTTTCCCGAAGTTCAGCTCTGCGTCACTTTCCTGCTCGGCAGCTCTTGGTGACTTCCTTTTTCTGTTTTCTTTTTTTTAATTGAATTTATTGCAGTGACAGTGGTTAATAAAATTATATAGGTCTCAGGTGTACAGTTCTATAGCATATCACCTGTGCATTGTATTGTGTGTCCACCACCCCACGTCAGGGCTCCTTCCGCCACCATGTGTCCCCTGTAACCCCGTCTACCTCCTCCCACCCCCTTTCCCTCCTGGAGTCACCGCACCATTGTCGGTGTCTTTTTCACCCGGTCCACAACCAACCACCTTCCCGTCTGGCAGCTGGCAGTTGTTCTTTCTATCTACAAGTCTGTTTCTATTTTGTTTGCTAGTTTATGTTGTTCGTTCGATGTCCCTTGAATGCTCCTTACTATAGTTTTCTAGGTCCTTGTGATCTGACCAAAACTACCTTTTCAGTCTTATTTTTCCACTACTGACTGGCTACAATTTAGACATATTTTAAACTGCAAACTACTTGCAGGTCTCACTTCTGTAAGTTTGCTAATTTTTTTTTCCACCTGGAATATCCTTCCAAATTTTTTTTTAAAAACTAGAATTTTCTCCTTATAAAATATATAGACATTATAATAAATGGACAACAAAATTTATGGGGTCTGTTAAGCCAAGAAAATGCCCCAACTCCCCAAATAACATCATTTTAGAGTTCAACCTCATGAGGAGTTCGGTTTTAAATTTCAACTTTGGCTCTGAGGTATTTCTTCAAGTTCCCAAAACCAATTTTTCTTTAATCCTAAATGCATAATTATCAAAATCAGATAACATAGCCTGACCAGGTGGTGGCGCAGTGGATAGAGCGTCGGACTGGGATGCGGAAGGACCCAGGTTCGAGACCTCGAGGTCGCCAGCTTGAGCGCGGGTTCATCTGGCTTGAGCAAAGAGCTCACCAGCTTGGACCCAAGGTCGCTGGCTCCAGCAGGGGGTTACTCGGTCTGCTGAAGGCCCACGGTCAAGGCACATGTGAGAAAGCAATCAATGAACAACTAAGAAGTCGCAACGCGCAACGAGAAACTGATGATTGATGCTTCTCATCTCTCTCCATTCCTGTCTGTCTGTCCCTGTCTATCTCTGCCTCTGTAAAAAAAAAAAAAAAATTAGATAACATAATATTTATTAAATCATTTAACATTGACATACCATTCTTTAATCCACAGTTTATATTCAGAATTCATCAATGGTCCCTTTAGTATCCTTTATAATTATTTTTTCCTTCTTGGTCCAGGACTCAACCAAGATTACACAGTGCCTTCAATGTTCTTGTTTCTTTTTGTTTTCTTTGATTTGAAACGCTTCTTCAGCCTTTTCTTACATCTCTTGATCTTTACATTACTTTTTAAAAAAGAGTGGGTCAGTTATTTTATAATACATCCATCAATGTGGGTTTGTCTGATTTTTTTTTCTTGATTAAATTCAGTCGATGCACTTGGACAAGAATTTCACAGAAGTGATGTGTTCTCAGTGCATCATAGTGGGAGGCACGTGACAATGATTTGTCCCAAGATCAATGATATTAACTTGGATCCTTTGGTAAGGTGTCTCCGTTGTAAAATTACTATGACTCCCCTCTGTAAGAATAAATAATTTGTGGGAAGATACTTTGAGGCTATGAAAATATCCTGTTCCTCATCAAAGTGTCTCCCACTAGTGTTTGCATCTGTTGATGATTTTCTAACTCTGTATCTCTTCTATATTTATTACTAGGCATTCTATCTACTATTGATCCTCCATCAGTTACTTATTTATCTACTTATTTATTCATTGATTTCTCATTTATGACTATTATTATTTATTTAAAAATCATTTTCTGCCCTGGCCAGATAATTCGGTTGGTTAGAGCATCCTCCCAAAGCGTAGAGGTTGTTGGTTTGATCCCTGGTCAGGAAACAGCTCGATGTTCTGGTCTCTCTCTCTTTCCCTTCCTATCTCACAGCGCTCCAACCAACTGAGCTATCCAGCCAGGGAAATTATTATTATATATATATATATCTTTTTAATTTTATATTTTAATTTTAATTACTTTTTAATTAATTTTAATGGGGTGACATTGATAAATCAGGGTACATATGTTCAGAGAAAACATCTCCAGATTATTTGACATTTGATTATGTTGCATACCCCTCACCCAAAGTCCAATTGTCTTCTGTCACTTTCTATCTAGTTTTCTTTGTGCCCCTCCCCTCCCCCACCCCCTCCCTCTCCTTTCTCCCCCCTCCTCCCTTACCATCACATTCTTGTCCATGTCTCTGAGTCTCATTTTTATGTCTCATCTATGTATGGAATCATATAGTTCTTAGTTTTTTCTGATTTATTTATTTCACTTCGTATAATGTTATCAAGGTCCATCCATGTTATTGTAAATGATCTGATGTCATCATTTCTTATGGCTGAGTAGTATTCCATAGTATATATGTACCAAAGCTTTTTAATCCACTCGTCTACTGACAGACACTTGGGCTGTTTCCAGATCTTTGCTATTGTGAACAATGCTGCCATAAACATGGAGGTGGTAAATTAACTCAATGCAAAAATACCACCTAACTATATATTTTTATGTTCAAATTGTCCCAGATTTGGCCAGAGGGATCCCCTCAAATTGGTTCCTATGTCTCCATTATTCTTTGAGCTCAGCTCATTGTCTGGCCCAACCAGATATTTGGACCTCTCTTTCTTGTCCTAGGTCAGCTTTTCCACGAGGAGCCTTCTAGGCCCAGTATGATGTCCTTTATCTGAAGGACCTCACAGGGCCAGTGCCACGCATGCATCCTCATCATCATGGTCCAGTAGTGTTTTTAATAAGTTCTCTCAGGGGTTCTGTGGCTCAAAAATGTATAGTAATAATCATCTTCTCTATTATCCACATTATTTTTATTTTCTACTTCTTGTATTTACTCTTTTTTTATTTATTCATTTTTTAGAGAGAGGAGACAGAGAGAGAGAGAGTGGGGGGGGGAGAAGAAGGGGGGGGGAGGAGCAGAAAGCATCAACTCCCTTTTGTGTCTTGACCAGGTAAGCCTGGGGTTTCGAACGGGCGACCTCAGCGTTCCAGGTCAACACTTTTACCCACTGCTCCACCAGAGGTCAGGCTACTTCCCCCCCCCCCCCCCTTAATGTTTTAACAACGCACTTGCACAGCTACATGAAATATCAACGACAGGCCGTCACACTGGAAGAATAGACACTGTAGGATTAACAAAGGCTTTCTCCAGAGAACCAAATGAAGAAGCAGTCTAGGCCAGGGGTCAGCAGACTACGGCCTTCTCCTGTTTCCGTGAGTAGCGTCTCCCTGGACCCCAGCCACGCCAGTGGGCTGACCCATTATCTACGACTGTTTTCACTGGCTCCAGGGCAAAGCAGTTGCAGCAAAGACTGTGTGGCCCATGAAGCCTAACATATTTATTATCTGGATTTTTACAGAAAACGTTTGCCAGTCCCTAGTCTAGATGAAGAGGTGCTGAGAACTCAAACCAGTAAGGTGTACTAAACGTTAGTGAAATAAGTGAGAAATTCGATGCCTAGTAATTTAGGCTCCCACAGCGATTACTTAGAATGGCCTTGCTTCTTCCACGGGAAGTCAACATGGAAAGCAAAAGTCCCACACGGTCAAGCTTATCCTGGAAAATCTTCTGAAAATACCGTTTCTCATTAAGTCCAGCACATTGAGTTTCACCAGCATCTACAACTCCACCTTGAGCATTTCGTCAACGTAGACATACAAGGTGCACGGAGGCCCTCCAGCCCTGAGACCAGCCAGCTCAGCTCTGCAGTGTCATCAAGTGCAATTCTGAAACCAGCTCACAGACGGGCTGGCGATGTTTATAGGGAATAAATGATTAAAAACCCTAGAATAGCATCCCCAGAAGGTCTCTCATTTGGAAAATTGCAAAAGGAAATTGAAGAGAAGTGGAAAGTGTTTCACCAATATGAAACCTAGGGGAAAAAAAAAACACCTCTCCTAAACATATGGTGAAAGAGACTTTATATTTTATATCTGTATCTTTATAAATTAACTCAATGCAAAAATACCACCTAACTGTGAATGGCTAAAAACTGATGTGAAAGACCATTTCAAATATATTTGAAATGCTATCTATGCTCTGATCAACACAGCAATGAGACACTATGTCATACCCACCGACTGGCAAAAATATAAGTTGGATTACACCGAGTGATGTGCAGGATATGGGGAGTGGAGAATGCTGAAGCATTGCCGATGGGAGTAAAGTGAATAAACCCACTCTGAGGAGTGATAAGAGTGGCTCGTAGGGGTAAGATGGATCACCTCAGCCACCCAGCAATTTGGCCTCTGGTTAGATAACCTACAGCACTGTTCTCCAGGTGTGATCCCAGGGCTCCGGGATCCTTGAGGTGCTTCTAGGAGGGGACCTGCAAGGTCAGAACTGTTTTCACAAGTAAACTAAGATGTCATGCCTCTGCTCTGCTCTGTTGACATTTGCAGATGGTATAAAAGCAACAGCGCTAAGAATGCTGGCACCTGAGCATGAATGTAGTGGCCCCAACCGTACCAGTCACCGCCACGCACTTTGGAGGGAGAAAAAAAAAGTTTTACTGAAGGCTATTCTTTTTTTGTGACAGAGACAGAGAGAGACAGAAAGAGGGACAGATAGGGACAGTCAGACAGGAGAGCAGAAAGATAAAAAGCATCAGTTTTTCATTGCAGCACCTTAGTTGTTCATTGATTGCTTTCTCATATGTGCCTTGACCGTGGGCCTTCAGCAGACTGAGTGACCCCTTGCTCAAGCCAGCGACCTTGGGTCCAAGCTGGTGAGCCTTCTTCAAACCAGATGAGCCTGCGCTCAAGCTGGCGACCTCGGGGTCTCTAACCTGGGTCTTCCGTGTCCCAGTCTGACACTCTATTCACTGCGCCACCACCTGGTCAGGCTGAAGGCTATTCTTGATGGAGCAGAGCAATATTTAGTTTTTACAAATCTTGAGCCCAGAGTCCCTATCTTTTTAGTACTCTGTGTGATGAAATGGGAGTTGCACCCAAGCCCTTCTGCTAAATGCCCAAGGACAGTTATCGCCAGGGGAAGCATGCATGTGACTGTCGGAGTTTAAAGATGAATTAACCACTTTTTCGTGGACCACTATTTTTCCCTGAAAGAAAAACTATAAACTTGGTCATTCAGGTTTCTATATTTAGCAGATATTTTCCCCCAAAGAGAAGTGAGCCTGTCACATCAAGGATAACAACTGGTCATCTTTGTCGCCAATGATAAAATTTAAACTTACACATTTTAGAAAACTTGTATCTGTCACCATGAACGTGACAGCTTCCTAACGCATAAAGACTTTTCTGATAAGATCAGAGGTAACAGTAACAAATGAAAAAAAATTCTTTTATTAAGTGAGAGGTGGGGAGGAAGAGAGACAACTCCCACATGTGCCCCAACCGAGATCCACCTGGTATCCCCCTATGAGGAGATACTCTGCCCATCTTGGGTTGTTGCTCAGCAACCAAGCTATTTTAGTGCCTGAGGTGAGGCCATGATGCCATCCTCAATGCCTGGGGCCAACTTGCTCAAATGAGCCATGGCTGCAGGAGAGGAAGAGAGAGAGAACAAGCAAGAGAAGTAAGAGGGGGAGCTTCTCCTGTGTGCCCTGACCAGGAATTGAACCCAGGACTTCCACACACTGGGCCAATGCTCTACCACTGAAGCCAACTGGCCAGAGTGAAGATTTTTTTTTTTGGGGGGGGGGTATTTTTCCAAAGTTAGAAGTGGGGAGGCAGTCAGACAGATTCTTGCATGCGCCCGACTGAGATCCACCCGGCATGCCCAACAGGGGGCAATGTTGTCCATCTGGGGCATTGCTGCATTGCAGCCAGAGTCATTCTAGCACCTAAGGCAGAGGTCATGGAGCTGTCCTCAGCGCCCAGGCCAACCTTGCTCCAATGGAGCCTTTGGCTGTGGAAAGTGAAGAGAGAGATAGAGAGGAAGGAGAGGGGGAAGGATGGAGAAGCAGATGGGTGTTTCTCCTCTGTGCCCTGACTGGGAATTGAACCCGGGACTTCCACACACTAGGCTGATGCTCTACTGCTGAGCCAACCAGCCAGAGCCAGGGTGAAGATTTTTTGATATGGTTTAATGAAGATGAACCAGTATTTTCCAATCAGGGTATGATATTACAAAAATCACAAGTGAAAAAGATTCATTCAAAGTACAAGATAGACCAATGAATTTTAATGTAGGGGTACAAAAAGTTCAATGATAGGGTTGCAGATTTCACATTGCAACTGATCTAAGAAACTACCACTTGTTGAGTTTTGATGTATAATCCAAGAATGTCAGCAGCTATCTGAAAATTACTCCACCCTTGCCTCATGTATCTATGAGGCCACTTTTGTTCCCAGGATACATTCCACAATGTCTCCAGATATTCCGGGTTGGCACAGCTGGCGGAGGGAAAGGTTGCTGAGACGTCTGGTAGATAGAGGGGGAGATGCTGCTAAACACCCCACTATACACAGGGCTGCCCCCACAGCCAAGAATTTTCTGAAAATGTCAATAGTGCTGAAGTTCAGAAACATTTGAAGAGAATGACCTTCAATGTCCCTTCCTGCCTTGAAAATTACAGGGGACTCCTGGTGGGACCCATTGTCTCCACACCCTGGAGGAGCAGTCCCCACCCCACACTGAAGCCCTTGGGAAGGATGGGCCAGAGCACAAGGGGGGCTTTCACAGGTTCTGTTGGTCAAATAAGTTTGTAAATATGATATATATGTTTGCTCGCTTATAGTTTGCATTGGGTGTGGGGGACAGGCTGTAAGCAGGCAGGGTTGTTATAGCCTAAGGCTTAGTTTTAAGACTAAGCCTTTCCCACCCTAAGTGACTTTGTATCAGAGACTTCCTTGTTTGTATATTGGATGAAAGGTTTTGATTTCTATACTATAAAATGGGGCAGAGGAGCCCATGCAGGAGAGCAGAGAAAGGCCATGTGAGGAGGAGAAGCAGTCAAGATGGTGGAGTGCTGAAGGAGAAGCCAGTTTGTATAGAGAGAAGGAGATGGGGAACAGAGGTGAATAAGGCTGGTGAGGTAGAAACCTTTGATTCTAGGAAACTCTGATAAGTCAGTGGCTTTGGGAGCCCTGAATGGAAAGGGAAGTGTTTTCCCACTGAGTGTATTTCTTGCCCGCTGAGTACAAGCTAGAATTAGAGCTAATGGCCCACCAGTTCTTGGCTCCATTGTTTCATTGCTGTCTGTCTGAATCAAAGGTGAACCTGCATGGGCCAGGCGGCTGTGATGGTGGCCGTGGCTACTGGCTTTACAGGCTCTGACTCCTTTAGGAACTTCAGGCATTTGTTCACTGCTCACTCCCCTCCTGTAGGTTCAAAGTGGGGCCCAGGAATCTCTCCCTAGAGGAGTAAGTGCCCCAGGTGGGTCTAATAAAAACCCAGGTTAGAGCAGTGCTCCCACCTGCCGGACCATCAGAATTCCCTGGAGGCTTTCTAAGCAAGGTTTGGGGTAGAATCCAGGAACCTGGAAGATTTTGTTAAATTCCAAAAGTAATTCTGATAAAACCAACTTACAAGCTTATATCAGCCTGTGAGGATATCTGTGGGAGTTACCTGGGCACTTTCTCATGTATTTATTCACGCATTCATATTCATGGTGGTAGGATTAAAAAGATGCTTAGACATAGATCTAGTCAGGAAGATGAATCTATTAGCAACTCATTAACAATTCAATTGCCTGTGACAAAGGCAAAACAAAATTCATTGAAAAAACTGAGGAGGGATGGAGTTACAGTGCCCGAAGGCTTCTTGGAGGAGGCTGGCTTTTGATTTGGGGTCTTCAAGGATAAGAATGAGACTGTGGGGAGGAAATCGTGCATTCTTGACCACAGAAACAGTAGCCGGAAGCCCACTGGCAGAGAGAATAGGCAGCAGGAAGAAGAAAATGGAGGGAACTTGCCTGTGCTGGACCCAACATTTGCAGAGCCTCGTAGTTCCGCTCTGTTCTCAAACAAATCTGACACTGGGCGATACAGACGATACACACGGAGTCTCGCTTGAACAGAATTTGAAATAATGCAGATCCTGCTTCAAGTCTATTTCTATGAGAAAATTAGCCCTGAATTTTGTGAGTTAAATTAGGAGAGGTTTCAGAAATAAATCTTAATGTTAAAAACTGGCCAGCCCAGGCCCTGGCCGGATAGCTCGGTTGGTTGGAGCATCGTCCCAGAGCACAGAGGTTACCGGTTTGATCCCTGGTCAGGGTACATACAGGAGCAGCTCAATGTTCCTTTCTCTCTCTCTCTCTCTCTCTCTCTCTCTCTCTCAAAAAAAAAAAAAAAAAGGCTGTCCTGCCTGGAACGGAGCACCTACAGCCTGCACTTACCCTGTGCTCTGGGTTCTGGAAGAGTCTAAGGCCCAGCCCCACCCTGGAGGAGCTCACAGCCTGTTGCACATCCCGCACCCTGAGGCAAACTTTGATCTGAGTCAGGCTGGTGAGAGAGGACAGAGAGGAAGGGGCCCTGAGTCTAGCAGAGGCAGGCTGGGGCCATTGGGAGGGCAGGGTGTTGCCCAGGCATCTACGCTGGCGTTTAAAGGGCAGAGAAGAGACAATGGGAAGAAGAGTTGGAGTGGCCTTCTGCTGGAGGCCACCACTGTTCCTTCCCTTCCTACTGCACAGCCAGACTGCTGGGGGCAAAAAGGGCACCAGTTGTGAACAGTGATAGGACCTCGGTTCTTGAGTTTCAGCTAAGAGAAGAATTCAGAACCAAGACTCAAATGACAAGAGAATGTTTATTTAGCAATTGTCAGAGGGAGAGTCAGTGAGCTGTAGAAGAAATGGGCTCAGGTAACTAGTTACAGAGGGGAAAGGAGGACCTTTAATGCTTAGGGGAAAGAGATAAAGAAATCATGCCTGGGGGTGGGGGTGGGGAGCCCTATAAAATATTCAACAGCTCTCCAGGTGTGCCTGTTGGCCTCCCCTGATTGGTTGGCGTCAGGGCAGGGCGTGGTCATCAGGATACAGCTCGTCCTGATGTCAGTCATTGCTGCTTTTCTGGACCTGGACATCTTTGTCTTGAGGACTTAATGGGTCGGTCCTCCTCTAGGGGGTCTAAATCTGCATGACCAGTGATATGCTGGGGAAGGAACGGTCACCCTGGTGGTGAGGTCCCAGCTCAGTTTGGCCTGTTGCTAAGTACCCAGGGCTTTCTTCCAGGTACCTGGCCTATTGTCCTTGCTCTGCTCACGCCTAACTGCCTACTGCAGTGCCACTGCTCTTGTGCTCTGGGTGTGACTCTTGGTCCTTGATTCCTCCATAAATACTTACTAAGCACCTCCTATGTGTGTGGCATCCGGGCCATATCGGTGAACAGATTAAACCAAATTCCTGCCCTGGTGGAGCTGACATTCTTGTAGGAAGAGACTGGTCATTGTTAATCCAAATTCGGAGGGACCAAAAACATGAAAGACAGAAATAAGGTCCGTAGTTTACACACCAAAGCTTTATTGTTTAGCTTGGCCAAGCGGCGGCAGCTCTGACAGAAATCTGAGGAAGAGCTCACCGGCCCTTTGTTCTACTTAGTTTTTATAGTTTTGTAAGTGGGAAGTACAGAAGCAAAAATTGCAATTAGGAGCCCCTTCCTGCTATTGGTTATAGTCATATGTCCTTTAACATGATAGGACCACATTCAAATTGCAAACCATACATTATTTTGGAGAAAACAAAATTTACAAGCCAACACAATGGTAGAAAGATGTCTCTTTACATATTAAAGGCATTCCTATATTATCTAGTGTTTATCTGCTATCTCTCTGTCCAGAGTCACACACACATTTATATAGGAGAGGTAGTTTCGGTGGGGACAAATGCCCGCAAATGACTCATTGCTATAAGAAAAGGTTGATTTTGGCTTTTCTCTTCCTGCACCTGGCTAGCCATTCACCCTTTTCCCCACAGGCATGGTGGAATGTCTGGGAATCCATGTTTTCCTCCCCTTTGCATTTACAATACAATGCCAAGGGCCATCCTGGTCATGCCAATCACACAGTACAGAGACTACTCTCACAATTTCTCTGCACACCTTAACCCAAATTAATAAAATGTTCTCCAAGCCTCTTAAAATATTAATTCTGTAGTTTCTGGTACCTTACAACACCTGTGGGTGAAATGGCTCAGTGGCTCCTCCGTCATAAGCAAAATAATCAGGCAGTTTACAAAGTATAGCAGGAGGTGGTTAGTTCATTGAGGAAAATCTAGCATAGAAGAGGATGGAGTGTGTGAGTGCGGGCGTGGTAGGTGCACACACGCTGAGGTTCACACATTTTAACAGGTTGTCAGGGAAGGTCTCACTGAGAATATGACGGTAGAGGTTTTCTTGGAAATTTTATGCTTACCGCGGTACGTTTGCACGTGTATTTTGCCGGCAAGATGATGCCTCCACTAGTGGCAGAAACTATTCTGCTTGTCTCCAACATTGGCCACAAGGCCTGGCACAGCATCGGGCCCCTTAGGGGTAGCCCAGAATACTTTTTGGGTGAATGAAGGAAAAGGAAATGAAGAAGTGAACAAAAATGGAATGACTCAATGAAGACGAGTCCTGCCACCCTCCCGTCTGGGTTTGGGTGGCTCAGTCCAGATGTGGCGGAATCTTTGCGGCCGCGGCCCAGGCCCAGCCAGCCGGAGATCCTCCCTCTTCCGGAGGGAAGGCAAGGATGTGACTTGAGAAGGGGACAGGCTAGGGTGGGATGGGGACGGGTGGGCTGGCAGGGAAGGGGAGGTGGGATGGGGTGGAGAGAGGCAGAGCGGGTGGAGAGGAGGCAGAAGAGCAAGAAGAACAGGAGGGGAGAAAACAAAAGATCAATAAGAACAGTCGGGAGGTGACAGCCGCCAGCCAGGGAGCGCTCCTCCCTTGATTAGAATTCATGAACTCCTCTCTTACATTAAGTCTTTATATGACACCTGGCCTTTAATGCAAAGCTGGCTGCGAACATTAAAAATTAAAAGCCGAAGGTAGGCGACATCCATCTCTGATAGCGCGGCTCCCCTCCTATCTGAGGTCTGCACAAAGCTATTACACATTGATAAATTATTTTGGGTAATAGCCGAGATATTACATTGTTTCTGAGTGAAGGTAAAATCTCTCCCTGACACGGGCATTTATCAGGGGTGCCTTTCATCCTATTTATTATGGGCCAGGTGAGCACCCGGCTGCCGCTGCTGCGGGGGTGTGGGCGGGGCCTCCTTTCCCTTCCCCACCTCCCCTCCCTCTTCCTCTGCCGCTGCCTTGATGGGCTTGTGACAAGTTAATTATTAACTAAAGATCTGCAATTCACCTTAGAAAGGGTAGGGGCTCCCAGGGAAAAGGGAAGTTTGGTTACTGAACAAGCACAGCCTGAACCCAGCTCTGCCCCATCCTCATCCTGCCCCCTTCACCTGGGATGAATCCGCTCGGCTCCTGCCCAGCTCCATCTTGCCCCACCCCATACCCTCCCCACCCAGTCCACAAGCTGGCAGCCAATCAGAGTTGCTGAGCGTTCTGCAAAGGGACAGGGCTTGGAGGTATCTACTCTGCTGGCCTCTCCTACACACACACACACACACACACACACACACACACCCAGAAGCCACACAGAGTCTAGGCTATAAGCCACCGCGCCACACACACACACACACACACACACACACACACAGAAGCCACACAGAGTCTAGGCTATAAGCCACCGCCACACACACACACACACACACACACACACACACACACACACCCAGAAGCCACACAGAGTCTCTAGGCTATAAGCCACCGCCACACACACACACACACCCAGAAGCCACACAGAGTCTAGGCTATAAGCCACCGCCACACACACACACACACACACACACCCAGAAGCCACACAGAGTCTAGGCTATAAGCCACCGCCACACACACACACACACACACACACCAGAAGCCACACAGAGTCTAGGCTATAAGCCACCGCCACACACACACACACACACACACACCCAGAAGCCACACAGAGTCTAGGCTATAAGCCACCGCCTCCTCCCGCAGAGTCTGGTACTGTCTGTGTCCCCTACTGTCCTTCCCTCTCCCGGCCCAACCTCCACACCCTCCTTGAAACTCCTTGATAGTGATCTCTGTGCTGACAGTTCGAGGGAGACTGCCTTTGGAAACCGGGTTTAATTGTAGGCAAGTTATGTAAACTTTCTGAGTCTCAATTTCCTCCATTGTAGCAGGAACATGTAATATACTGCCAGCCTCTCAGGGTCACTGTAATTAAGGGTCACATTGGGGATGGCTGGGCATCAGTGTAGAGCCTCAGAGTCCTAGCTGGTGTGTGTGGATGTGTGAGGGTGTGAGGGCGGGGACTGACTGACTCACCTGCGTGGGGGCAGTGCCATGTTGTGCGTGGCGGCGCTGCCATGGAGAGGAACAGCTGCTGGTGTGGGCACTGTGGTTTGGGGTGCTTGGGAGGCATTCATCCACAACCTCTTTGGAAAGAAGCATTCCTTACAGAAATGTTTCCTGAGGGTCTCCTGTTTTCTAGCCACTGTGCGAATGGCTGACTGGACAATAGTGAACCTAGCAGCCCAGGTGCTGCTCTGGGCTGCTCACATCTGATGGAATTGGCCTGCTGTCCCCAGGGGAGAGAAGCACCTGCTCTGGATGATGTTTGTCCCCAGGGTTAGCTCACTGCCCGTGCATCCCTGGATGTGTGTCAGCTCCAGCTGCCGTCAAATGCTTGGCACAGACTCAGTGGTCAGCAACTGTCCCTGGGCTAGATGGATGGATGACTGAAGCGAGGCCTGTTGAGTCACAGGCAGAAGGTGTAGGCTCTCTGAGTCTCACTCGGGCCCAGGTACAGACAGGTGTAGGCTCTCTGAGTCTCACTCGGGCCCAGGCATAGACAGGTGTAAGCTCTCTGTGTCTCACACAGGCCCAGGTATGGACAGGTGTAAGCTCTCTGAGTCTCACTCGGGCCCAGGATAGACAGGTGTAAGCTTTCTGAGTCTCACTCGGACCCAGGCATAGACAGGTGTAAGCTCTCTGTGTCTCACTCGGGCCCAGGTATGGACAGGTGTAAGCTTTCTGAGTCTCACTCAGGCCCAGGTATAGACAGGTGTAAGCTCTCTGTGTCTCACTCGGGCCCAGGCATAGACAGGTGTAAACTCTCTGTGTCTCACTTGGGCCCAGGCATAGACAGGTGTAAGCTCTTTGAGTCTCACTCAGGCCCAGGCATAGACAGGTGTCAGCTCTCTGAATCTCACTCGGGCCCAGGTACAGACAGGTGTAGGCTCTCTGAATCTCACTCGGCCCCAGGGATAATCAGTCCTTCTTTCTAGCCAGCTCAGCTCAGGGGAGATGCCCATCCCCGAGCCCCAGGCAGGTAAGAAACCCGCAGCATAAGGGAAGTGCCCACCGTTGCTGGGTGTAAGCTAGGCGTTGACGTCCTCACCGCCGTCATAGAGCCAGAGTGACTCTTCTTTCTGGAATTTGTACCTAAGGGCCAGACATCCATGGAACCCACCAGCCGGCAGGAGGAGAGGAAGGCCACGCTAGGGCACGCACTCCCTGTGGGCCCAGGTTCCCACTCAGCGTGCTGGGGGGCGAGGGAAGAGAGGCCGGGAGGGGCTGGAGGGGGCTGGGAGGAGCTTTATCGCCACAGTCACGCTCTACAAGGCCAGCTGCCCCTCCCATCTCCGCCTCTCTAGCCAGCCCTCATGAACTTCAGCAGGACCATCTGACTGCCTCTCAGCTGGGGCTTCCTCCTGCCTGCTGTCTTCCCAATCATCTGATTTCATTCTCTGCCCATCAGGACTCCAACCAAGCTCCCAAAGCCCAGGAAGGATGCCCAGACCCTGATGATAAATGAACTTAGGCATCTCCAAAAAGAACAGGCACCACCTCACCTGTGGTGGCGCAGTGGATAAAGCATCGACCTGGAAATGCTGAGGTCGCCGGTTCGAAACCCTGGGCTTGCCTGGTCAAGGCACATATGGGAGTTGATGCTTCCAGCTCCTCCCCCCTTCTCTCTCTGTCTCTCTCTTTCCCTTTCTCTCTCCTCTCTAAAGTGAATTTAAAAAAAAGAACAGGCACCTGTTTGACCACATTGGTAATTCACTGGTGGGGCTGAACCAGCTTTTTCTTGATGGCCATTTTCTCTAAAGCACGAGTTTAACATCTCCACCACCACTGCGGGCTGTTTTCTCTTCTTTCATGTGGAATTTTGATACACCCAGCCTGCTGAACTGAAAGTCCTTGCTGTTTACTGCCGAGAGTGGGTCTTATTCAACAAGTGTGATGAGGCAGAATAAAGGCTGAAACTGCTCTAACGGGCTGATGCGTAAACCAAGATAAAAGGACAAGTTCAATGACAGAGTGACACATAATAATAATAAAAACATTAGCAGCTAGCACTTACTGAGTGTTCACTATGTGCTGGGCACTGTGATAAGCATTTTGAGTTTAGTCTCTGATAGGTTGTAAGGCCAGGAGCCATGGCTGTCACTATCAAAGCAGCCGCCTGGCCCATGCAGGTTCCCATTGGATTCGGGCAGATGGTAAAGAAACGGCGGAGTCAGAGGATGGTGGGCCATCCTATTTATTGGTGTCTCACCAAGACAGGCAAACCACAAAAGAAGACAAGGGAAAAGCAGAAAACCAGCTTTTCCCATGAAGGGCAAGGGATCAGGGAAGCCCCTGCAATCGTGATAGCAGGAACTATGTGTCCCAGCTCCTGGTCTGTCCCACTTTATAGTGTAGAAAACCAAAATCCCTTAATCCAATATACAAACAAGGAAGTCTCTGATACAAAGTCACTTATCCAAGGCATAATTGGATTCCTCATGAGAGTGCACCACCCAGATCATACAATCAGTCAAGGGTTTGGGGAAAAGCTTAGTCCTAAAACCAAACCTTAGGCTACAACAACCTGGCCTGCTTATAGCCTGTCCCCCACACCCAATATAAGTCACAAGCGAGCAAACATATATATGATATTTACAAACTTATTTGACCAACATAGATACGTGAATTCCAAACTGCCCTCTTGATGTTCCGCTTATCTGTCAGACCTCACCCTTACTGGACTATTGCCCCTGAGACAGAGGAATTCCAAAAAGCTGAGAAGCCGCCCCAAGGAGGGGCTCCAGACACATCAGGACTTTTGATTCAACACCCACATGCTCGAAGCCCCCCAAGGAGGAGCATTCCGGACATACCAGGACTTTTGCCTCAGTATCCCCTCAGGCTCTCCCAAACACTATATAACTCGCCCCTAGTCTGTAACTGGTGCTCTTCTCCCCCAGGAGAAGTGCCCGGCAGGGTTCCTTTCTTCCTTTCAATAAAGCCTGTTACTCTGGTCTTTCGGACTCCCATGGATTCCAACAGTCTCTCTTGAATCCTGGTAAACCCCCAGGATGTAGGTGTCACAGAGGCTCAGAGAGATCAAGAGGAACGGAAATGCAGTGTGACCCTGAATCTGACACTGGAAGGGATCTTCGAGACTAGCCACTATATCTCTTTATTTCTACATGAGAAAAGCTAAGACCCAGAGAGGGAAATCACTGTCTAGAATTAGTGGCAGAGCTGGAACTGGATTCTAAGTGTCCTAAATCCAAACCCAGCGCTTTCCTGTGCTGCACTACACGGTGCAATGGGAGCAGAGCTCTCTTCTCTCCCTGTCCCTCCCAGGCTGGGAGAGACCACAAAGGCAGAGGGGGAACCCAGGGCCAGGAGAGCGAGGGTTTGGCTCTGAGCAAAACACTGCCAAACAAAGCAACAGGCATGGGCTTGTTGCGTTCACGGAAGCTCCAAGAAGCTACTTTTAAAGGTGGAAGCCGGAGTCAGAAGCCAAAACAGCAGTTAAAGGTGTGGAGGACGCAGCAACCTGGTGTTGGAATCCATGGGAGTCCGAGAGACCAGAGTAACAGGCTTTATTGAAAGGAAGAAAGGAACCCTTCAGGGCACTTCTCCAGGGAGAAGAGTGCCGGTTACAGACTAGGGGTGCGTTATCTAGTGTTTGGGAGAGCCTGAGGGGATACTGAGGCAAAAGTCCTGGTATGTCCAGAGCCCCTCCTTGGGGCGGCTTCTCAGTTTTTTGGAATTCCTTTGTCTCAGGGGCATAGTCCAGTAAGGGTGAGGTCTGACAGATAAGTGGAACAGCAAGAGGGCAGTTTGGAATTTACATATTTATCTCCTGGGGGCCCACGTGGGACAGTGGGTTGGGGGCTGGCAGAACCTGGGTCTGCTGAGGCTGGAAGGACCCCAGCAGGTTTGAGATAGAGCCACCAAAGGAATGCAAGAAAGCACCAGCCAAAGGCAAAGGCAGAGACCTAACAGGTGAAATGAAGGTGAGTGTCCTTATTACTAACAGGAGATAAAGAGGCAGCCAAGTTCAAGGGACAAGAGGCAGTGACAAGAAGTGAAGAGCCTGGGTCACTGGGTTGCACAACCTGCTGGGTGTGTGCAGCAAGCTGACAGAGGCCACTTGGCTGGGCAGGAAGGGCTCCTGGGGAAGAAAAGGGATGCCAAGAGCTCTTAGAAGTTTTCTCTGAGCAGCCAGTAAATATTAATATTTTCTCTGTGTTACTTTAACAAATAACTGCTATCATTGTTGTTTGGTAAGCCTTTTTTTTTTTTTTAATGGAAATTCGGTTGAGACTGGACCACATAGGAGCTTCGATTTTTGAGGGTTATATTTCTTTTTTTTTTTTGTATTTTTCTGAAGCTGGAAATGGGGAGAGACAGACAGACTCCCGCATGCACCCAACCGGGATCCACCTGGCATGCCCACCAGGGGCAACGCTCTGCCCACCAGGGGGCGATGCTCTGCCCCTCCGGGGCTTCGCTCTGCCGCGACCAGAGCCACTCCAGCGCCTAGGGCAGAGGCCAAGGAGCCATCCCCAGTGCCCGGGCCATCCCTGCCCCAATGGAGCCTTGGCTGCGGGAGGGGAAGAGAGAGACAGAGAGGAAGGAGGGGGGAGGGTGGAGAAGCAAATGGGCACTTCTCCTATGTGCCCTGGCCGGGAATTGAACCCGGGTCCCCTGCACGCCAGGCTGACGCTCCACCGCTGAGCCAACCGGCCAGGGCCGAGGGTTATATTTCTAATAAAAAATTTTTTTTTAAAATCATAAAAAGATGTAATACTTTTATACCTACACAGGTGTTTACACCTGTGCCTAGAACTTCTCCCCCATTCTGAACAATGTAATTTAAAAATGTTTTTAAAATATTTATTTTATTGATTTTTTTTTTTTTAAGAGAGAATGAGAGAGAGACAGGAATTTCCTTCTATTATTCTATGTGCCCTGACCAGGGATCAAACTGGCAACCTCTGCGCTTCGGGACGACTAATCAACTGAGCTGTCCGGACAGAGCTGCGCAGTATAATTTTAGAATTTATTATTTAATGTTGGTAGAGAGGGGAGCACAGAACTGGACATTGTTTATCTTGGGTTTACCTCTCATTAGAGCTTTTTAGGGTCCTCAAGGCGTTTCTGTCCCCCAAAGGAGTGCTACAGGCAGGGAGAAAGTGTGTTCTGTGCCCCACACCTTTAAGGATGCACAGACAGGTCTGCAGAGAGCTCTCCCCCACATCAGATCAGCAAAGGAACTGCAATCGTTCAGGATGCATAAGCAGGCCAGTCTAAACTAATTCTGCACATTCCTAATCTTTGCAATATTTCAGGCTGCCGGGCTTTAAACTTGGCAATTTAGAGTTAATGTTGCTGGGGGTGGGAGGGGGGAGAGGTAAAGAGGAGGGGTGATGAGTTTTTACAAACCCAGTGCCTCTGCACCCAGAACCTGGTAAGGGGGCAGTGGTCAGAGGGAAACAGAGGGAGAGAAAGATATCAAGTGTAGTAATCAGAATGAAAAATGGAGCCGCGGTTACTTTAAACAAGAGCTAATTCATCACAAGAACGAGTGGATAAGTAGCTGAGTTTCAGGCGTTCAGTAACTTCCCCGTTCTGCTCCAAAAATTATTCCACCCCTGTCTGCATGCTCCCATAAATCATCCCTTCTTCACATCAGCTCCGATTACCAATTACTCCTGCCTGTAACACGCTTTCCTTGCCCAACACCATCTGATGGGGCCCTGCCTTTTAATTTTACAAATGCCTTTTTTCTCCACTTTTGCTTCTTTCTCCTCCAGTCTCTCCCCTCCCCCAGTCTTTCATCCTTCCACTCTCTCCTCTTTCGCCCTCTCTCTGTCATCTCTCACTTGCACAAAGCCCCTCCCTCGGGCCCCTGACAACGTGGCCATCTGCAGTGGTCCCTTGGGAAGGGGAGGGAAAGGCCATCTTGGGTAGTAGTGGCACCTGGAAGGTTCTTGAACCTGCCCCCACTGGCATCCATCCCCAGCCTGCCTCTTGGTCTGCAGACCTGGACAGAGTTTGAGTGTAGGGTTCTGACAACCTGTTGGAAAGGGCTACTGACTGGTCCTGAGAGGAGAGCTTAGTGTTCCCTCTGGCACCCAGCTTGATGACAGTGGTCATTGGGAATACAGTCATGGGCAGCATAACAACGTTTTGGTCAACCTCGTGTATGACGGTGGTGTACCACAAAGTCTAGGTGTGCAGTAGGCTGTACCATCTAGGTTTGTGTAAGTGCACTCTATATATGATGTGCACTCAACAACACAATCGCCGGATGACACATTTCTCAGAATGTTTCCCCCTCACTAAGCAGCACATGGCTGTATATATCACGCTACTTATTGGCTGCGGGCAGTGTTTGATGCACATAGGTTGGGAGTCTCTGCAGGGTTCTAACAATCCCTTTAGAAGAAGCCCCGCCTTCCAGCCCAGCTTCTGCTCATGACATAAAATGACCCAAAGCTATGTGTTCCTAAACTTCACTCATTACTGTATCACTTGCACAGTTTTTGCCACAGTGTAAGAATGTAAGAATAATCTAAACCTAGACCCTAGCTGGTTGGCTCAGCAGTAGAGCATCAGCCCAGCGTGTGGAAGTTCTAGGTTTGATTCCTGGTCAGGGCACACAGGAGAAGCACCCATCTGCTTCTCCACCCTTCCCCCCCCCTCTTTTCTCTCTCTCTCTCTCTCTCTTCCCCTCCCGCAGCCAAATTCCATTGGAGCAAAGTTGGCTCGGGTGCTGAGGATGGTTCCATGGCCTCCTCCTCAGGCGCTAGAATGGCTCCAGTCAAAATGGAGCAATGTGCCAGATGGGCAGAGCATCGCCCCCTGGTGGGTGATCCCCTGGTGGGGGATCCCAGGTCAGGCACATGCAGGAGTCTGTCTGACTGCCTCCCCACTTCTAACCTCAGAAAAATACAAAAAAAAAAAAAAAAAAAAGAATCATTGTAAAGCCAGTAGCCAGGGCCACCATCACAGCTGCTTGGCCCATGCAGGTTCACATTGGATTCAGACAGTCGGTAAAGAAACAACGGAGCCAAAAACCGATGGGCCATCATCTTTAATCCTAGCTTGTACCCGGCGGGCAAGTAAAAACACACACTGGGCTCCAAAACCCACTCACATTCAGTGCTCACAAAGCTACTGACTTATCTGAGTTTCCTAGAATCAAAGGTTTCTAGCTCACCAGATTTTATTCACCTCTGTTCCCCATCTCCTTCCTTCTCCCTGCACAAACTCTGCACAAACTGGCTTCTCACTCAACACTCTGCCATCTTGGCTGCTTCTCCTGGCCTCCTCCACGTGGCCTTTCTCTGCTCTCCTCTCTCTAATGCTACTCTCAGGAACCAAGAGCACAAGCTCCTGTTCTGCCCCCATTTTATAGTGTAGATTCATAACCTTTAATCCAATATACAAAATAGGGAAGTTTCTATACAAAGTCACTTATCTGGGGCATGATGGGATTGTATCACCTCACATCAAAACAGGTAGGAAAGGCTTAATCCTAAAACCAAGCCCCAGGCTACAAGGATCCTGCCTGCCCACACCCCACAGAGACACACATTAATATCACCTGGGCAACAGCCTCCACATGGGCAGCGCCATCTTTAACAAAGTGAGCATAATATATTTTATCTGCCCAACAATCATCTAAACCTGTAAGAATGTTTATGAGTTTATTTGAGCCAAACTGTTGACAATTGCCAGGAAGCAAAATCTCAACGAATTGAGAAAGTGATCCGGAAAATGGCAGTTTCACCATTTATTTATTTATTTATTTATTTTTGTATTTTTCTGAAGCTGGAAACGGGGAGAGACAGTCAGACAGACTCCCGCATGCGCCCGACCGGGATCCACCCGGCACGCCCACCAGGGGCGAAGCTCTGCCCACCAGAAGGCGATGCTCTGCCCCTCTGGGGCGTCGCTCTGCCGCCACCAGAGCCACTCTAGCACCTGGGGCAGAGGCCAAGGAGCCATCCCCAGCGCCGGGGCCATCTTTGCTCCAATGGAGCCTTGGCTGCGGGAGGGGAAGAGAGAGACAGAGAGGAAGGGGGGGGGTGGAGAAGCAAATGGGCGCTTCTCCTATGTGCCCTGGCCGGGAATCGAACCCGGGTCCCCTGCACGCCAGGCTGACGCTCTACTGCTGAGCCAACCTGCCAGGGCCTCATCACTTATTTTATACATTAGAATCAAAGATGATAGATTAGGGAGGCGGAGAAAGCAAAGTGGGGGAACTTTCTGGGACTGGATAAAAAGTAAAATGCTTTACATAGGCAAGTGATAGAGAGTTAGCAGTTAACAATTAACATGATGATAATAACAATGAGGGGATTTGTGGTTTCTGCTGGAGAAGGTTGGGGGTGGTTGTGCCCAGAGGGGACAGGAAAAGAAGATTATTCTTACATTTCAAAGGCACGTTATCAGGTACATTATTGTAGATGCAAAAAACTACAGACAGGCTCAATTAAGGTAAGCATGGACCTTTGTTAGAGAAAAACATCACCCTAGGACATGAGTACCCACCAGGAACTGGTTTTAGTTAGAAAGTTTTCATGTCAGACCATCCTGTGTGTTACTTTAGGTCACTGAGTCTTCAAGGCAGGCCTCCCCTGAGCTTGTCAGTGTAAGGTATTTTTCCCCACTGAGAAGGAAGGAAGGGGCTGGAGCCACGAAGTGTGGAATAACAAAAGGCTTTACTGAGTACAGAACGTGCATCCCGCCCAGCGAGGTTCCCTGGCTCCGAGGAAAGATGGAGGCCAGGGAAGTCGCAAGGATTAACCCGCATGGGCGATATTTAAAGGGTCCCTAGGGTGGTCGAGCTAATATGACGTGGTGAAATCTCACTGGTGGCAGACGGTCGCTTTTTTCCAAAGGGTTCCTGCGAAGCTTCTTTTGGCTCGCTTGGTTGTGGGCGGTCCTAGCCAAAGTTCCCGGGCCTGACCTTTCCCCATTATCCACCAACCTTACATTCTGACCTTTTGTGTTAAATAGAAAAGGGGCACCGTTTATTCCTCTGGCTACTTCCTGCTGATTAGGGGCGTCGTGGGGAGGGGAGATTGGAAGGTGGTGGCTTTGAGGGGTGTCAGGAGGAACATCTGTGTGGCTGTGAGTTGAGAAACTTCGCGGATGCGGTCCTGTAAGGATTTTCTAAAAAGAGGAGTAATACGGGGATTTGTAAGGTCCAACCTTTTGGTGAGCTGGAGATGGATGGAGTCTAGTGGTTCCGACTGCCAGTGGTCCTGTATGGAGGCAAGCCTGAGGCAAAACTGCATGTCAGGAGTAGCGTAAAAAGGGGAGGGGAAGGGGTCCCATCCATTCCCATAACCAAAACCTGTGAGGGAATTAGAGGTCCAGAGTGTGATGGCAAAAAAAGAAGACAGCCCCCGTGTCCACAAGAAATGAGATGGTCTTACCAACTTGTTGCAGCATACCCTGGGTTCTCCGAGTCCAGGCCATGTCCTAGGAGTTCGAGCGATGCACCCACATGGCTGGATTGGCCTTCCCATTCGGACGACTTGTCCTCCACGTAGAGGTGCTGAGGAAAAGCCTGTTGCCCAAAGGGGCAATTGCTCCACCAGTGACTGGGCTGCTTGCAGTCAGGGCAGGGCTCAGTGGGCAGCCATGGGCAGGGGCCCTGCCGGGACCAAGGAACCTGCTTGCCACACTTAAAGCAAGCTACTGATGGGGTTTCTCTCTGTGGCTTGGATTTGGGTCGGGGCATCTCCTGTGCCTTGCCCCTTTTGTTCTGCTGGCCTCAGGGCTGCCACAAGAGCTGGGTTTTGGAGCGTTACCTTCTGCTGTATGCGGGTCTGGTGAACAGCCTTGGCCTGTTTCTCCTAGTTGGGACCGTTAAAAACTTTAAATGCCATGTTCACAGGTCCCGGGTAGGGGTTTGAGGAGGTTGAGAATAAGAGGAGGGGGGCTTGTGCGGAGCCCGGCACCCAGATCCTGCAGGAAACGCTAGAGCCAAAGGCAGGACAGGGCCAGAACTTCCTGAAAGAAAATTGGGGTTGGATGTCTTGAAAACCGGTGTAAGAGCCAATGCCAGGCTGAGAATGGCCTGATGGAGGAGGGGTTTAAGAACACAGTGGAGAAGGGAAGGGCCCCTGGCCAGCAGGGGAGGAGAAAGAGAGATGGTAGTGGTGAATAAGAAACAGGTTTTTGTAAAGGGAGGGGAGGGGGCTCTCAGAGGGAAGAGACCTGAGCACAAAAGAGGTCCGCAGAGGGACCAGAGAAAAGTCCCGAGAGAGGGGCGCCCCCGGGGGTCAGGCAGGAGAGAGAGAGAGTTGGGAGTCCACGGAGAAGGAAAGATCAGGATCGGAGGTTTTAGGTGAGGTTTCTCTGGCCAGAAAAAGGCCTGCGCGGTGGAACAGTCAGCACAGAGATTAAGGACAGGTGTGCGAATAATTAGAAGCTGTGTATGAAAGAGATCTCCAATCAATTCCCAGTTTTTTGGTGATAGTTAAATTGGTGAGGGTGTTAAAACCGGAAGTCCCTTCAGGAGGCTAATTCAGTGGGTTCTGTGGCCTGGCCACAGCAGAGAAGAAGAACAGTTTCTTCTTCTTTAGGGAGGGAGATTCCTGTGCCCCCACAGCCACCCTCAGTCCTCAGAGTGGTCAGATTTGAGTATTAGCATCCTAAAACTCAAGGTCTGGCCATGGACGGAAAAGATAAAGTGAATGTGCTCAGGACATCTCCAATAGCACACGCACTCAGAACAGAAAGACTTCCCTGACGTACCTACGGTTTCGGACAGGGAGTCTCAGCGGAAAGAACTCAAGGGTGGGTGGAGGCAGGGGACTTACCGCACCGTGCGCCAAAGTGGGTGGAAGGTCAGAGATCCTGGTTCTTTCTCGGAGGGGACGGGAAAGAGGAGCGGTCCTGTGGACTTCAACTCCTCCCGGGTTTCGGCACCAAAATGTAAGGTATTTTTCCCTGCCGAGAAGGAAGGAAGGGGCCGGAGCCACGAAGTGTGGAATAACAAAAGGCTTTATTGAGTACAGAGCATGCATCCTGCCCGGCGAGGTTCCCTGGCCCTGAGGAAAGATGGAGGCCAGGGAAGTCGCAAGGATTAAACTGCATGGGAGATATTTAAAGGGTCCCTCTAGGGAAGTCGAGCTAATATGATGTGGTGAAATCTCACTGCTGGCAGACGGTCGCTTTTTTCCAAAGGGTTCCTGCGAAGCTTCTTTTGGCTCGCTTGGTTGTGGGCGGTCCTAGCCAAAGTTCCCGGGCCTGACCTTTCCCCATTATCCACCGACCTTACAGTCAGGTTCAGCATGGGGCCCCTTTTTCATCCACAATGTATACTATAGTTTCCTAAAATCAACTTTAAATTGGTTTACCTTTGAAAACTTAACTTTGTCCTAAGCAAAAATTCCTGAACTCGTGTGTTTGAAGTGATCATTATATTTTTCTCAATACTGGGCAAATAAATGCTTAGCGACTATACCAGTGAACTCAGTACCGACCAGCACCGGCCACACACTTGCTCTTTGGTTAAAGCATCACTCCCTCCTGTGCATGCAGAGATGTGACGTGATGGCTGACATGAGACCAAGACACAGAAGTCAGAGAATTTGGACCTCCGAGGACTTCTCTGCCCATCCCTGCACCACCTCCAGAGACTGATTCAGGAAGTCCGGGACACAGCCCAGAAATCTGGAGTGGGACAAGTACCCCTGGGGCTCTCCCTGCCTTGAGGAAGCTTGGTCTAGCCTGTGCATCAAACCTAATTTGCTTTATGACAGTAGGAAAAGCACTGATGTCTCTTATCTCTTAATGGCTTGGACTTTGCTACCTCGTGAAGGTCAGAGAAGGTTCAAGCTTGATGAGCTCAGTACAGGATGGATTTTAGAGGGCGCTCAGCTCTGTCCTTATGGGTTGTGAGGTGTGGCTCGCTTCCTTCAGCTTCTGTGCCTCTTCTCCGGGACAGGAACTCAGTCCCACCTGGCCAGTGGCTTTTGTGTGCAGGCCTTGTATCACCACAGGCCATCAGCTTTGATTGAATTTGAAAACTACAGATTCCTGTAGGTTTGAGAACCCCAAAGATGGATTTCCAGCCAGTTTCGAGATGGTCATTTAAATACAAATTGCGTATGAGGTGTGGAGATATGAAAGGTCACCCAGAAGCCCAGGGTAGAGACAAGTGGGCTGCTGGGAAAGTGTCTCCAGGACAACATTTAAGGAGGCCATCCCATCAGGCACAGCCCCTGCACTTGCACAATCCTGAGAGAGAAGGCCTCCTAAATTGCTGCCCCCTGCCGTCCTGTTTGCCTCCCCCTGGACCTAGCTCTGCAGAAGCCAGTCAGTCCTGTTAGGTCTAAATCTTTGCAAAGCAGGGGGAAGTCAAGAGAAAGAACCAAAAGTTAACAGAACTTCCAAGGGGAAAGGTACTGTACCAGGTGTGTCCACACATGTCACGTCCTCTGGTTTCACAGGAAGCTACATCACTAATTTCATTTTATATCTGAGGACAGTAGGGCTTAGTGAGGTTTAAGGAACCTGCCTGAGAAAAAGGAGGGAAGTAAGGAACTGGGAGATCTGGAATCTGAACTCAGGAGCAGCTGTGTTCTTTTCACTTCAGTATTGACCTTCTCCTTCTTGCCAAGTGTTCGTTAAAATAGAATTGATTCCAACTCACGGATGAGGTGAATGAGACCCTTATGTTTTCTACGTGTATGCATTCAGAGTCCTTACTTTCCTCCTCCCGTCAAACATGGCTGAGTGTTTGACAGCATCCAGTCTGACACAGCAGAGAATTGCAAACCATCTTTTGGGGATCTTAGGAGTTAGTGGGGAGACAAAATTAGCTCGTGGTCATGAATGAGATTGTGGTGAGAAAAGAAAGGAGTGTCTCATGTATAATCAGGGGGAGAGACACTTATTACAGAAAACTTAGGCTACAGGTGATTGTCAGAATTTCACAGAATTTAGCCCTGAGCTTCCCTGGTAAATATAGCAGCAGCTACTCAACAGTGAAAAGCACCCCTACGAATCGGAAGAGAGACTTTCTTTGCACTAAACTGGAAACATAATTTGTTGCTGAGAACCTTCACACGAGGGGCACAGACAGCCGCAGAGCCAAGAATAATAAAATATAGTAGTAATAATAAAAATAATAGCTACCATTTATTAAGTAGACACTTTCGAATGTTACTTACTCTAATCCTCAGGACCATCCCATGAAGCAAGTATTATTAGAATGCTCTGTTTTCAGAGCGGGGATCTGAGACATCAAGCAGCTTGGTCTCAATCCCACAGTCAGAAAGGCAGCTCTGCTGACCTGTGGTGGCGCAGTGGATAAAGCGTCGACCTGGAAATGCTGAGGTCGCCGGTTCGGAACCCTGGGCTTGCCCGGTCAAGGCACATATGGGAGTTGATGCTTCCAGCTCCTCCCCCTTCTCTCTCTCTGTCTCTCTCTCTCCTCTCTCCCCCTCTCTGTCTCTCTCTCTCCTCTCTAAAAATGAATAAATAAATAAATAAATAAATAAATAAAAGAAAGGCAGCTCTGGTCAAGAGCAGGTTTGCCCCGCACAGCCTGTAACCCTCGGCTGTTCCATCTGTAAGACCAGAGCTGCAGGCCACAGGGTGAAAATCGCCTCTCACCACTGAAGGGATGTAGTAAGTAGTTGACACAGATGTTCATGTTGATTAACCATCTTGCCCCCTGCCCTTGCATTTCAGAATCAACTCTTTTGATCTGAGGCCAGATTTCCTAATGTCTCCTATTTTATTAAAGTCCTCTCTTCCTGCTTGTGCTAGCGAGGGGCAACATGGCAGAAAGAGACACAGAGAATCTGGGTGCCAGCTGCAGCATTCCGTGGGACTTGAGAGGAGTTGTCTAGAGCATCTTACAACCATGAGGATGGAGGTCACAGGCTAAGGGAGTCAGAAAGGGCGTGGGTTTTGGGGACTTCCTTGAGCTGTTGTGCTAGTCATGGACTATGCTCTTCTGGACCTCTTGTTACGGGGGAGGGGAGGAGCCCTAATAGGTTAAGCAACTGCATCTGGGCTTCTGTTATATGCAGACAAATGTCATACATACTAAACAAAGGGGATCATGCGTGCTAATAGTTCACCATGACCAACAGCAGTGTTTTCAAACTTGATCAGAATCACTGTGAGGTCCTGTAAGAACACGGTTGTTGGGCCCCACCCTGAGAGTTTCTGATCCAATAGGACTGGCATTGGGCCTAAGAATTTGCATTTGCATGTCTAACAAGCTCCGAGGTGATACTGATACTGCTGGTGCAGAACCACTGCCCTACAGAATGGGGCTCAAACTACTACGTTAGGGCCCTTCAAAATCTTACCCTAACTGGTCTTCCAGCCCTGTCCCTGGCTCCCCACCTCCCAGTCCCCTCAACCACCCTATTCTTCTGCCACAGAAAGCTGGAGAATTTCCCAAATACCCCACACGTGCTCACACCTCCAAGCCTTTGCCCAGGCTGGCCCCTCATCATACAATGCCCTTCCTTTTTGCTCCTCTACAACGAAACTCCTGCTCGTCCTTTAAAGCTCAGCTTCCTCCTCCATGACCTGTTCTCCCACTCCTCCTGAGAGTGGAATACTCTTTCCACCGAGTGCCCGCTGCTTGGCATTTCTTTCATCCTGCCTGGAATCACAGCTGCTTGTTTGCTTGCTTGTCTCTCACCAGACAGAGTTCCATGGGGCTGGCGACCATGTAACAGTATTCAGTTCTGTAACCATCCCCTCTTCAAACTGGCTCAATGCTATAAACAGAAAAGTTGCTTAGAAAATAATGAATAACGCAAGAACATTTGGATGGGAAAGAGCCTCTCCCCCAAAGCATAGTGTTTCCTAAGCAGGACCTAGTCTCGCTGAATCTCATAGCGAGGTTTTTCCGAGTGGGCTCCATCATCTTCCCAGAGATGAGGAAACTAAGGCAGAAGGAGTTGAAGTAGCATCCTGCAACGAAGAGGTGCTGGAGGCAGGACTTGAACCAGAGCCCCTGCATTTCCCCAGGCATTTACCTGCCTGTCATGTGCAAACTCCAGACCCATCAGGTCAGGGATAAAGAAATATTAGCGAGAAAGGCTATCCGTTCCTGAATCACTAGGAGGCGAGTGAAATTAATCAGGGCCCTTAAGTGGCTGAGAAATGAACTACCTATTAAAACCTGTCTTTAATAAGAAAAATAAAGTTAGGAAATGGGTACAATTAGTAAGTCATAATAAAAAAAACAGGTAAAGGGTCACTTAGAGAAATTAAATGCTAGAGAGATACATAAATCAGGGGGTCCTGCGGCACGCACACTGAACGGCCTGGCCGGAATTAGCTAATGAACTTGAGCTCTTGACAGCTACTTGCAAAAAGTGAGGGTGAGCCACTAGAGGCGGCGTAGGGAGAGAAATGTGGGACTAGACTTGAAAAACAGGAAGAAACCGATTCCAGCAATTTCCCCCCAGGGAAGCCATAAGTTCCGTTTGTAGGCAAGTCATAGAACAAATTTTATGATTAAAAATTTACGATAAATTTTATTATGAGTAGAAAATCTAGTAAGCAGCTGGAGGGCAACAAAGGCCTGAGCCATAAACCGAACTGGCAGGTTTACGCAGTGGTCATGCTGGGAAACGGGACGCTTTCTTATTCCGACTAATTTGTAATATTAGTGGGAAGAGGGTCCGCTAAAGATTTAGTGCTTTTTGATTTTTAGAAAAGCCTTTGATTCAGTGTCTCTTGAAATCTGACTGGCGAAATTAATTTAAATTGGCACGGACAGGGACCGGGCCTGGGATGGGGCTCCGCGGAAGGGCTATAAACAGAGGTGTGATGAATGGGAGTCACAAACTGGAGGGGCGAGGGGGCGGGCCTGAACCGCTGCTCCAGGGTGAACGGAGCAGAAGCAAGCGCCTGATCACACTGCCGGCTCCATGAAGGTGAGGTTAATGGCCGATCAATTAAATCTGCATGTATAATTTAGCCAAGAGTGACACAAACAGGGGAGGGTAGGAAACCTGAGGGACATAAAAAGGACAGGCTTATTTCCCGGAAACAGTGTGTGCTGTGCAGCAGGTACCTGAGAGCCGAAGAATCAAGTCCACCTGGCAGCGGAAATCTGAGCCCAGGTAAGGGTCTAGCAAGATCCCCGCGGGATCTTATTTTTTATTTAAAAAATTTTTTTTTATTTTTATTTATTTATTTTTTTTACAGAGACAGAGAGAGAGTCAGAGGGATAGACAGGGACAGACAGACAGGAATGGAGACAGATGAGAAGCATCAATCATTAGTTTTTCGTTGCACGTTGCGACTTCTTAGTTGTTTATTGATTGCTTTCTCATATGTGCCTTGACTGCGGGCCTTCAGCAGACCGAGTAACTCCCCGCTGGAGCCAGCGACCCTGGGTCCAAGCTGGTGAGCTTTTGCTCAAGCCAGATGAGCCCGCGCTCAAGCTGGCGAGCTCAGGGTCTCGAACCTGCGTCCTTCCACATCCCAGTCCAGTGCTCTATCCACTGAGCCACCGCCTGGACAGGCTCCCCGCGGGATCTTTAACTACACACAGAGGTAGTTAATGCTGAAGTACAACGTCTACCATATGGGCATTGTGGAGGTAGGGTTAGCTTTAAGAACAGAATGATGGGGGTGTGGCTTACTTTCTTTGCCACTTGTTGGCCCCACCCTCTCCCCCATGTTAGTAACGTCTGGAGGCCTGCTTTCTTCAAGATTGTAAGATGGCTACCATGGGGGGGGAATGGTGGCCCCAAAAAAGGATACCCATGCCCTGGAAACTGTGACTATGACCTTATTTGGAGAAAGGGTCTTTTCAGATGTAATTAAAGATCTTGACCAGATATCATCCTGAACCAAACTGGCTGGGTGGGCCCTAAGTCCAATGACAAGTGTCCTTCTAAGAATCAGAAGAAGACAGAGGTGCAGAGGAGAAGGCCATCTGAAGACAGAGGCAGAGATCGGAGTGATGCAGCCACAAGCTGCCTGGAGCCCGCAGAAGCTGGAAGGGGCAAGAAACATTCTCCCAGGGAGCCTACAGAGACAGCAGAAGCTTCCAACGCCTTGATTTTGGACTGTTGGCCTCCAAACTGTAAGAGAATAAATATCTGTTCTTTTAAGCAGCCAGGTTATGCTGATTTGTTGCAGAGGCCTCAGGAAATGAACACGGTGCCCATTAGGGAGCCGTGTGCTTCCTTGTTCTGGAGCAGGTTAGCTTTGTGTGGCTCTCGGGTGAGAGGGAAGAAGTTACTTTCCCATCAGCCCCGAGTGAGCGTCTCTTCACATCCCATTGGCCCAGCCTTCCCTGTCCCTGGACCAGTCCTGGGAAAAGCAGTTGGGACTGTATGGCATGACTCCCACTCACCACCTAGGTGCAACGGGTGATGACCACTGGCTACTTTCTAGGTAGAGGGTCCTTGCAGCCTGTGTCTCGTGAGGGTGAGGTGGAGTAGAGATGACCAGCCTCCATGACAAACATGTGAGTGAGAAAGGACCCTTTCCTCTGCACCATGGAGATCTGGGGCTCTTTGTTACTGAGGCCTACCTGACTAATACAGAGGAGATCATTGACATCAGTTGGAAGGACTAGTAAGGTTTTGACAAGATGATGTAGTCCAGATGGGCAGAATGTATGCGCAGGAGACACAGGGCCAGTGTGTTCAGGGAAGGGTGGTGAGGAAACTGCATGTGAAGAAACACAAGCTGGAAAGGAAGAGTGGGGCCCAGTCAGGGGGCGACAAAGGCTCCCCCTACAGAGTTGGGATATGAAGAAGAGGAACACAGGTGACAAGATAAATTTAGGAAGCTGCAGCCAAAATCCAAATAAGAATGATGAGGAAGCCCTGGCCGGTTGGCTCAGCGGTAGAGCATCGGCCTGGCGTGCGGGGGACCCGGGTTCGATTCCTGGCCAGGGCACATAGGAGAAGCGCCCATTTGCTTCTCCACCCCCCCTCCTTCCTCTCTGTCTCTCTCTTCCCCTCCCGCAGCCAAAGCTCCATTGGAGCAAAGATGGCCCAGGAGCTGGGGATGGCTCCTTGGCCTCTGCCCCAGGCGCTAGAGTGGCTCTGATCGCGGCAGAGTGATGCCCCGGAGGGGCAGAGCATCGCCCCCTGGTGGGCAGAGCGTCGCCCTGGTGGGCGTGCCGGGTGGATCCTGGTCGGGCGCATGCGGGAGTCTGTCTGACTGTCTCTCCCCGTTTCCAGCTTCAGAAAAATACAAAAAAAAAAAAAAAAAAAAAGGATGATGAGGAACAATGCAAAAATGATCATAGTAGCAGTAACAGTGAGTCATAGTATAGCTCCATTTATTAAAGCCTCTATGTGCCAGGGACTGTGCTGAGTGCTCTACCCTCATGTCCTAGTGGACAGGAGGGTCCGGCCTAAGCTAGAGGGGTCAATGAAGATACAAATGGCTCCCGGGCCAGGGTCTGGCATACCTCTGCTTGGCCTCTGCAGAGCTCCCCGGCCACCCCTGGCCTGCGGGGAAGAAGAGTTGTGCTGAACCCTGGCAATCCTCTGGGGAGAAGATGGGCCCAGGGGGCCGCAAGCCCATGGCACAGGACCCCAATCGAGGGAGGTCGGCCCTCCTCTGTCCTGAGCAGAGACGGACGGCTCAGAGGTGATGATGAAGAGTACGCTCCTCTCTCGGGGGGTTGATGGACTTGTCGTGGTTTTGTGTGCTAGGCTACCTCGGAAGTGGCACACTAGTGAGATAGCTGGCAGCTCCTGGGTGTCCTTCAAAGAACATACCTCCGTTGTGGTGGGAACTTGTGGTTCCAATGAAAGGCACAAAGTTATAAGCAAACTAAAGGCTTTATTGGTTTGTGTTCTTGAAAGGTTCATGGGTAGGTGTGGCTTCAGGCTGAACTAGGCCCTGGTTGATTTCAGGATGTCAGGAATCCGGCCCTCTCTCAGCCTTCTGGGCTTCGGTTTTTCTCGACTTGGCGGCAAGGCTGACCCCGGAGGCTCTGGTCTTCCTGGTCTTTGTGCAGTGATCCCAGTGAAAAAGCCTGTGTCTCTCCTTCCCGGGGCTTTCAGAAAAAATCCCAGGAGACCCTCCTTGGCACAAGGGTCTAGTGCCCACCTCAGGGCCGGAGGTGGGACCAGCTCTATCTACAGTGAGTGAACTAAGAATGGCATAGGCATGGTATCTAAGCTGGGTTGCCCCAACGACAGAGTCTAAGACAAAGGCATTAATGCAAATAGTTTATTTGAAAGGTGGTCCCAAAGCATCATTAGGGACATAGGGAAGTGAGACAGGGAAGGGAAGATACAGTAGCAGGTGTATTAATGAGCAGGTTATAGTATAAGCAACGGGGGCTCAACTCCACCCAGGCCCTCTGTGAGACTGTGCAGAAGGTGCCCTGCAGTGGTTCTGCCTGAGAACACAGAAGCGGGGCATTCATCACCTATGCACGATTCACCTTTGGTTGAGGACTGCTCCCAGGACGTGAGCTTCCCAGCTCATCTCACCTACTCCAGGCATGTGGACCAAGCCCTCAGGCAGGTGTTCCCAGGAAGAGGTCACTAATATGTTTGGAAATTGTGAGTGCTGAGGGAAAATGGGAAGGCCATTGACACTCTACTGTAGACTGTCCCCAAGGGAAAATAAAGGGCTACTCTAAAAGCAGGGGACAGGAATACAGGGCAGGCATATTACTGTAGCTGAGCTCTTGACAGAATGCACCCAGGATAAGACAGGGAAGCTGACTTTTCACATCCTGCCCCCCCCCCCACAAATTTGTGCATGTTTCTGGAAAGAACATCTATAGATTCCACTAGAATCTCAAACAAGTTCTGGTTTTAATTCTAGAAATATTAAGAATCATTTATCTCAGGATAACCTATAAGACTGAAGGTTTCGTCTTTCCCAAAAGATTTATACTAATGAAGGATGATGGTAGACCCAAACAAGTACATCACTAATGGTGGACTCTCAGGCTCCCCAAGAGACACAGGAGACAAGAGTCCTGGGAAGAAGAACCTTTCCTAACATTGATACCTCACAGGAAGTCATCTCTATGACTAATTAGATACAAGATGTTAGGACTGTAGCTCATAATAATGCAGGGGTCGGGAACCTTTTTGGCTGAGAGAGCCATGAACGCCACATATTTTAAAATGTAATTCCGTGAGAGCCTTACAACGACCCGTGTACGTTACGCATTATCCAATAAAACTTTGGTGTTGTCCCGGAGGACAGCTGTGATTAGCTCCAGCCACCCGCAACCATGAACACGAGCGGTAGGAAATGAATGGATTGTAATACATGAGAATGTTTTATATTTTTAACGTTATTATTATTTTTTATTAAAGATTTGTCTGCGAGCCAGATGCAGCCCTCAAAAGAGCCACATCTGGCTCACGAGCCATAAGTTCCCGACCCTTGTAATAATGATTACTAATCTTGTTTGATCTTTTACTAATCTGTGAGGCAGGAAGAACAAGAATCATCCCATTTTAGAGAAGAGAAACCTGAGGCTCAAAGAGGTCACACAGCAGAGCAAGACTCTAACCTGGTTTATCTAACCCCGATCAGACTCCCCTGTTACTGTCCCGCATGTGGTGAAAGGCACCGGCAGGAAAAATGTTATGTGATATTATCCTCCCAAGTAGGAGTGCATTCCTTGAGGAATCTCCCCATGGTTGTGACCTTTACCCCAGTCCAGACCCTACCAGAGGCTGCTGTCAGAACGGCAAGAAGCAGAGGGGAAGGAAAATATAGGGACCCCAGGGACCAAGAGCAGAAGGCTCAAAGCACACTCCATATAATCATGGCAACCCAATCACTAGGAGGACAGGAGGACAAATGTCTCACGGAGTCTCTAAAAGCATCCAATTATTGATTGATTTCGTAGTCACTTGATTGAGCATTTCTGCCCTGTCTGTGCCCTTTTATACACACACAAAGCAAAGTTCCCACACGTCTCAGAAAACAGGGTCTTCCTTGGTAACAGCTGTACTTCTGGGCACTCGTGGAAAAAAATTGTGCCCCACCCAAAACATACCACCTAAACAGCTCAATCAACTCTCTAACATTCGTGTTCAGAGTATAGATGCACCTCAGAGTAAAAGAGCAACCTACAGTCGCCTTGTGTAGCTCTGGGTGTCGTAGTGGGATCCAGTAAACGTGGTTGTCTAGCCGGACTGTCTGAGTGTGAGTCCTGGGCCAGGTGCTTCCAGATTTTACGGTCCTGGGGAGGATTCTCTGGCTCCCTTGTGCCTTTGTCTCCTCATGTATAAAGAGCAGATAATAAATGAACAGTACCCACCTCTTGGATTGTTTTGAGGAGTCAATGAATGAATACATACAGAGTGCCTAAAACTTGTCACGTAAGACATATCCAATAGCTGTTAGCTATTTGGGTTGTTAATGAGTGAGTATGTGAAAGGTGCCTAGCTCTGGAAGAGAGCTGCTATTCTCAGGAAGGATGTCCTGCAAGGGTTTCTTAAGACATTTCAGTTGCTTTTTTCCTTTTTCCCCTCGCCATCAACATTTGGTCAGTTGACTGCAATGAAAGATCACTTCATTGCCGTTTTCCTGCCCAGCTGTGGCTAAGAGATGCCAGGCTGTGCAGTGAGTAGGGTCTTGGGTAGAGAAGTTTTTATTTTTTTTTATTTTTTTTACAGAGACAGAGAGAGAGTCAGAGAGAGGGATAGACAGGGACAGACAGGAACAGAGAGAGATGAGAAGCATCAATCATCAGTTTTTCATTGCGACACCTTAGTTGTTCATTGATTGCTTTCTCACATGTGCCTTGACCATGGGTCCTTCAGCAGACCGAGTAACTCCTTGCTCGAGCCAGCGACCTTGGGTCCAAGCTGGTGAGCTTTGCTCAAACCAGATGAGCCCGTGCTCAAGCTGGCAACCTCGGGGTCTCGAACCTGGGTCCTCCGCATCCCAGTCCAATGCTCTATCCACTGTGCCACTGCCTCACTGCCCGGTCAGGTGGGTAGAGAAGTTTTAGATCTGCTTAAATCTCACCATTGAAAGGAAGGAGAGTGGGCAGCCTCCTTTAATTCAGCTGGGGTCATTAGACAAAAAACCATGACCACCTCACCTTCAAGAACTGGGTAAGAGGAAACTGCCCTGAGCTGAGGTCGGAACTTAGGTTAGCTGTTGGATCGGGGCTGTTCTGAGGTTTCCTTCTGAGAGTCTTGCAGATGCGCGGAGGCCGCCTACCTGCACGGGGAGACAGCCAGCGACGTCGCTGGGCCCCCGCCCTTCCTAACTCTGCCGGTGCTGCCGAATCTTGCTCAGCCTATTTCCTTTCAGGGCAGAGGAAGGATCTCACGGTTTTATTTGATCTACCCTCGTGAGGTAGGTACTATTTTATCTCTTTTCTAGAGTTAAAGAAACAAAAGCACAAAGAAATTTTAGGTAACTTGCCCAAGGTCACACCGCTATTAAGTAGTAAAGTCAGGCTGCACACCCAGGTCTGTGCATCCGAGCCCAGAGCCCTGACTCTGAGCTCCTGCTAACCAGCGGCCAAAAAGGAACCTCTGTAACACCCTTGGTGGCCTTCCGTGATTTGTTCATGAGCAATCAGGACACGGGCAGCAGCATCTAGAGCCCTAGCCCTCGGCTGTTCTGATGCTGCCCTTGCATGGACGGGATTGCTGTGATGTACAATGTCCCAGGAGGGCGGGAGCTCCAAGCTTCCTCAGTGTTTTTTTTTTTTTTTAATTTTTTAATTTTATTTATTCATTTTAGAGAGGAGAGAGAGAGGGAGAGAGAGAGACAGAGAGACAGTGGGGAGGAGCTAGAAGCATCAACTCCCATATGTGCCTTGACCAGGCAAGCCCAGGGTTTCGAACCGGCGACCTCAGCCTTTCCAGGTCGACGTTTTATCCACTGCGCCACCACGGGTCAGGCTCCTCGGTGTTTTTTTAATGAGAAGAGATCAAAGAGGTTGCCCAAAACATTAGCAGTTGGGTGACTCAGAGATGGTGGAGATGCCATGGAGGAGTAAGTTGAATGAGGAAAGGGGAGGCTGGAGTGAGAAAAGCAAACTTCCCACGAATTCTCAGTTGGCCAAAGCCTGGCTCTGCCTGCCGGGCACCTGCGGGTCGGCCGCCCAGCCACCCCAGCCGCCTCAGCCCCCAGCGCCTGATCAGGATGCAGCATCACAATGGCTGTTTTTAATCCTTGCTAGATCTCTTTTATTTTTTTCCCCCTTTACTGGGCTTCCTGGGCTGTAATTTTTCCCTCTGTGTCATCCATCACAGACAGAACGTCGCTTGTGCAAATTAAAATGCACCTCAGAATAATAAAAAAGGGGCCTTCTCTCCACCCTCCCTTTCCTTCCCAGCAGCAGCTCCTCAACACAAAACATTTGTCTCTGGGCAAGAGCAGGGAGCATTAACCCTGCGTGTGCCATCGTCAGCCCATATAGTCCCTGTGCCACGTGCCAGCAGTGACAGGGCCAGGGGCAGCTGGACAGAGGCAGAGAGATGAGCCCAGACCTCTCAACTTCACTTTGTGCTGACACGAGCCAGACATTGTCCGTACATTGGCTCCTCGGTCCTCTCTGCACCCCGATGGGGCAGGAACTATTGTCTTCATTCTATAAATGCAGAACCTGAGAGGATGGGGATGAAATGTCTTGTCCAGTTAGTTGGTGCCTGAGCTGGGATTTGAACGCTGTCTGACTTTGAAGTCCATACTCTAGCTTTGCTACTCCAAGTGTGGTCCATGGACAAGGAGCATCTCGGGCATTGCCTGGGAGTGTGTTAGAAATGCAGAATCTTGGGCACTACCACAGACCCACTGAATCAGAACCTGCATTTTAACAGTCCTTACCTTGACCTGCCAATAAAAGGGCCTCTTCTGAGGGTGGGTTGGCAGCTCCAGTGGACTCGGCTCAAGCATCTCCTTCACAAAGCCAGGCTCCAGCAGCATCCGACCAGGCCTTCTTACCTGGGCCTATTTCCATCACAGCAAGTGTAACAAGTCAGGTAAGTATAATTGTACTTCTTTACCTGGGTGGCTGCTTCACCTCTCCATGAGCTCCTTGAGGCTGGCATTGTGCCTTCCTTAGTTCTGTCCCTGCAGTGTCCCTACAGTGCCTGGCACCCACCAAAGTCTGACAGTGAGACAGGATGTGCCTGTATCTAAGGTTCCCCAAACACACACACACACACACACACACACACACACACACACATACACCATGTACACACACACCCCACACACCTTACACAGATCCATATACACTCGTACTTTTTCTAATTATAAAAGCTATATAGTAGAACTTTTGCCTCTGGGAAGATGGAATAGACATACATTTCCCTAGTACTTCTACTAAGTATAACTAGAAACATTATATATAAAACATAAAAAGACTGAAAGGTGGAGAGAGGACAGGCCAGGAAGGGATGTTGAGACCCAAAGAACAACACAGTGATGAGTTCAGCCTGCTTTTCTGTTGCTTCATATCCCCCAGACTTGGAGCTGAAGTAGTCAGCAACCTGGAAACAACAAGCCCGAAGTAATAGAGTTTTGACATATGAATTTTGGGGTATGGGACACAAACATTCAGTGCATAACAGCAACCTTATACCGTCTACAAAATATTCACTTATGTGCCGTAACAAAGTAGTTTGAAAGAAAAAGGATGGAGAAATTATGTCTTGCAAATACTAATCTGGAAAAAAAACAGAAGTATCTATATTAATACAAAATGATGTAATTTCAGAGCAAGGAAAATTGCCAGACACAAAGAGGTACATTACATTTATAAGAAGGTCAATCCACCAAGAAGATATAACAATCCTAAATGTGTATGCACCGAACAACAAAGCTGTAACATATATAAATCAAAAGCTGACGTAAGTGAAAGGAAAGATAGGAAAATCTATAATTATGATTGGAGACTTGAATATCCCTCTCTCAACAATTAATAGAACTAAACAGAAAACTGACAAAGACATAGAAGAACTCAAAACCATAAACCAACAGAATCTAATCAATATTGGTAGAACACTCCACTCCACAAAGCAGAATACACATTTTTTTCTAGTGCCTATGGAACATATGCCAAGACAGATCATATGCTGGGCCATAATATAAATCTCAACAAATTAGAAAGAGTTAAAACCATTCAGTGTCTTACCTAACAAAAGTGGAATCAAACTGGAAATCGATAACAGAAACATAACATGAAAACCCCCAACTATTTGGAATCTAAATAATACATTTCTACATAATCCATGGGTCAAAGAAGAAAGTCTCAAGGGAAACAAAACAAAACAATACATAAATAAAATTGAATGAAAATGAAAGTGCGGCATATTAAAATTTGTGATTTTGTAGCTAAAACCATACATAATGAGAGAGGGAAATTTGTATTAAATGCTTATACCAAAAAAGAGGAAAAGTCTTAAAAACAATGCTCTAAGCTCTCACCTCAAGATCTTAGAAAAATAAAATCAAGAGAAATGCAAAGCAGAGAGAAGGAAATAAGAAAGATAAGAACATAAATCAGTGAAATTAAAAAAGTTAATCAATGGGGGAAAGAGTTGATTCTTTGAAAAATATCAATAAAATAGACACACATCTTGCAAGACTGACAAAGTAAAAAATAGAAAATGCAATTGCCAATATCAGGAATGAAACAAGAGATATTATTATAGATGCTGCAAATATCAAAAGAATAATAAGAGAATACTACAAGCAGCCTGACCTATGGTGGTGCAGTGGATAGAGTGTCGACCTAGAATGCTGAGGTTGCCAGTTCGAGACCCCAGGCTTGCCTGGTCAAGGCATATATGGAGTTGATGCTTCCTGCTTCTCCCCCCTTCTCTCTTTCTTTCTCTCCTCTCTCTCTAAAAATGAATAAATAAAATCTAAAAAAAAATCCTCTTAAAAAAAAGACTACAAGCAATTCTGCATGCATAATTTGACAGTTTAGATGAAATGAACCTGTTCCTCAAAAAACACCAATTACCACCACTCACCCAATAAAAAATAGAAAATTTGAATAGCCCTATATCTTTTGAGGAAGTTAAATTTGTAACTTTAAAACTCCCCAAATAGAAATCTCCAGGCAGAAATAGTTTCACTGGAGAATTCTACCAAATATTTAAGGAAGAATTAGCACCAGTTCTATAGTAATCAAAACTGTGGAATTGGCAGATGAACAGACACTTAGATCAATAGAACAGAGTTTTTAAAATATATATATATATATTTTTTAAATACTTTATTTATTGGTTTTACAGAGACAGGAGAGAAAGGGGAGCATGGAATGGGAAGTATCAACTCATAGTTGCTTCATGTTAGTTGTTCATTGTTTGCTTGTTGTATGTGTCTTGACCAGGGAAGCCCAGGGTTTCGAACCAGCAACCTTGGCATTCCAGGCCCAAGGTTTATCCACTGTGCCACCACAGGCCAGGCATAGAACAGAGTTTTTAAAAAATGAAATATACCTCCCACAAATATGACCAACCTTAATTCGCCATTGTTATGTAACCTAACATGTTCCAGGCTCCAAGGATTAGGACATGAATTATTATTTTGCCTATCACAATTATATCTAAAGAAATAAAAGTTTTAGTGCTGGCTAGAGACCTGGGTTGGTTAGAGCATTATCCTGAAGCACAGAGGTTGCTGGATTGATCCCCAGTCAAGAAACATATAGAAACAGATCGATGTTCCTCTCTCTCTCTCTCTCTCTCTCTCTCTCTCTCTCAAATCAATTTAAAACAAGAAAAGTTTAAAAATAAGAACAAGAAACATTGAGTGTAAAGAACAACAAAAATCCTGACCAGTTGGTGGTGCAGTGGATAGAGCATCAACCCGGGATGCTGAAACTCAGGTTTGAAACCCTGAGGTTACTGGCTTGAGTGTGGGATCATCAACACAGTCCCGTGGTCATTGGCTTAAGCAAGGGGTCCCTGGCTCGGTTGGAGTCCCCCCTCCAATCAAGGCACATATGAAAAGCAATCGATGAACAACTAAAGTGACACCATTACTCTCATCTTTCTCTCTCTCTTACTTAAAAAAAAGAAAAAACAACAAAAAGAAATAAAACAAATGGAACTTGTAGAAATGGGAAACAAAGTCTCAATGAAAAGATTAAACAGAAGATTAGACATAATTGAAGAGAAAAATACTCATAATAAGAAAAATAAATGCAAACATTTTCTAGAATTTATTTCAAAGTGACAAAGCCATGAAAAATATGAGAGAGATGTTAAAGAGGCATGGAGGGTGGAAAGGTCTAACATCGGCCTGACTGGATTCCCAACAGAACAGGAGGAAAATGGAGAAGGGCCACTATTTGAGGAGATTGTGGTTGAGGGTTTCCCAGAGGTGTTGAAAGACATCAATACTCATATCCTGGATGTTCAAACAACTCTAAGGATAATAAGTTAAAAGAAATTCATTCCAAAATACATCACAGTAAAATCACAAAACATCAAAGAAAAAAAGTTTTAATACAGCCCAAGAGGAAACACAGGTCACTTTAAAAAAACAACAATGAAACCCTCCCCTAAAACAAAAGAGAAATTGGGTAATAGCTCACTTATCAATAGCAATAATGGAAACTGGAAGACAGTGATGGTATTATTGTATCTTCACATGCCAACCTAAAGTCTATACCCAGTGAGAGTATCTTTTAAGATCTAAAGATTAGTAATGCCTTTTCATATGAATAAAGACTGAGTTTACCTTTCATTAATATTTTATTAAGTGCCTAATAGTGCTAGGCACTCTATATAAACCAGCACAGTCTGATGAGATGAGTATGATAATTCCCATTGTATGTATGGAAAACAGGCTCAAAGATGCTAGGAGACTGGTGTAGGTCCTTCTGATCCCATAGTCCATGCTTTTTTCCCTACCCCAAGGAGATGCATCTTAGATCGACAGTAGGCTTTTCAGGATTCTTCTGTTTCAAAGCTAGATTCATGATGGATATTTTGAACAGAGGAGGCTACCTATTGAGGAGTGGGAGCTTCAAACTCCCAGATTTTAAGAGTTTACCACTTTCACCCAGCAAATCTGGGTAAGTCTGTGCAAACACATCATTGGGAAAAAGAGCGCTCTTTACACGGCGATGTTCCATGTGATGCCATGGGGGGAGGGTTCTGAGAAGTACAGTCAGGTTTCATTCTTCCTCCCTTTTCTCTCCTTTGCTTTGCCCTCTCATACTCACCTTGCAGGTCTGATATTCTCTACTTGGACAGTCCTTCCATGATAGTTATATATCATTTACCTTGCATGGTTGTCAGGAAAACTAAGTGAGCAAACATCCAGGAGGGCTCCCCTCAATCTACACAACCTGTCAAGGTCATTCTCCTCTTTCTGTCCTGTCTTCGTCCCCACCTGCAACATTTGATACCATGTTCTGAACCTGGCACTGAGAATCCAGTGACAAAATGCCAGATGGGATGATCATCATGGTCATTACCCAGCCAGCACCTTCCACATTCCAAATAGAAGGAATAAAATTAAGCAAAAACAAAACAAAACAAAAACAACAACAACAACAAAAAAAAACAAGACAAAACCCGTAAGAAGTAAACATGTAGCTTTTCTGCAGGAATGGGGGGAAAAAGGGGTTGGGGGAAAGAGAAGAGAAGTAGAAATCACCATTATTCTTAATCATTACATGGTGCATTAAAAAATATGATTATTCAGTGGCACTTTAATTAGGCTTAATGAAGAGTAATGGGTGTGAGAGGAGGCCTGGAACATATAGTTTTATATAGTATGTGTACCCTGCCTCTGGCAGGAAAGCACAGGACCCCATATTGGGACCCCAGGGCTTAGAGGCTAGAACATTGCAACCTGGGCCAGCTGGTGTCCAACCATAACTGCTGACAGGGATGGTTGATAGAATTCGTATTTGGGGACTCATGTTTACCCAGTGTGTTGAAGAACAGGTAGTTCTTGGCAGGTAAGAGGTGGGGACAGGCAGAGAGACATTTTGTGAGCTGTGAGTGGTATGGACTCTTACTGTAGAAAGCAAGCTGGTAGGTGGCACAGGAGTGATCTTATGAGTTGTGAGCCCTCCCCTGTGGGGCATGTATTCCTACCTATAAAGGAGATCTCAGGTTACATGAGTTAGGAATGGGAGAAGGGTCAGAGTTAGAGGGTAAGTTGCCTGTGTGTCTTAAGTATCCCGAAATAACTAGCTACATAGAAGACAAAGAGGAAAACTACTCAGCTCAGCTCTCTCTTTGCTCTCTGAGGAAGGGCTTGTCTAGCTTCATGGTAATAAACTCACTATGGACTTCACAGTTCTTCAGACCATGTCTTCCTAGTGGTTATTCATCTGTATTCCTGGTAACTTGGATTCCTTCCTTCCTCCCTCCCTCCTTCCCTCCCTCCCTCCCTCCCTCCCTCCCTCCCTTCCTTTCTTCCTCCCTCCCTTCCTTCCTTCCTTCCTTCCTTCCTTCCTTCCTTCCTTCCTTCCTTCCTTCCTTCCTTCCTTCCTCCCTTCCTTCTCTTCTCTCCTACTCCCTCCTTTTTTCTAGGTGAGAGGGGATTTGGTCAGACTGGGTCAGCATAGGAAGTAAAGTAGACCAGAATGAGGATAGAAGGACAGAATATAGTTTCAATTAAGTCCTCTGAGTCCTGTGGGCTATGTGGGTGTGTTAGTTGGAACAGCCCGCCCTAGGTCATGCTAGTTTTTTTAAAAAAACAACCCAGAAGCTTACTGTAACAAAGGCTTATTCTCATAAATCCTACTTGTTGTTCACAGGTCAGCTGGGGGCTCTGCTCAGTGTTGCCATCGCTCCAGGATCCCGATCAATGGAGAAGCCACCATGATTATCGCAGGTTTTCAAAGCAGAGGGAAAGAGAGCTCTGCCAGTTAAATCCTTCAGCTTAAACCTGACACTTGGTAAATTCCACTTCTAACTCATGGACCAGAATGATCACACAGTCCCCAGCCAATCACAGTGGGGCCAGGGAGTGCGATCCTACTCTGTGCTAAACAGGTGGAAAGTTAAAAATAATTGGTTGACAGCACTAATGAGTTTAAGAGGCTCCATGGTCCCAAGCCCACTTGTCATGAACTTTCCTGGGCCTGTGGCCACCAGCTACTCAATTGTCAAATATTTTCTGAGGGCCTGTTCTCAGTCTATCCCTGGGCTGGGTTTTGGGGGTACAAAGGTGAATATACCATGGTCCCTGCCTTTAAAGACCTTAAGGACTTATGCGGCAGGCAGACAAGTAAGTAAGCAATTGGGACTCATCAGTGTAGGTGCTTTGATGAATAAATGCAAGTACTGTGGGGACATAAGACTCACACTGAGAAGTCTGGGTGATGCTTCAGTGGACCCTGAGGATTAAAGAGTGAGGCAGAAGGAGAAAGGGAAGGGCATTTCAAGCAGAGGCAGTGGGCACACAAAGACCCAGAAGCAAGGTGCTTTCAGAGAAAAATATGGCTGGTGTGTACGGTCTGGAATACAATTGGTAAGGGATGGCATTGGGTGGGCAGAGGCCAGGTCACAGCAGGCCTTGTCTGCCATTCTAGACTGTGGACTTTATCCTACGAGCAGCTGTCAGGGGCTTGGGCTACATTTTTAAAACAACCTATTGGCTGTTGTGTGGGAAAAAAAACGTCACTAAGATGGAATTACAAGACTGGAGTCAGGGTTAGCGGTCAGAGATGGAGGCAGGCTGTACCTCAGGTGAGAGACACTGGTGTCCTGATCCAGCTGCGAGCATGGGGGTGGATGACAATAGACAGGAGTGGGTGCTTTTAAGCCGCCCATCAAGTGGACAGGGGTGGTTGACCAGTTGGATAGGGTGAGCATAGTATGCAAGAAGGACTAGAACTTGTGTTATATTTTGTTTCTCTGCAAGTCTGCTCTGTGATGTCTGCTTTCATTATTTTCTAGAACAAGGCAGGGCACACAACTATCCTTCAGCCTGTCAGTATTTCTATTTGCTGGCTGTGTTGTAGACACAGAGAACTCAACACAAATGAAGCCCAGCCCAGGCCTGGAGCAGCTTGCGGTCTCGAGATGGGTTTTCCATCTGGCCATGCTGAGGTGGGACTGGGCTGGCTGGAGGCGAGGGAGAGGGGCTCCAGACTTCTCTCACACAAGAGCTACCCGACTTCATTTACTCCGGCTCCGCCTTCACAAAATCCACCAAATCCATATCCCACTCCTACTGTTGTTACTTAATACCTCTATTTAAACCGGCTCACTTTAATGCTTATGTACCTACTTTAGCCTCTTCCTGAGCAAAATATCTGTAGACCATGTAATTTGGATATAGTGATATTTCCTCCAACACACATTAAAATAAAATAAAGCAAAACAAAATTTAAAAATAAAATGTAAAATATGTCCAAGTGCCACCAGAAAACATCTTGTAACCACATCTGAGAAACACTGTTCTGTAAAGAAGGACTAGATCGGTCCAAAGTTGTGGGTTTTTTCCAGGTCTGATCCCTAGGTGGCCAAATGACCACCTTCATCATTTTTATACTCAAATCCTTTTAGAAAAGATATAGGCCCTGACCTCCGCTTTTGTCCAAGTTCTTTTCTTTCCATCTACCCAAGGGTTCAGACATTCAACAATACTTTTTTTTTTTTGTATTTTTCCGAAGCAGGGAGGCAGAGACAGATTCCCACATGCACCCAACTGGGATCCACTCGGCATGCCCACCAGGGGGCGATGCTCTGCTCATCAGGGACATTGCTCCTTTGTGGCCAGAGCCATTCTAGCGCCTGAGGTGGAGGCTCAGCTGTCCTTAGTGTCCAGGCCAACTTTGCTCCAATGGAGCCTTGGCTGTGGGAGGGGAAGAGAGAGATGGAAAGGAAGGAGAGGGATAAGGGTGAGGGAGCAGATGGGCGCTTCTCCTGTGTCCCCTGACTGGGAATTGAACCCGGGACTTCTACACGCTGGGCAGATGCTCTACCACTAAGCCAAACAGCCAGGATTCAACAATACATTTGTCAAGAGTTTCTTGTGGACCAGACTTGCTCTAGAAGCCCATGGTAGGCACCCATGGCTACTTCCTTGCTGTTAAATTCTATTAGGCAATGTTGGGTCAGGGTAGTTGCTGAAGTTTCATGAACTGCTAATTACCTGATCCTCCCTGCTCAGGCTGGGAAGCATCATTCAGGTGCAGGTGTGCCTGTGCTGGCCATGGGCTGGGGGAATGCACTTGGTATAAAATGCAAAGGATCGTTGACAAATATGGCATGCTCTCGGGGGATCCCCAACTGCTGGACACACGTGCCTTTTACTCTCCGAAGCAGGCAGAGACACTCAGCAAGGTCACTTCCTGTTTCTCTATCAAAGGTCTCCCCAGAAAGGGGACAGTGAGGAGGACAGCTGGCTCAGGTTGACTTCCCTCCCTCTCATCAACCCCCGGGACACCCACCTCCCCCCAGTTTCAGGAGACACCCCGAGAAAGATGAATCGGGCTGTTGCCTCTGAGCAGAAGGGGACTCAGAGCCCATGTCTCGCCCCAAAGCAAGGCACTACCTGGGGCCTGCGTCTTGGAGAGTGCTGGCTTCACCGCTCTGACAGCATGAACGATGTTTGGTTTTGTTCCCAGTGCTGTTATCATTTATCACCCTCTTGTAGGAGCTGGCACCTTCCTCCTGCGTCCCTTCCTTCTCCCTCTCTCCCAACCCCACCTCCGCTCCAACCTCCCCTTTCCGCCTGACCCCCGCCACTGAGGGGAGCCCTTTCCTATTTACCCTAGATGAAACTCTCCCATATAGGTTCCCAGAACCCCAAGAGACGCCTCAATTGAGTGAAACATTTGCTGAGCAAGTAAGTCCTCAGCAAAGTGATGTGTGTGGGGCTTTGGGTGGTAACACGTAAGTAAGATAAGATCCTGACCTCAAGGACCCTGATTTCTAGCAGGGAATAGCTGTGAAGTCCCAGGCAGCCAAACCCAGGCACGCTCAGAGCGCGAGGTAGCAGAGCCGCAGGTTTGGGACGCCTGGGAACGTCGGCGCTGATGGCCTCTGGGAGAGCAGAGGCAGCCGCACGGCGGACGGTGGAAGACAGAAGGCATGGATAAACGGCGAGTGGTGAGGGAGACAATGAGAACATCAGTACCATCAGCGGGGGAAAAAATGACCAAGAAAACAGAGATGAAGTCATAGCTGGAAAAGAAGCCATTGTATTTGAGCTGGTTTGAAGGTGAAAGGGGAGGGGCCGGTGGGATGGGGAGGTTGAAGGTCAGAGACAGGAAATGCTTGCTGGAGCAGGAGCGGGGCCCAGTGGCGGCCAGTGAGGCAGTCGAGACAGGGAAGGTCTGGCTGTGGATGGGAGTAAAACACATCAAGTTTCAAGAACAAAGGAAAGGAAGAAATGGGTGTGTGACTACAAGGAGACACTTGGCTCCATCTTCTTAGTGAATCAGGAGGTGAGGTCACCTGCTAGAGTATGGAATTGGCACAGGACCATAAGAATACTGGAATTTGGAATGTCCACTGAGGATAATATAAAGGTATAAAATAAAATGTCTGCCCTGGCAGGATAGCTCAGTTGGTTAGAGCATCATCCTGAAGCACAGAGGTTGCCGGTTCAATCCCAGGTCAGGGCACATACAGGAACAGATGTTCCTGTCTTTCTTCCTCTCCATTCCACTCTCACTAAAATCAATTAAAAAGATAAAATTTCTTGCTGAGGTCGCCGGTTCGAAACCCTGGGCTTGCCTGGTCAAGGCACATATGGGAGTTGATGCTTCCAGCTCCCCCCCCCCTTCTCTCTCTCTGTCTCTCTCTCCTCTCTCTCCTTCTCTCTCTCCTCTCTAAAAATGAAAAAAAAAAAAAAGATAAAATTTCTGACAAATAAAAGAGCTGTCTAACCTTAAGGCCCCTGCTGAGATTCAGCTCACCCCTAAGCAGGACCTTTGCATATGCCAGATCTTCTATTTGCATGGTTAGCATTTTCTCATCTTTCAGATCTTGGCTTAAATGTCACTTCTTCAGAGTGGCTCTCCCCAGTAATCCCAGCCAAAGTAGGTGCCCTCCCCATCCCGTGATTCTCCATCTCAGCTTCTTTATTCCTCGCACCTGTAATGATTTTATTAGCTGCTACTTTTAAAAAGAAAATCTGTCTAATCCAACTAATATGTAAGCCGCAGGGGACCAGGGACCACACCTGTCTTGTTTATGATGGTGTTCCATGTCTGGCACTGTGTCAGATAATTGGTGAGTACAGGAATGAATATTGAAGAATGTGTGTTTGTAACGGAGCTAACAGCCAGGCTGAGCAGTTTCCCCAGGGTTAAGGGTCGCAGACAGAGGCTAAGATGGAGTTGGGAGTGCAAGAAGTTTCTTAGCGTGGGAGGTGCGAGATGGGGGGTGGGGGTCACCTGTGGAAGGTAAAGGAAAGGAAGCAAGATCTCGGTGTGTGGCCCAGAGGCAGAGCTAGACAGGAGGTGGGGAGGGCAGAACTGAAAGGAAGGCAGAGGTGGTGACTAAATGTGTGAAATAAATAAGTAAAGGAAACTGTCCAGGTGGAGGATTGCCAGATTTAGCAAATGAAAATATAGGACACCCAGTTAGGTTTGAATTTCAGAGGAACAACATACAAATTCCTTGCCTATCTGAAATTCAAATTTAACTGGGCATCTTGGATTTCATCTGGAAATCCTACTAGGATGTTAAGTTTTTGTCACTGAAAGTACTGTATACCAGCCAGTCAGGAACACCGCGTGGAGGGCGAGGGTATGGGGGGTGATTGAGGTAAGAGATGGAGGACTGGAGTTTAAGAGCCTCATCCCACCCCCAGCCAGGCATTCAGTTTCCCCAGTTCCCTGGGGCAGAGTGTTCAGGCAAGGACATCCTGCCTGCTCCCCAGAAGGATTTAATTCACTGTCCCTGAGAGCTCTGTCCTTCAATGGCCTGCGCCAGCCCGCATCTTACACCTCACATCCAAGAGCAGCTAGCCCAGGAGGGGTGGTGCTGCAGGTGGCTGAGCTCATGCCTACCGCTGGCACAGATGTGGACCCAGCAAACCCCCCTGGGGGGGGTCTGGGCTCCCTCCCCCACCTCCCCTTATCAGCCTCCTCCCTGGGGGGCGCGCTGTCACCACCCCTACTTGGTTACCTTGGCCTGCCATCACCACACACAGTCGATTAGGGGTATGCAAGTGACTTACAGGGGCTGCTCTTCCCCAGGGTTGGCATTTGCATAGGGTGATGGATGCTAAGATGTCATCTAAACACGTCTGCACTTTGCATTTTAAACAAAGCAATTTCCAGAGGAAGCTGGGGGCGCTTTGTATCCTTCCTCTGGGAACATTCTCTCTGAGTCAAACTCTCTTTCCCTTTGGCACTTCCCACCACATCTGCCCCAGATCCCTCTTCTCTACTGGCCTCCCGCTCACTCCACCACCCCACCCACCCTCTTGGTAGTGAGCCCAGTTTGCCCAGGGCGGGACAGGGATCACCAGCCCCTTCTTCTGTGAGGGACACTGGACCCCTCCCCTTGCTCCCCCTGCAGGAGACCTGTGACTAGGAGAGGAATGTTAGCCAGAACCAGCCACCTAGGAGACATGGTTAGAGGGACACAAAGTACCTGCTTCAGACAGCCCTGTCCCCTCCACCTCCCAAGGTACAAGCCAAGGCTACCCCTGAGATCCTCAATGTTTTGTCTGAGGACAAAGAATTTCTTTTAACTTCTGATCTCTGATATCATACAGCTGTGACTTTTTTTTTTTTCTTTTCTTTTCTTTTTTTTCTTGTATTTTTCTGAAGCTGGAAATGGGAAGGCAGTCAGACAGACTCCTGCATGCGCCTGACCGGGATCCACCTGCCACACCCACCAGGGGGCGATGCTCTGCCCATCTGGGGCGTCACTCTGTTGCAACCAGAGCCACTCTAGCGCCTGAGGCAGAGGCCATGGAGCCATCCTCAGCGCCCGGGCCAACTCTGCTCCAATGGAGCCTTGGCTGTGGGAGGGGAAGAGAGAGACAGAGAGAAAGGAGAGGAGGAGGGATGGAGAAGCAGATGGGCGCTTCTCCTGTGTGCCCTGGCTGGGAATCAAACTCCGGACTCCTGCATGCCAGGCCTACACTCTACCACTGAGCCAACAGGCCAGGGCCAGCTGTGACTTTTAATCAGTGTAGGACTTCCCCCCCAGGGATCTTTAGGATGATGATAAAATGTCACCATAATATTGTCCCATAATGTTAAGCTATTTCTTTTTTTTTTTTTCTCCAGAGACAAGTGGGAAGGGATAAGGTAGGCAGTCCCTGGAATTCTGTTACCAGAAATGTGGTCTGAAGGCCAGTGCCATCATCCCAGCCCATTGCTTACCAAGGGCATGGCTTTGGTTTAAGTCACTTAACCACCAAAGTGGCATAGCAGTACCCCCTCCAGAGGCCTCACTGTGACAGTGCATGTCAACTGCAGGGCACAGCAAATGCTTGTCCATGTTCCCTTCTTCTTCTCTGCCAGTCCATTGCAAATGTTAGTGAGCCAGTCTGGATGGGCAGCCAGCTGTCCCTGGCCGGGGTGGGAGCAGCTCTGTGAGGCTATGGGCTTTTTTGCAGTGGAGGAGGGTGGGGAAAGGAATGGACATTGTTGAGTGCCTACTATGTGTCTGGCCCTTTAAAGGCTAGTATGAAAAATGGCATGGCAGTTAAGAAAAGAGAGTTTAATTGAACTCCTACAGATTTGGACTCAAAGGCTTTGTGATCTTAAGCAAGTTGATTAACCTTTCTGAGCTTTAGTCTTCCATAAAACGCAGGCAGTAGCAATGACATCAAACATTCATTGGGAGGAATGACTGGGATTTGTGTGAAACATCTCCGATGTAGCTAGCAGCCCACAGAGAGAACCTGTTAGCATACTTTCATTGTGCAGATGGGAAGGGAGGTGCCTGTAAGGGCGGAGCAGGAGTTTCTGAACCCGGGCCAGTTGGGATCCACAACTCGTACCTCACCCTGGCACCGTTCCCTGGGGGACAGAAAGCCTGGCCCACTGTCTCTAGCTGGAAGAGACAAATCTGACCATGTCCCTCCCCTGCTTAAAACTCTGCCAGTGGGTTAGAGCATCGTCCCGAAGCACAGGAGTTGCCTGTTTGATCCCCAGTCAGGGCACACACAGGAATGGATCGATGTTCCTGTCTCTGTCTCTCTTTGTCCCTCCCTTCCTTTCTTTCTAAAATCAACAAATTAAAAAAAAAATTTTTAAAAACAAAACCTGCCAAGTTTCCCACTTGTTCTGGGATAGACAGCAACGTCCTCATCAAGGGTGGCCAAGCCCTGTGCCATCCGGCCCCTCTGACTTCCATCCTCCTCTTCCTCTCCTCTGCTGCCAGCCAACCAATCAGATGGTCTTCCTGCAGTTCCATGAGCCAGCCTGGAGCACACCAGCCTCTCTGGGTCTCCCTCTGCGCTCCTGGGCTGCGCGCTCTCTTCCTGGATCATCCTCCAGCCTCACGCTTCCTCCACGCCTACAGGGCTCCGCCTCCCCCTGTGCCAGCAGCCTGGTTTCCTGGCACAGCCACCCCCATCTAAAAGCCAGGTTGGTCCCCCTATTACACATTCCCGTGTGCTGCTGAAAGTCTGTCTAGGGCAGTGGTCGGCAAACTGCGGCTCAGAGCCACACGCGGCTCTTTGGCCTCTCGAGTGTGGCTCTTCACACAAAATACCACGTGCGGGCGCTACCTCAATAAGGAATGGACCTACCTATATAGTTTAAGTTTAAATGATTTGGCTCTCAAAAGAAATTTCAATCGTTGAACTGTTGATATTTGGCTCTGTTGACTAATGAGTTTGCCGACCACTGGTCTAAGACACCCTCGTAAACTGCTAGTTTGATGTCTATCTTCTTTGCTCAGCTGGGAGCCCCCACCGCACCCCCAATCTGACTCCCATGCCAGGTGATGAATGCAAGAGTAAAGAGGGTGGGCCAGGTGATATCAATTAGGACAACAAGGGCTAACTGAGGGGAGAGGGCACACCTGGACCAGAAAGGGTTTGCCTTTCTCAGTATTTACTGAAATAAGATTTAAAGCAACCACCAGCCTTCGAGGCTGGAGGTGGGTCCCTGCAGGGTACGTCCTGGTTCTGAGGGCACTACAGTCCCCTTGCACGCCAAAACCTCAGACCAGGTACGGGACAGCTGCCTGGGATTCCAGGTGGTGTCTGTTCCTTGGGGCAAAGTGATTTTACAACAGAGACGAAATGAAATATACGAGGTGGTGAGGTGTCCTCCACTGTCCCCGCGCCCTTCGCTAGCGGAGGGACTTTGTTACTGGGTCAGCTTCTGACGTTCCAGTTTGTGCAGGAAAGTGGAAAGCTGCTCAGAGGCTGAGCTGGTCTGGAAAGAGCTGAGTCTGGGATAGGGGGCCGAGAAAGCGTGCCCGCGGGCCTTGAGTTGGGGAGAGCTTGGGGCGCTATGGGGGTGCCCGAGAGGATTTCAGGAGCAGCTGCTGCGTGGGGAGAGAGGCGTGAAGAAAGCAGTTTCTGGTGAAGTTGGGCTGTGCGTTAATAATTGAACAGCCCATCGTTGATATTGACACTGCTCAGGGTCAAGACTTGGGTCACATTTAGTTCTTCTGTGGTTTGCTGGACTCGTGTCTTCGGCAGTGAGTGACTGGGCATTGGATGTGGCATTAGGGCTGTGTGAGGGGGCTTGAGGGGGCCGACAGGGTGGCAGTGCAGTCATGTGGCTGGTGGGCCGTCCCTGAGCCAGCTGTGGAGACTGGCCAGCACCCTCCCTGTGTTGGCCCCCATTGTAGCCTTGCTCCAAGCTTGATCATGGGGGGCAGTCACGTCTGTCCATGGGAGGAGGAGAGAAGAGGCTCTGATTGTCCCTCTTCTCCACAGGGGAGCTGGGAGTCACTCCTCAGGACTGAGTGCGAGCCCCAGTGCCTTAGCTTGGCCACGAGGCCGCTGCCAAAGGGAGCTTTGCGCAGATGGACTGGGTGTTTGGGCTGGCAAGGGAGGGGTGTCTACAGAGGTGAGACCAATTTCCTGGACAAAGTAAATAGGAAGAGGTCCCTACAGAGTCGTATCCAGCCCCCCCACACCTCATCCTATAAAGACTGCAGGCTCTGACCATCAGACACTGGAGTTTGAATGGCTGAGCCCATTCTAGGCTAGGGAAGGAGTAAGAAAAACATAGATGGAGCACAAAATCCAGAGGTTCAGAAAGAAGCTCAGATCTCTCCCACAGTTGTAGGAAGGGATTTTTCACTCTCTTCCCATGATGTGACATAAAAAGGTGGAAGCCCTCTTGTGCCATGGAGGAGCCTAGCTTGAGGACAAAGCAACAGACAGAAGAGGGCAGAACAGAGAGACTCAGAGTAGAATCATAGCCCTGTTGAGTTTGTGAGCCCCTGGATCAAGCCCTGCCTGAAGTCCGCCCCATTCCTGAACGTCACATATATCCAAGGCAACAAACCCCGTAAGCTAGGATAAACTGGGGCCTCTCACTAGCAGCAAAAGTCATCCTGACACAGTCCCTTCGGTTTCTCTCCAGCCCTACCCTCTGCTTCTCACTGGTCCCGAGTGTCGTGGTGCACGAGGGATCTCTGTGCAGTCAGATCATGTGCATGTGTGCAGATACATTTCAAAGTCCTAAGGCAATGAAGTGCTTTTAGTTCTTATACATCTGATGTTCCATCTCTCTGACATTAGTGAAAATAACAGAGTGCCCCACCATGAATATTAAAAGCATAAAAAGTAGCACAGGGTTTCTCAGACCTGCATCATCCATACTTCTCAAGTTGCGTTCCTGAGTCTTGCTGCCTGACAGCCTCGAATGCCCAGGGAACTTAGGCCCAGCTGGTTCTCCCCACGGTTCTCCTAGCCTCAGCCGGAGACCCGAGGGCAGCTGTCCCAGGGACAGCTAGCCCAGAAGACAGCGAAGAAATTCTCCAACAGGCCGTTCCTTATTTATTACATTCCAGATACATGAGACCAGGACTGGAGAATCCTAGGGTGCTCATTTACATGGGGGGTTCTCTAGGGGGACACATAGAGGAGCAAACACGTACAGGGCGTGGTGCAATGAGGGGCTGCCGTTTCAAAAAATATACACATCTTAAGCCATTCCAGCCACATCATCATTAGAAAATAAAGCAATCTTTCCACATAGTGCTCTTTGGTGCCGCCCCGTGGGCACGAGCCCGTCTTCTTCGTGCGTGCAGACTCCAGCCCCACCGAGGGCTTGCCATGGCCTCCCACCACGCCCGACACGTTTTGAGAGCCTACTGGGTTCTGAAAGTGTGCGCCGGGACACAGCTGATGTTTCCCGCATGCAAACACTGGGGGCCACCACCCAGGTGCACGTGTGACAAAACCAGTCTGGAGCTCCAGCAAGGGCGGGGACACGGGGACCAAACAAAACCCAGCCAATACCACCTTCTCCGTGGTTGGATTTGTACATTTTATTTCTTGGTTCATTTCAATGACCTGCATCATGAGAATACAACTGAGAAGGGCTATTTCCGCTTTACAGACGTCCGGGAAAAGGTTTGGGGGGTCAATTCGTGTTTTATCCCGTGGGGAGGGCGGGGCATCCTAAACTCTCCTCACTTCACCATCCCCACTAAGCAAGGGTCACCCTCTTCCCAGGGAGATCTCAAGAGCTGGTGGGACTGCCAACCAAGAGGTTGGCCCCCTGAACCTGTTCTCTGGGGAGCAGTGTCTCCATTAAACGGGTGCCAGGGCCTTTCCCACTGGACGGGGCCCCCGCTGTTGCTGATGCACTTCTTGTTTAAGTGTAAAAGCACCGGCAGTGCCCACCTCACTGGCCCCAAGCTATCAGACCACCACGCCCTCTGTGCTAGGAAGGGGCTCTACTGCCAGGGCACAGGCAGAAGCACCGGACGTGGCGAGGCCAAGCTGCCCTGTGTCCAGAACGCCCACCCACTCCAGGCCAGCCGTACCGCTAGCCAGGGATGCTTTTCTGGGGAAGATGCACTGTGAGGGCTGGCTGGGCACCAGCCCTGCTCTGCCTCACAGTATGGTCCTCATGCTGGAGCAGGAGGCGACAGTGCAGAGCCGGTGCCCAGGTGACGAGATGCCACCTCAAGCACACAGCACAGAGAGAGGCACACCCATCCTCTCACTGAGTTCTCCAGTGCAGACCTCAGGGCTCAGCCCCTAACAGAGAAGTTAGACTTGGGCTTTGGACCCGCCTCCTCGATGCTGAGGTGCCTGTGTGTCCACCCAGACCAGGGACAATGGGGACCGCACAGGGCTAGGGATGGAGCATCCTGGACTGTAATTCCAATGCTGACTGTCAAGTGACTGTGGCCTTGGATTCCTCATGGCCAGAGGGAAGTGGGGGGTGGAGGCACACGTCACTGCTGTGTGAGGTCCCTGGGAACCCTGGGTGTTTCCTGTGTGAGGACTCAGCCACTCTGTAGCTGCTGGGTTTTAGCCACCCCTCCTTCCTGGAGAATCGGTGCCTTTGGGTGGAGACAGAGGTGGAACCAGCAGCAGCTGCTCACCTTAGAAAAACTGAGGCCATGGAAGAAGACACCTGGCCTCCTGGTGTCCTAGTGACGGGTGGGTGGGATCTGTCTGCCTCCAGGTGATGAGAGGTTGGGTTAGAACGAGTATGAACTCCCCAGAATAATGTCCCAGGTGGGGTGGCTCTGATGGTGCCCGCTTTAGAAGGCAGCTCCTTGGAAGGGCATCTTCCATCCCACTTGGCACCCTTCCGTCCTCGGGAGATCCTCTGAGCTGCTCTCAGCCACCTGTGTGCACCAGACGGTGTTCAGAGCTGTCCCTTCCCCAAGTGAGTTATAACAGACCCCCATGGCTATTCAGTGACCGACTGTCCCCATTTCCCCAGATTGAGGGATTTCCTGGAACACAAGACTCTCAGTGCTAAAACATCCTGAGCAAACTAGGGTGGTTTGTTACCCTGCACAGCAGTAAGAAGGCTGGGGTGGTCCCGCCAGAGAGCTGGACCCTTGCAGCATGCCACACCTCCTTAGTCAAAGGGTGGCGGAAGCCACCCCTCCTCTGACACTGGTTGTCAGCCCTTTGGAATGCAGGGAGGGGCATGTGGTGTCCACTGCCCTGGAACCAAGATGGACCAGAGAGGCTGGTGACCTCCCCCGAGCGCCCTGCCTTCAGGTTTCCGCCCCTGCTTCTCTCAGCCCCTGGGCTTCTCTGTGCTCAGCAAAGAGCGGTTTGAGCCTCTCCCCATCCTGCCCAGTGCTCCCAGGACTGCCGGCCGAGAACTGGAGAGCCCAGAGTGCCCCTGGATGAGGCCGGGGTCGGCACACCCTTCACTTTCCACAGACCACCTGCTCTGGACCTGCCCTGAAGGTTGACAGTAGGGGGAGGGAGAAGCGAGGAGAAAGGGGGCTCTTGGGTGAGCCAGCACCATTCCAGCTACAGCTACAGGCCCTGGTCATCCATGGGCTGAAGCATGGTGGGAGCGAGCTCTGAGGTGGGGCAGGAAGTAGCAGGGAGGCTCCTGGAGGGGGAGAGGATGGGCAGGTGGGGTGCCCAGGAAAATGCGTGAGTTCTAGCAGCAGCTCTCCTGCCAGAGTCCCCGCTGGGAGCCCCCTCTGGGAGCTGGGAGATGCAGAACCAGGGGAAGTGTGGAGGGAGGGGCCGGCTGGCCTGTGGGACCCCAGGGACCTCAGAGCAGGCAGGGCCTCTGGAGAAAGTACCTGCATCTGAGGAAGGAACCCCTCCCGAGTGTGCGGAGCGCTGGGTGCTAGCACTGCCCACCAGGCTGGGGGTGGCGTGGAGGGGGTGTGGGCAGGGGCAGGGGCAGGAAGTGTCTGAGCTGCCTTTCCATAGTGTGGTGGGCAGAGGGGGCCCTTCCTCAGTGGTCTCCAGTCTCAGGGAGGTCAGCCCTGGCCCAGGCCTCAGCACTGCCCGTGGAGAAGGAAAAACATAACAAAGGAAAAGCCGGTTAGAGATGAGCCCATGTCCTGCCCTCCCATCCCCCGTCCCCGCCCCGCAGCACTCAGGACTCTGCACACAGCCGGAGGGCAAGAAGCCCTCATGGGACTGCTCATGGCCATGACTCAGGGCTTGCAGGTCGAGGCTGGTGGCTGTGGAGGTCTCTGCGTCGGGCCATCCGTTTGTCTGTCTACAGGCGGGAGTCGGTCTGTGCGCGGGCCGTCAGACCTTGGCCTCCAGCATCTCCAGGAAGAGTTTGTGCATGGGCACCTTGCCCTGCAGTTTGACGCTGTAGAAGTGCTGCACGGCCTTGGCGGCCGTCTGCCTCAGCAGGGGCAGCGTCAGCAGCAGCTGGCCCGTCCTCCGCGGCTCCGCGTGGCGCTGGCTCAGCTCGTAGTCCTGCAGCGCCTCGTGCAGCAGGTCCTGTAGCTTCTGGACCGCCTCCAGATCCTCGATGTACATGGAATCTGTGGGCACAGGGTGAGCGTCAGGCGCCCTGGGTGGAGAGCTGCCGCGGGCCGTGGGGCCGCCACCGGCCCCTTGGGCTCCACCTTGGACCCTCCAAGTCCTCACGCTAGAGAGGAAAACCAAGGCTGAGAAGTTGGGCTGCCAGTCTGAGGTCACAGAGGCCAATGACAGAGTTAGGGGTTAGACCCAGGGAGAGATTTCTATCTCTGGAGGACGGTTCTTGAGAAACACCCAAGAGACAGACACAGAGACCCCGAAGGGCTTGAATGTGAGCAGAGCAGACCTGTGACTGTTCTGCAGGTGCCAGGTGCACTCCTGGTGCCAGGCTGGTGGAGGTGGCATCCTGCGTCCCTCACTTGCTATGTGACTTTAGGCAAGTTTTTTAACTTCTCTGTGCCCCTTTTCTTCACTTGTGAGATAGAAAAATAACCATACCTACCCTCAAGATGCCAAATGAGTTAATACAGGTTAAGGCAGGGGCAGTCAACCTTTTTATACCCACCGCCTACTTTTGTATCTCTGTTAGTAGCAAAATTTTCTAAACGCCCACGGGTTCCACAGTAATGGTGATTTATAAAGTCGGGAAGTAACTTTACTTTATAAAATTTATAAAGCAGAGTTACAGCAAGTTAAAGCATATAATAATAATTACTTACCAAGTACTTTATGTTGGATTTTCACTGTTTGGCAGAATACATCTTTATAAAACAACTTACTATAGTTAAATCTATCTTTTTATTTATATTTTGGTTGCTCCACTACCACCCACCATGAAAGCTGGAAAGCCCACTAGTGGCTGGTAGGGACCAGGTTGACTACCACTGGGTTAAGGGCTTAAAACAGTACAAAATGTCCAGCTGGTGGTATCAACACCACCATCATGACCATTATCATTATTATCACCACCACCACCATCACTATCATTACTATCACCACCATCATGACCATCACCATCATCACGACCATCGCCAACACCACCACCACCACCACCACCATCTAGTGATGGTGCTCCTGCTACTGCCTGGCACCAACTCAAGCCTTTAGTGCAATCGCTAACCTTACAAAATGCTGGATACAGAATACAGACACAAATACAGAGGCTAAGCTCTGAGTCTGGGTGCCCTGTGGTAGGGACCATGGCGGGTACTGAGCAGGGCTGGACACATGGGGTACAGTGATAAATGTAGCCGGTGGGAGGCTTTGCAAACTAAAATTCTGGAGAGGGTTTTGGACTCAGGTCATGAATTGGGGGTTCAAACAAAATTTACCTAAATCTCAGCAGGGCAAGTGGTACCTGCTGATAGCTGGGTTACAGTTAGCTCTGAGCTGAAGCAAAGGCAACCCATTCCCTGGCCTTGGGGAAAATAACCAGCCTCAAATATCCTGAGCCGCCACCCTGAAGCACAGCGCCCACCTCATGCCTGACAGAGGCGGGAGGGGGAGGGGGATGTGAATCCAGTGAGCCGGAAGCTCTGAGTGGGTCTCCAAGGGAGGCGGGGCGAGTTTCCCACATCACTCAAGGAGCAGGGCAAGTCCTCCGCAGGTGGGGTTGGTTTAGATACTAGCCTGTCCAGGGCAGCTGCAGCCAGCTGACGTTGATGACTGCCCCCTGACCTCTTGGGTCCACAGGCAGCCCGTGCCTTCCAGGCTCCTGCCGCTTTCTCTTGGGAGGTTAGCAGTGGGGTGAGGTAGGTAAGACTCTGGGGTCTTAGATGCTTTGAGACTTTGGCCAAGTTACTTTGACTCTCTAAGACTCTTTGCTGGTCTGTAAAGTGGAGCAAACAAGACTGCATACCTCACAGTGGGGGTGAGGGTTAACTGAAATCTATTACCAAGCACCGATAAACATTATCATTATTGTGATAACAACAAGCTGGGAGCAGAGGTGAGTGCCCTTGCAGGCTGGGATGTTACTGGCCCCATACCCAAGACCCACATTTTTCTGCTCCTTGTTACCAAAGCAGTGAGGACACCTCCTTTGCTAGTGCAGAGGAAGCATGGGTCCATTACTACTCTCCCAACTGCTCCCAGAGCTTGTACTTAAGATGCTCTGGTTCCTCGAAGGCTGGGATTGGGCCATCCAGACTCCCTGACCCCTGCCAGCTTCCTCTCCCCATCCCCCACCCTCCCCAAGGAGGCCAAAATTGGCAGCTGCCTTCGACCAAAAATGAAATAAAATAACATTGCAAGATTAATTTCTTTGCAATCCATCAGCGCGTCTGTATCGATGGCATTGATAAACTGTTAATTACAAAATCAATGGCTATGATTTTTTCCTGCTGTCAGGGAGCCGTGGAGAGGGCTGGGACACAGGGTGAGAGTCGGCCAGCAGCTCCCGTGGGGACGCCGTGGTTTGGGGCTACAGCCTGACTCCGATGCGCTCCTCCCTTCTGCCCAGTGCCAGCGCCCTGAGCCACATCTGAGTGGTGCTGCTCCATCCACACGACCTCAGCAGTGGCCGCACAGTGGCCCTTGGGGCTGCCACCAGGTCCACGGAAATGATCTCCCGGCCCCGTCGCTCCTCCAGCTAACACACTCTGTCTGCCTGGGTGACTTTCTTACCTTGTTGCTGGGGACAGGTCATTATCCACCCCCTCCCCCCCCATCTTTCATGGCTCCCTACACTGACCCTATTACGACCCAACCCCTTCACAGCCCAGGAGGCTCTATGACCCAAAACTGCTTTTCTGGCCTAAGCCCCAAACGGGCCCGTTCTCTCCCCATTTCTGCTCGCGGCGGGTTGCTCCACTCTGCAGCCAGGGCCCTGAGCGTCACAAACTCCTTCTCTACCTTGAGCTTCCTGTACCTGCACAGAAACAGCAGGATGGCTAGGCCAATGCCACCGGGGCAAGATGTCCAGGTTCCTGAAACGGCATCTCACATGACCACGTGTGTACTTAGGCAAAGCTTGATGCTGGCGGAAGCTCCTGATGGGCTCATCACTGAATCGCCGTTGGTCCTCGGGTGCTGTGTTGTGTGAGCGCCTGTCTGTGAGTGTATGTATATTTGCATGTGTGAGTAACTGAGAGTGTGTATGCAGGTCTGTAAGTATTGAGATCAAGGTGAGAGCAGCTGGCCAGGCTGAAGAACCCTCTGAAAGCCCCTGCAGTGTAGTGTTGTGGGGCGTGAGGGTGACAGGTGAGTGGCCTCCCCACCTCCGCTCAGCTCCCAGCTGGGGAAGGCTTGAGCTCAGGTCTGCTGTGAAGTGGTCAGGAGAGTCCCAAGTCGAGGACGTGCCCTCCGAGGCATGCCGGCCCTGCTGTCTCACTGGGGTCGCTTCCCTTCCTGTGCCCATCCAAACTCCCAGCCCCTCTGCGATGCTGCTTAAGCTGCTGCCCTCCAAGTAGCGAGCCCAGGGGAATGTGAGGGGGTGATACCACTCAGTGTGATACGGGACGATGGAGAGCTGGCATTATGCATTTGTCAAAACCTCTAGACCCTAGGATGCAAAGGAAACACCCTGATGAGGACTACGAACTTCTGTTAATAATAATGTATCAATATTGGTTCATTAATTGTAACAGACTACCACACTAATGCAAGATGTTAATAGGGGAAACTGCACACAGGGGCAGAAGGCTATAGGGAACTCTACCTATCCTCTGCTTATTCTGTCGATCTAAATCTTCACCAAAAGCCCTACTAGCATTAGCGTTCTCCAACAAAACATACATTACAGTTTGGGGATCTTAAGATATAAATGGACTCTATAGAACTATGCAAAACTTTAATGATTATTTTAAAAAGGGATTTGAACTAAAACATAAATGCTTCCCTCTTTGTATTAGGTCAGGTCCCCAGAATCAGAGGCTGAGATGGAGGTTTGGATGCGTGGGGTTTACAGAGGGCTCACTTTTAGGAGAGAGGAAGAGGGGGGTGGGTCAGGGTGAGGGGGGAGCCCACAAGGTAAGGATGAGGCCTGGGCTTCCAAATGATCGCACCCTGCCTGGGTCCACCATTGGCTAAAGGTGACAGGGTGAGTGGGGTAGGTCACCCTCCTGGCAAAGCAGGTGAGGGCGAGTTTCTGGCGAAGGGGCAGCTGTGAGCTGTCAGCAGTAAACTCAGCAGCCGGGGCCTGCAGGCACTAACCGGGAAAGGGCGTCTGTCGGGCCTCAGCAGTGTCCCCTGTAGTCTCTATGAAGCCATTTGTTAGGGGGACACACACTGACCCGGTTCGCCAGGGCGTCAGGTTTCCCGGGATGCGGGACTTTCAGGAAAAGTACAACAGTATCAAGCAAACCAGGTGGGTGCCTGTTTCTACCGTCTCCTTCTGGGAGCCAGCTCTCCCTCTTCTGCAAGCTGATCACACTTTGTTTCCTCTAATATTAATAATAATGATAACAATTAGTATTTACTGAACACTTCCTCCAGGACAACCACTGGGCTACGTGCTTTATCTTTAGTCGATCATTTCATTTGAAAGTGCTTAGAGGAGGTACTGGGATATCTCCATTTTACACTCAAGGATAGAGCTGAGGAAGACTGCCATCCGGCCCAACGTCCCACTGCAACCAAGTATCAGCTAGAATGGGAACCTGGGTCCATCTGACCCAGACTTGAGCAACTCCTCAAGTTTATGTGCTGTGCTGCAGCAGAAGTGCATGTGTGCGTGCTGACACTCTGTCTTAGGACAGGGACCGTGCCTTTCTCTTCCTCCTCCTACATCCCGGCACGGTTCCCTGCTTAGGGTGGGTGCCAAGTGTGGACACCGATTATATTTAAGCTCATTCCCCTATGCCAGCTCTTCTTCTCAGAAGTCTAGCCAGAAGCTGGTGGAAGCTAAGGAAATGGAGTAAGGCCCCCTTTTGAACACCAGACTAAACAACTAGGTTGGGAAGGATTTCTCTCTTGGGCCCAGGCAAGTTGATTGTGAGATTCTAGGAACAGGCGTGAGCTCAGGTTGATTTTGGAATCACAGGACCTTGGTTTGACTCCTAGCTCTGTGTGACTCTGGACAATTTGCTTCGCCTTTCTAAGCCTCGGTTTCCACATTGGTCAAATAGGGTTAAAATAATAAGAACTTTGCTCATGGATTGTTTGTAAGAACAAAATAAGTTCGTAGCTAATTTACTTAACAGGTTGAGTACTTACTATGGGGCAGGTATATATTGTAAGCATAACATAATTATATACAAGTAAATCCCTCTCATAGTCTTGTGGGGTAGGGGCTGTTTATTGTTCCCATTTGACTGATGAAGAAACTGAGGCACAGAGTGACTCAATCTGCCCATGTGGAAGAAGCAGGATTTGACTCTTAGAACTTTAGAGCTGGCTCTAAAATCTGTGTACTTAACTAGCGTGCCAGTCTGGAGAGTAAGGGTCCAGCACAGTGCCCTGCTGGTCAGGGCTCAGGAAATACTCAACCTATGCTGGCCTTTGTCACCATCCTTTTTGTGTGTGTGTGTATTTTTCTGAAGCTGGAAATGGGGAGAGACAGACAGACTCCCGCATGCGCCCAACTGGGTTCCACCCAGCACGCCCACCAGGGGCGACGCTCTGCCCACCAGAGGGCGATGCTCTGCCCCTCCGGGGCGTTGCTCTGCCGCGACCAGAGCCACTCTAGCGCCTGGGGCAGAGGCCAAGGAGCCATCCCTAGCGCCCAGGCCATCTTTGCTCCAATGGAGCCTTGGCTGCGGGAGGGGAAGAGAGAGACAGAGAGGAAGGAGAGGGGAGGTGGAGAAGCAAATGGGCGCTTCTCCTATGTGCCCTGGCCGGGAATCGAAGCCGGGTCCCCCGCACACCAGGCCAACGCTCTACCGCTGAGCCAACCGGCCAGGGCTGTCACCATCCTTTTAACCCCAGACCACTTGTTGCACAATCTTGTATGACAAAAAGCTCCAGCATCTTCCCACCGCCCCGTTCACAGGCCTCCCCAGGCCTGAGACGTCTCACAGCTCCTCCCATGGGTCCCACACCGCAGTTACCTGAGTTGGCCAGGGCCAGGGCCTTGAGCGTCACAAACTCTTCCTTCTCCACCTTGAGCTTCTTGTACCTGCGCACCAGCTGCAGGATGGCCCGGTAGAGCTCCAGGAGCCCCGCGAGGCGGGAATGCTCCTCGTCCATGATGTAGTCCTCCGCATATACCAGCTTGTCGTCATAGGGCAGCGAGCGGTACACGATGCCCAGGATGAGGATCTCCATCCAGGCGCTCTGCAGCAGGCTCATCTGGTCCCCCAGGGAGAGGTTGGAGAAGCCTGCGGGAGAGGGGGCAGGGAGGGCGGCGTGGTCAGGGGCATGGGCCAGGGCCTCCCCGGGGGAGAAGCAGGCGGACTGGCTGGAGGGCCGGATGGGGCGGGGTCCAGGTTCTTCCGGATCCTGCCCCTCCCCCGCACCTCCAGGACTCGTCATCCTTCCCTTGGTGAATGAGTCAGACATAGATTTCATGGAAAAGACATAACAAGAGCTCAGTCAATGTTGACATTTGTTATCATCATTATTACTGTTAGTTCTATGGTATTTTCAAATGTCTGGAGAGGCTTTTTGATTAATTAAATGCATTTGTAATTTAAGGAGTTATTGAATTCATAGTAGAATTAGGAGGTGGCAGTACAGGGTCCCCTACAGTCTGGGGAGTTTCCAGGCTTCCCTCTCTGCTCAAGCCAGGGAAGGTTTGGTGTTTTAAAGTGATGCCTGATCCTCAGTGCAGAGGCTCAGCTGCGCAGAGACCTAGGGCTCCAACCAGGATTGAGGACTCAGCTGTTTCTGGCCAGTGACCCCCCAGTGACCACAGCCTGAGGCTACAAAATGCTCAGAAGTCCCCAGGGTCAGGGGACACTTTGTCATGGGGCAGCCTGTCCTCCCAGTGGTCAGACACCTGCTGCCCAGGCCATTACTCTCTGTTGAACGATGACCCAGCAGCCCTGCATCCGGTGAGCCTGGAATCATGGGAGCTCCCCATCCCTGCTGGCAAGGAGGCTGGCTCCGGAGTGAAAGAAGGCTGGGCATAGGGATGGCTCCAGAATTCTGTCGTGTCCAATGTGTTCTAAAGATTGCCTGGGCTTGGCCTGACCAGGTGGTGGCGCAGTGGATAGAGCGTCGGACTGGGATGCGGAAGGACCCAGGTTCGAGACCCCAAGGTCGCCAGCTTGAGCGCGGGCTCATCTGGTTTGAGCAAAGAGCTCACCAGCTTAGACTCAAGGTCCCTGGCTCCAGCAGGGGGTTACTCAGTCTGCTGAAGGCCCCCGGTCAAGGCACATGTGAGAAAGCAATCAATGAACAACTAAGAAGTCGCAATGCGCAACGAGAAACCGATGATTGATGCTTCTCATCTCTCTCTGTCCCTGTCTATCTCTGCCTCTGTAAAAAAAAAAAAAAAAAAAAAAAAAGATTGCCTGGGCTTGAATCCGACTCCTCATTTACTAGCTGTAGGCTGACCTTGGGAAAGCGGTGTGGCTTCTCCAAACCTCAGCTTCCTCATCTGTGAAATGAGTATAAAAGTAGTGCCTGCTTCAGAGCATTGCTCTGGGGTCCCAATCAGCCAATGATTACAGGACATACAACATAGTTACAGAGCTCTTACTATTATTAACGCCTTCATCTGCAAAATGAGCACATTATATGTGTTTAACTTGTGCAGAGTCGATTAACATCTTGAAATACAAGAGAGGGAAAGGAAGAAACGAAGGAGAGAGAAAACTGATTTTCGAACAGTTAGTCACTAAACACAAATGGTAACTTCAGAGTTTGGTCCAATACTGACCATGCCAGATGTATCGAGAAGGCAAAACACCCACAAAGCCATCTGTTTGTAGGATTGTCACTTCATTTGCGGACCTAGAACCTAACCCCGCCTGGATGCAGCAGGCACCATGAGCAGGCGGAAGATGGGAGGTGATGTTGAAGCCCTGAGCACCAGGACCCGCACACCCTGGCGCTCAGCAAACCCGAGCCGGGCGGTGGTGATGGTTGCACTTGTCACTGCTATTACCGATGAGGTTAGCATGCTAGTGGCGTGACTCTCTTCTCCCGTTTGGACTGGAGCCTGGGGTGGTCCCGAGCTTCTGGACTTGCCCGTCGCTCTGGGCTTCCATGGAGTCTATCCCACCCTCATCTGCTGTCCTGTCTCTAAAAACCGCAGTCCTTCCCTGTTTGCCAACCTGTGCAGGAGTATTATTAACCTGTAGGGGGCACTCCTAGGGCCATTAACCTGTAGGGAGCACTCCTAGGGCCAGAGCCCCCTCTACTTGGCAGGCCACCCTTTCCCCGTGGACACCGTCTTTGCCCAACACCGCAGTCCTGGGTCTGATCTGCACAACCCAGGCCATGGGTGAGCACCTGGCTGCCGGCATCCGGGCTGGCTGACAAAAGAGCTGGATCAATGACACTGGCGACACAGGCAAGCCTGGATCGCTGCGCTTCCCCAGGGGACAGGCTGTGGCACCGAGGGTCAGGTGTGTGTGTGTTGTCCGGACCCCAGTGTGGGAGGTGGCGTGTGACTTCCCGAGGTGGCAGGGAGAGCCGGGAGGTAATAAAAGATAGATAGAAATGGACATCCAATTTCCCTTATCAGGCTTCTGAGCAAGAGAGGCCTTGGGCGACATTAATTAACAGATACCAATCAGCCAGCCCATGAGGGTGTGTGTACATAGGGAAGTGTGGGACTGCACTGAGGGAGGGGGCCTGAGAGCAGACATAATGGGAGGAAAGATGTAGGAGGTGGATGGGGCAAAATTAATAGACACTTGAATTGGGAGGTGGCAGAGAGGGAGGGTGAGGTAAGAGCTAGGCTTCTGGGAACGGGGAGAAAAGACCCCAGTGAGGTTAATCACGCAGGCGTGGTCACAAGAAAACTGTGAACAGCAGGCTTCTGCCCCTTCATTCACCTAGCCAGCATTTACTGAGCACCTACTAAGTGCCAGGCGCTGTGCGAGGCACTGGGAGCAGGATGGCAAACTCCGACTTTAAGAGCTCACAGTCAGGACATACCACGTGCCACACGTCACCATGAAGTAATGATTATAAGAAGAGCTATGCCAAGATGGAGGGCTCTGAGAAGACTCAGTGGGAGAATGTGGCCCAAATGAGTCCGGGCGGGGGCTTTGGGACTGAGCTCTGCGGGGTGGCGAGGGCGCCTCTGACAGCATGCCCCTCGGTGTCCGCGTGCCCTGTGCCAAGCTCCTTGTTATCTTCCCGTCCCCACCACCAAGCACCCGTCCCGGTGCAAAGAAGGTACGCAACAGACCTTCAAGTCACAGAGGAGGAAATGGACAAATGCCACTTGGCCTTGACTCCCAGGTGATGAAAAAATGTGACAAAATAACTTGACTAGCCCCTCTTAGTCCTTTAGACATGGAGTGGGGAGTTAGCTGCCTTTGAGTCAGAGACAGGCCTGACCTCTGGGGAGAGGGGTGGCAGGTGGGGGGAGGGAAGGTGACAATTCCCAGGAGGGTTTTGTGCCACCGTCAGAGGACACACCCATGAGGCCTGTGTCCAAACCCCCCTGCGAGGCTGGCTGAATAGAGGATACAGCCGCGGACTTCGCTCTTCCTCCCTGAGCATCTTCAAAAGGACCTGGAAATAGCTTGGCAAATCCAAACGCACCCTGCAAGGTGCTGGACAGTGCACACAGCTGCGTCATTCTGTGCAAGGAAGGCAGGAATGCTTGACCTTTTCTAATATTTGAAAAAAGAAATACGAGGAGGAAGAAGGAGAAATAAAAACTGTTACCTCTAGGAGAAAAACGGGGGAGGGGATAGGGATGGAAAAGAGGCTTCTGTGTATACGCTTTTGTCTATTTTTGGCTTTCGAGCCTGTCCATGTTTAAGCTGTCCAGCAATAAAATTAAATCAAGCACAAAGGGAAAGGGATGCTCCCTTTCACTCAGCAATTGCGCAGCTAGGAATTTCTCCTAGAAAGAGAAGTATGCTGAAAGACACAAAGATGAGTGTCCAAAGGTATTTGTTGGATCAGTTTGAAATGGCCCAAAGCCGGAAACAACCTAAATGTAACCAGTGTAATACATGCAATCACTATATAAATGTGACTATTAGTTAAATGAATGGCACATTAGAAGCCACTAGGAAGGAGGAGAGAGACCATGTGTGGATGTGGAAGATACTCAGGAGCCCAACGGGGGTGTAAGTGTGAAGGGCATGGAGTCCAGTCAGACTGTCCGTTAGAATCCCGGCTTTGCTGACTGCTGCCTGTCTAGCTCTCTGTGCCTCAGTTTCTTCATTAGTAACCTAGGAATAATAACAGTACTGACTTTATGGGGTTGTTTGAATTAAACGAGCTAAAGTGTGGAACAATTAGAGCACTGCTGAGCATGTGGTTAAGTGCCACTCTCTCTCTCTCACACACACACACACACACACACACACACACACACACACACTCAGGCTGTACGTCTACAAGAAACTCCCAGAGGGATGCACAAGAAAGATGAGAGATTTGGAACCCATATTTTCGACCTCTGTCACATCCAACAACTTGACTAGAAGCACATATTCTTTCTTTTATTTAAGCTCAAACAAAGGGGCTACGCCATTCCTCCCTGCCCGTTGGCAGTGCACACTCACTCCTGCTTTCTAGTGCTGGGATCTGTCTCCTCCTCCATGAAGTAATTAGCAATTCTGGGACCGGGCCCAGAGGGGGCTGCTGGGAGAGGCTGAGTGTGGCCGTGCCCCTGGGAGTGCAGCCCTGTCCCTGTGCCTGGCTGACCCCAGGGCACTGGCCCCTTGAGGGTCTGCCCAAGCTGGCTGCCCACTGGCCCTGTCTCCCCAGGTCTCCTACCTTGAGCTCTGCTGCCCCCAGAAAGTTGCTTTATCTGCACCAACTGATCTAATAACATTCAGGTTCTTCCCCAGCCCCCAGTCCCCAGTGATTTGACAGCACGAGCTCCTAGAATTTAAAAAAAAAAAAAAGAAGAAGAAGAGCACATAATTTGTGGCAAGTGGAGTTCATAATCTGTTAATTTATTATCGTTTCTGTCGACCTGGAGGGCCATTAGCAGAGGTAATAAAGGGAGATGTAATTATGGGATCTGAGGCCACTCCAGACCCAGCTGCTGTCACTCGGCAGCCCATATTTCATCGGCTGCTGGCATTCTTCTCTCCCCAGTGGGAGCCAGACGGCGGCTACCTGGGAGCGGGCGCGGAGGGATCCTCTGTGAGGAGGCCCCTGGGGGTCCCCTGCAGAGACCATACACATGTCAGCCAGGGCGTGTGGGGCTGGTGACTCCCCCCCCCGCGGGCTGGCAGGAGAAGGTTCTGACTGGGGCAGCCTCCACGCTGCCTGGGTTGAGGACAACTGGCTAATAACATCTGGAGGCTGCAATTCATCAAGTGATGCCCACTGTCTAGGAAAGGCTGTGGGCTCTGTTCTAACCTCTCGCCGGGAACAAGAGGTGGGCACTCACTCAAGACTTGGGCTTGTCCTCTGGACAGCCCAATACTTGGAGAGAAAATCAACATTTGGAGGAGGGTGACTTCAGACTGACTCAAACAAAGGAGTGGCTGTTATTCTGAGCAAATCCCAATCAGCCCCAAGTTCCCCATGGGACTCACACCATGTGTTCAACACCACGGTAGAAAGGCGGGGTGTGCTGGGAATGAGTTTGTGCTGAAATGATCCGTCGCTCAGTGCCTGCATGAATGTGCAGGCTTCTGTACTGTGTGTGAAAGCTGGTGTTCGCAGCATACAATGTCCTTCTGGACCTTTCCTCCATGCCTCTACCCATTGACCTTCAAGGCTTAGCTCAGGCTCCGCTCTCTCCCCTTGCAGCGCATGGCCACCCTCCTGCCTCTAAACTCCACCTTGGGGTGCTTCTTGCTGTACGCGAAGCACCTGTCTTATAGATGAGAACCAGGAGGTGGGAAGTGGGTGTACAGAGATGAAACAAGGCTGGTTGTGGGGTGCGAACTGCTGAAGCGGGGTGATGGATACGCACGGGTTCATTACCCTATTTGACTTTTGTTTAAAATTTTCTATGACAGAGGTTTTTTAAAAAGTTACCCATCTTATTCCCAAATGGGATTTTTAGGACAGCAATTAATCTAATGCTTTGTATCAGCTGCAACTCTAGCAAGAGATCTTACATACAGTTAATGCTCAATAGATGCATGCAAAAGTAACTATATATATAGTGCTGTCTGTGTGCTAGGCTCTGGACTAGAGGCTAGAGCAGTGGTAGTCAACCTGGTCCCTACCGCCCACTAGTGGGCATTCCAGCTTTCATGGTGGGCGGTAGTGGAACAACCAAAGTATAAATAAAAAGATAGAATTTAACTATAGTAAGTTGTTTTATAAAGATTTATTCTGCCAAACTTAGCAAAAATCCAACATAAAGTACTTGCTAAGTAATTATTATTATATGCTTTAACTCGCTGTAACTCTGCTTTATAAATTTTATAAAGTCAAGTTACTTCCTACTTTATAAATCACCATTACTGTGGAACCGGTGGGCAGTTAGAAAATTTTACTACTAACAGAGATACAAAAGTGGGCGGTAGGTATAAAAAGGTTGACTGCCCCTGGGCTAGAGGATACTGAGGCATGAGATGTGGGTTCCTTTGCTTAAGGACAGAGGCTTGGGATCCTCTTCAAACTCTATTCCCGAGCAGGCACAGGGGCCAGTCCTTCTGCCTGAACAGGAACCAAGATGGACAGGAGCAGACACACGTCCCAGGGTGGAGCCCAGGCATGCAGCCTTCCTACCCAGCCTGCTCTCTTTGTTGTGCTCTTTCTCCTCCTAAGGGTTGGTGAGTAGGCCTTCAGAAGAGCTTTCATCTCATCTAAAATGGGACTAAGTCAATTATTTAAAATATATCAGGCATTTGATGTGTCATCGTCCTTAATATGAAGTTTGCATGCAGTGGCAGGTGAGCCTATTAATTAATTAATTTTACCTTAAACACTAGAAGGTCAAGCCCAAATAATTCAGCCTGCAGATTTACACAAAATAGGCAAATTAGCATTTGAGGTAGACAAGTGAGCCCCTATGTTTATTTTATTTTTTAATCAAAAAGAAATAATCTCTGAACAAGAAGAAACGAGGCAAAAGGAGGCTTTTAACACTATTCGTCAAGACATTGGTCACAACCTTGGCCATGGGGGGCAGGGCTGGGGCTAAGTGTGGCATATCCCCCAGCAGCCTGGTGAGGAGTGCTCTGTTCTGAGGCCCATTTCACAGGACAGGACACAGGAGCTCAGAAAACGGAATATCCGCAACACCAATAAAGACAGCTGGGATAAGAACCCAGGTCTGCCTGAGTCCAGGGTCTGTATCCCCAGGAACCAGTCCGCTCTGCCCTCTGCATTGGCAACAGGCAGGAGACGAAGCTGGAAAGATAGGACAGAGGAGGGAATGGGGGCAAGGGAGACAGTGCCTCCTGGCTTTATGCTACCCCCTGGGAGGCATTGCAGGGGTGAGGCGGTGGAAGAGGGAAGCAGTGACCTGGGGCTACCACCAGGAGCCACTCCTGAGCCACTGCTTGGAGAGAGCGTCTGCTCCACCCAGAAGAGGAGTGTGTGATGGGAGGGAGCAGGGCGCTGTGCCCGATTTGGCCCTGGGTTAGTGGAGCAATCCAGGCTGAGGTGTCTTAAGCAGTGGCCTGACCCCACATCTGTGCTGAACCAGCACAGGACAGATTCAAAAAACTACTGAGTGTGTAATCCCAAGAGGCTGAGCTCCTTAGTGAGGGCGCTGCAGCCCAGATCCCCAGCGAGCCCAAACCGGAGTCAAAATATCTCGGGGCCTCCAGGGAGCCCCCGAAGTGGGAATTCTGCACATCCCGCCAGCTGAGTGACACCAGCACCACCTCTGAGCCATGTGGGCTCTCTGCAAGCCTGTCTGAGGGAAGTCTCCTCCCTGTAAACTGTACACGTCTGACGTAAGGACCTGCTCACTCACGCCAATCAACTGTGCATCTGGGCATCTAAATTCTGGGACAGTTTTGCTATATAACCATGCATGCCGTATTCATCTTTTAGAGCTCATGACAGACAGACAAAAATAGGGTCTACGGACAAGAAGACAAAGGGTCCCTTGCCACAGAGATATTAAGAATCCCAGTCCACAGTGCATCATTGCCAGAGGACAACAGGATGTCCCTACCACACTGTGAGCCAAGTTTGTTAGGACCTTAATGGAATAAAAAAAATGTACAGACTTTAGAAATGTCCCCAACATGTGCCTAATATAAAATATGTGGGTATCGGTGTCTACAAAAACAAAAAGTCAGCTCACATAATTTATCCAGAACAAGAAAAGCTAAAAAGAGGGGTTGGGGACAGCATGCAGTGAAGAAGAGTCCATATTGTCTGAAACATGTTCATTACACATATTTTCCATGCCAGAAATGATCGTAAAAAATCACCATCCACCTGGCCCCAGCCAGTTGGCTCAGTGGTAGAGCGTCGGCCCCGCGTGCATAAGTCCCGGGTTTGATTCCCGGCCAGGGCACACAGGAGAAGCGCCCATCTGCTTCTCCACCCCTCCCCCTCTCTTTCCTCTCTGTCTCTCTCTTCCCCTCCCGCAGCCGAGGCTCCACTGGAGCAAGGATGGCCCAGGTGCTGGGGATGGCTCCTTGGCCTCTGCCCCAGGTGCTAGAGTGGCTCTGGTCACAACAGAGCGATGCCCCGGAGGGGCAGAGCATCGCCCCCTGGTGGGCAGAGTGTCACCCCTGGTGGGCGTGCCGGGTGGATCCCGGTCAGGCGCATGCGGGAGTCTGTCTGACTGTCTCTCCCCGTTTCCGGCTTCAGAAAAATACAGAAAAAAAAAAATCACTATCCACCTAAGGAGACAGGCCCCCCTCAGAGATCAGGCAGGTGGCAACGGGGAGCATGCAACTGACGTCAGCGTGTGCCTAACACTCACATGCATGCCCACATTCCGTCCTCATGGCACAGCCCATGAAGGAGGTTATTCCCACAGAGAAGTGGGCGGAGCCGCCCAGGGTCACACAGCTAGTGCCTAAATCGCAGGCCTAAACCTGAATCCCAATCTGATTCCCAAACCGCGTTCGCAACCGTTCCACTCCACCCGCCTCTAACAGGGACCTGCAGAGCCAATCCTCTGCTGCCTTGTCTTCCAGCATATTTCCAATAAAGTCTACAAGAAAACCTTCCCTTCTGGCCATTAAGGATGCGAAGAATTTGCTCTTTGAATATCACCAATCGTAGATGCAATCAGACCCCCTTTAGAATGATAATCAGTTCTGAAGAGCCCCCAGTAGTTTAGGATCATTATGGAACCTTCCAAACATCTGCTCACCTCCAACCCCACAAAGAGAGAAAAGGAAACCAGAGGAAAACAGGGTTGCCAAGACTTTCCAGAGTTTCTGAGCTCCAGGCTCCGGTGTGTCAGAACCACGGCCAGGGGGAGAGTGGCCGGGAGTTCCTGGCTCCACTCTCTCCCGGGTCCTGCGTGACTCACCTGGGATGTGCTTGGCCCAGCCAATGATGACCACGAGCTCTCTGTCTGCCAGGTCGCAGAGAGTGGTCAGGGCCTTGATGTCGCCCTCAGGCATGCCAGGGGGAGGCATGGCGTAGAGCTTGTCCGGCTCAGCCACCAGCAGGTAGGAGACAATCTTGGTCACTGAAAAGACCAAAGGGGCAAAAGTCAGTGCCTGGAAAGAGGACAGGGGCCAGGGGGGAGCCTGAGATGGTTAAACACAGCTGTAATCTTCCCTCCCTTTCTGACTCCACCAAGGTGCTGCCAGTGGTGATTCCGGTTGGTGAGAATTATCCCTCCAACGAAAGTTGCCTGGTGAATTCTCCCAAGAGGAACCTGCTTTGAGTGGGTGGTTAGAGGGGCATGTTTTGGATACAGGAGCCCAGGACTTCTTAGGACCATGCTTCATTTGCAACCACCCTCTGGAGCAACCCATGTGGAAAGGCCATTTGAATAAAGTGCCATTCTGAAGTACCCAACACCAATGCCAGGCACTGATGCCGCCTCCCCAAGACCCACAGGGTCCCCTAACCCAGTGCTGAGGAGATGGCATTTCCCCGAGGGATGCCAGATGTTTCAGCACACCTGCAGGCAAATGGGGCCTGGACTGCCTTGACACTCACAGGGCTTTTTAGCAGGTGGGGAAATCTGTAAGCTCAGGTAGGGGCTGCTCTCCGCGTCCAGCCTCCGCTTGTATTTCTGACGGCCTCCACGCACTCGGTCGAGGCGCACACCTGTTGGGAGGAGAGGGAGAGAATCTCAAGAGCTGTTCAACATCACCAGGGACGTTAACACTGATATCGGGGTGTCAGCACTGGCGGAGCCTCCAGGGCCACGCTCAGAGGCCTCTGACAGCTGCCTCGTGGCCAGCCGCAGGCCAGGCGGTCGGACAATCCTACAACAATCTGCTACAGTCACGGCCCATCCAATTGTCTGGGGGCCGGTCCGGCCTCTCCAGATTCAGTATCCTGCTGATATCTGTCCCACGCAGCCTTCAGCGCAGGAGTCTTTCTGTCTCTAAACGGGAATGAGCAACAGAAGCAATCCTCCACGTGCTGGGGAAAGAAGACGCGTTATTTCTGCTCTGCTGTGAATCCAGGGAGGGCTGAGTCAGCTTCCAGAGAGGAAGGGAATACCTGCTGCTGGCGGGTACCTCAAAAGAGTGAAAACAAGGACTTTCGAACTTTTCACCCCAGGGGCATCTGGGTAGGCGCTCACTATATATCATTAATATCCGTTTCTGGGCCCCGCCCTCAGAAAGTCTAGAATAGAGTTCCAGAGTCGGTCACCTGCACTGAGTCCCTGCAGGATGGGCAGGCAGGTGGCCCTGGTCACATCTGGAAAAATCAGTACCTAGAAATATCTGAGCGGTAGATGCAAAGCAGTGTGGCCCCTCCACACTGACACCCCTTGTTCCAGGAGTGAGGCCCAATCCTAGAGAGATCCGTATTGTCACTGGGTCCCTACCACCTTTAAAAACCCACCCACCCACAGCCCCTGCTATCTAGACAAACATGTACCATTTGACACCCCCACCAGCAAGCAGCACGGGCAGGACCTGGAAGGGGGCCCCTCATCCAAGGGCACACAAGCTCAGACTGGCCACCAGCCTGGGAGGCCTGACCTGGAAAGATGGAGGGGCCCATCAAATTAGCTCCAAAGTATAAACGACACAGAAAACGAATGGCTCTCCCTTCCTTACCATGATGTGGGCCGTGACTAAAACACACAAAAAGTCGGGAGCCAGCGTCCTGAGAGGAAGTAAGCTCAGAGGACTCCTTAGCCTCTCAGGTGACCAGCGAAGTTTAACTTCTGGTCCTTTTCCCAAAAGTGAAGCTCCACCCTGACAGAGCCCCAGTCGGCTGCTGCCTCAGGGCCCTGTCTCCCCAACACTGTCCCCTGCCTGGCCTCTGCTCCCGGCCTCCTGTGGGGACAAGGAAGAGGAAGGCAGGGATACTTGTCACCTCACACAATGAGGATTTAGAGCCTGTCCAAGCCAGAGGGGATTTCCCAGCTGTTTCTTAGTTATGTTGCACAGCTACCAAATTCAAGTCTGGAAACTGGAGAGGAAGTTTCCTAGAGCATGAGAACAATTGAAAGTACAATGACTGTTCATTGAATGAGCAGGGACTGCTCTTTAAACGCTAATGGCCCCAAAGGAACTTCCAGGAATGAGGAGTGCCCATCCCTTTGCTTCCAGTTAGGGGCTCAGACCCCATCCTCCTGGAGGGCACGGAGGACCTGTGAGCGCCAGGCCCAGGGGACTTGCCTTTTGGGGGCCAGTCACTGATCAGCATTTCCACCCGTGGCCTCCTTCTCATCTTACAAGCATCTCACCCTGCTTCCTGTTTAAAGGTAACCCCCCTATCGTGGGTCATTCTGTTGGGACCACTATGGATATCAGAGGGGTCCAGGTCCTCCTTCCCTCCACCCTCTGGAGGTGGAAGCATGAGCTGGTGACAGGCAGAGCCAACTGGCTTTGAATCATGATCAATGGCACAAAAAGAGGAGAGTGAAGACTCCTGTGCAGGGCCCTCGGGCTGCCTCTAGTCCTCCGCCGGCTGCTGCGTGTGGTCCTTGGGCCCCCTCATAGGCTTCCAGGGAACTCCCGCTTCCCTTCGAGGGCCAGGGTGGGCTGCAGACTGACCACATCCGTAGTTGGGCTCTCCAGGGGCAGACCCTGGGACAAGGGTGCACACGCAGGCACTTGACTTGGGGGACCATCTCAGGAAACAGGCACTACTGAGTGTGCTCCTGAGTAGGTTCCTGCTGTGAGCCCTGAAGGCACCAGCATGAGAACTGGAGAGGAAGTTCCCTATGAGAACAATAGAAAGCTGTCCCTTTGGCAGAGTCCCTGGGAGCACGCAGAACACGCCTCAGCTGCCCTGATGCAGACGAGGGCCGTGGGGCATTCACTTCGCAGTTCCAGGCTGAGCCGACCTGGTGGCCAGAGAAAGCCCTGGGCAGGGCTGCCTGGCAAGGCGGCGGCAGGTCAGCGCTAGAGGACTGAGTAGATGTGGGCGGGGCACGGAGGGCCGCCTTCCTTCTCCAAGTGTGGTCCCGGCAGCAGCATCAGCACCATCCAGGAGCTTGTTAGAAATGCAAAAATCGCAGGCCTGGCCCCCAAGGATCCAGAGTCAGCACTTTAACAAGGTGATTCTCACACAAGAGTCTGAGAAGTGCTGCACTCCAGCACCCTAGCAGGCACGGCTGTCAATCAACTTCCATCAGTCCCTGGGACCTTGAAGGGGACACTGAATCCTACCTGGCACAAAACCTATGCGTGTGCTGGTACGACTTCGGCTCGCATTTGCCCCATTCACCACTGCCAGCCTTCGGAGAGGGCAGAAGGAGCAGGCACACCAATGCAGGGAGGGTGGTACCTCTCTGGAAGAGTTGTTGGGGAAAGTTCTACCTCTGACAGTTTTCCTAACCCCATCCTATGACACAGCCACAAAGCAGCTCCCCCCGACTATGACACCCGGCATCTGCTTCCCCTTGGAGAGCTGAAAAGACCAAGAGTGAAAATGCCAAGCTTCATTCATATAAGACAGTGAGGACCCCCATTTCCTGAGCATCTACTATTATACGCCAGGGTCTGACGTGGAGTCCGGGATGAGCCCCTACCTCGCTTCACCGACCTTCTCTCCTCGAAGGACGCCTCATGAGCTCTCTCTTCCCACGCAGCCTGCCTCACCTCAGACAGCTGTCAGCGAGAGTCCAAACTTCCCAACCAACAGGAAGAGGAGGCACCCATCCCTTAGCAAGACAAGGAGATGGGCAGTTGCCACCTCTGTCACCGCCTCCATCTGGCATGTCCTCTGTCCTGATACAGGACCTGGCCTTTCGTGGGTGTTCAAGAAAGTCTTAATGGATACAGCAATGGGTGTGCCTCCTTCCTCCCTACCCCCACCCTGGCAGGGTGCCTCTACCAAGGTCTGCCAGGGCATGTGATACACAGTGCATGCTTAAGAAATTGTAACTGTTGCTATCCTCCCCCTCCTCCTTCTCCTCCTCCATCTTTCTCTTCCCCAGCACTGTGTACAGCTCTGAAAAACCACATTAATGAGAATGCGAATGACCTAATTTACAAAGGACTTTCTGTATGTATTGCCCGATATAATCCATAGCATATAAAGTGGGTGCTATTATCTCTATTTTATCTCTATTATCCCTATTTTTTCAGAGAGATTTAGTTTCCTTTATTGCCCAAAAATAGAGCCAGCATCCAAGCTCTTTGCCATTCCAGAGTATGACCTCCCAGGACACACAAGTGTAAACTCCCCTCTAGACTTTCTCCTCCAGATCTTTATAGCACAGGGGTCAATGGCCCCAATCAATAAATGTATCAATTATCAGGTAATTTTGTTTAAGAAAAAAAAAATTACCCTGTTGGCTTTGATTATGCACAAACTGGCACGTGGTGTGAGATGTTTGCTCTCCTTGCTTCCTATCTGCTTCTCCCTCTGCACAAGGCCGTAACTGCCCAGCCCGGGGTCCGAGGACCGAGGTCACAGGCCCGCCTCTGCCCCTGATGGGTGATGCAGCCTTGGCTTCGTCGTCTGGTACAACGGAGGAGGCAATAGTCATACCAGTTCTGCTCACCGCATATAGCTTTTGTGACGATCAAAAGACGTAATAATAGGCAAATGCTCTATATATTGGAAAATGGTTCCAGCAGGCCGGGTGAGGCTGTCGCTGCAATCACTCTGTGCTTCTGCATTCACCTGGCCCTTCTAACGCCCCTCCCGCTTGCTTCCCTCGAGTCCCGTCAGCTCTTCAATTCAATGGGCTCTTAGAGGACAGGGCCCAGGTCTGCTCCATTGCTGAGTCCCCCCCCCCCCACTGTCCCATAGGGTGTGCTAATGACCATTTCAGGTAGAAGGGTTTTGTGGCAGAAACATGTTCTTCCCAATCCAGGAACCCCCGTCCCATGGGCTGGGGTTGGGGTACATGGACTGTCACCTAAGGGAAGTGACCTTATCCCTCCTGCCCACACTATTCCCAAAGGCAATTAGCATCCAGAATGTACGTAAGTCCCTGCCCAGTTCAAGTATTATCGCTCCTGAGACGTCCACTGGCAGACCTGGCCACTCCGTTCCTGGGCTCCCTTTGCTCATCCTCTTTTGCAGTAACTATGGTCCAAACCACAACTCTTCACAATACACCATGTGCCCAGAGGCAGATTTAATGGCGGGTGCACCGGGCACACGCCCTGGGCCCCTCATAACCCCAACTTTACACTTTTTTCTAATGACACCAAGTCTGGTTTCATACGGGCAATTTTAACTTTAATAGTACATAATATTTTTTATTTAAAAATATCGTTAATATGTATTTTTATTTTCCCTGTCTCTTTTTTTTTAAGGGGCCCAATATTTTCTGGGGCCTCAACCAACTTTAATTCACCTCTGTAAGTGCCCATCTCCCTGGTGGACTGTGGGCATCTCCTGGGCAGGGACTTTCACTTATCTTTGTAGCCCGGTGAAGTGTCTGAGTAAAATGATGGCGCCCAGCTAAAACCAAGCACCTCAGACTTTGGAAACAAGAATCTCAGGATTTTTTCTCCAATTTCCATTTGTCGTTCTAGCCTCCGGAAACATAGTCCTTCAAGGCAGCCCATTCCTCAGGAAATATCCCCCTTGTATTGAATTAAATTCTGTCTCTGAATCGCTTTCTACTCATCACCCCCCCCCCAACAAGACCACCCTTCCACGTGACAACCCTTTACAGACTTGAACTTCCTTACACACCTTCCTTCCGTGGCCAAGTACCCTTTAGTTTCTATATTTGTACAGTGTTTTCAGGCCAGTCACCTCCCTGCCTTCTACACATCTGTCTGTAGTGATGTGCTGCTCTCAACTGAGAAGGTCAGCTCTGCAAGGGCAGGGACAGTGGACAGAGGCGGGAATTTCTCTGCACTCTCCCTACACGGACATCGCTCAGCTATGTTTACGGTTATTATTGGACACTGTGCTTTTATATTTTCTTGCATATGCTGCTCATAATTTTAGTAAACAAGGAGAAGCCCCTCCCCAAGAGGTATGGACTGGGTTCTCAAGATGTTGGCTCGCCTGACCAGGTGGTGGCGCAGTGGATAGAGCGTTGAACTAGGATGCGGAAGGACCCAGGTTCGAGACCCCAAGGTTGCCAGCTTGAGCGCGGGCTCATCTGGCTTGAGAAAAAAAAAAAATGCTCACCAGCTTGGACCCAAGGTCGCTGGCTCGAGCAAGGGGTTACTCGGTCTGCTGAAGGCCCACAGTCAAGGCACATGTGAGAAAGCAATCAATGAACAACTAAGGAGTCCCAATGAAAAACTGATAATTAATGCTTCTCATCTCTCTCTGTTCCTGTCTGTCTGTCTGTCCCTGTCTATTCCTCTCTCTGACTCTCTCTCTGTCCCTGTAAAAAAAAAAAATGTTGGCTCATGAACCCCTTTAGAGTGGATCACCAAATTCTAACAACCGGTCTGGCAGACATTGTCAGCTATCTACCTAGTTTCCATTCCATTCCCCTTCTTTTGTAATAACAAAACCGGATTTCTGTTAGTGGAGACAATGTGCCCTAGTTAATCTCAATAATCCTGTTCCCCACTCTCCTAGTTTTCCTGGTCATAAGGGTTGATCATATGACCTGGTTCTGGCCAATGGGATGTAAGGGGAAGTCCATGGTGGCAGCTTCTGGGAAAGGTTTTGCTTTTCAGATAAAAGAGGCAAACACATTGATGTGGCTCTTTTTGCCTTTCTCCTACCCTGACCTGGAAAGTGAAGCCTACAGCTGTGGCAGCCACCTTGTAACTATGAGGCAGCCATGTGGGACAGCACGGAACACCCGAAGAAAGAGCCTGAGCCCTCGATGCTGTCTGAGAAGCCCGTGCAACGCCAGCACTGCCATCTGCAGACTTCCTGTCAGGGGGGAAGTCAAGCTCAGTTATCAGTGCTCAGGCCACTAGCAGCCAGTTCTCTGCAACTTCGCAGAGCGCAGTTTTCACTGATACAGTGGGCAATTACTTTTAAATCAGTTTGCTTCAGTCTTACAAATACCAAATTGGAAAAAAAAAAAGAGAGAGACTTGAACTTGAAATGAGAGTTGCTTATTGTTTGTCTTCTTATATTAGCAAAATATCTAAAAAGTGGGCTCAGGGCGCATTAGAATGCTAATTAATTTACAATTACTGCCTGGGATTATTGGATTGTATCATCTTATTGATACCTTCTGAATTTAAACAAGCATTAATAATATTTATCTGTAAGATGTACCAGATCTCCAAATACTGTAATAAACATATCCTTTGTTTTAACTACTATTCAACATGGTCTAATCTCTTTACATGTGCAAGCCAAAATTTAAGTATCCACAAGTATGCCATGAACACAAAGAAGAAAGATAATCACTGGGCACATGCACCTGGGCTGACGGAGTCCTTCGGTGGCACTCAAGACCGGAGAAGGAGCTACCTCCTTGGCAACAGGATAACCCCTAAATCTTGTAGACACAAGATAAGCAGTTCACGTCTACTGACCAGTTGCTAGCAGGTGCCGCCCCATGCTCTGAGCATTGTATTTCCCTTAGGGGTTGCAATCACCCTACGAGGGAGCTTCTTTTATTACCCCATTTTACATATGGGGAAGGTGAGGCCAAAAGAGGTTGAGTAACTTGCCGAGGCCATACAAGTAGTAATGGAGCCCAGGCTCTCAACCTCTCGCATCCTGCGTCTCAACGTGCCAGGAGTCTTCAGGTTAGAAGACAGGCCGCAGAGAGACCCTGGGCTGGGACCACATCGCACGCTCCCTGGGGCACCATTCACCTAGCAGTCAGCCTGAATGGCGCCCCCAGAGAGGCCCCTGACAGCACATGGAAACCTGTGTGACCTCAGGCAGGAACAGCCTCCCTCGGGGCTGGTGAGCCAGATCTGCCCGGAGGCCGACTGAGAACCACGTGGGTATGACCTGCTGAAAACCCCTACTGTGGCATCCACACTGTCAGAGCCAGTGACAGTCCCCACGAGCAGCCTGCTATGCCGGTGGGGGCAGGGGCAAGGGCGGGGGCTGTGCCTCCTTCGCTCCTGCAGTTCCACTCTCTGCTCTTGTCGGCCCTGCCTGTCACCCGGGACCCCTTCCCCTCTGGTTCCAGCAAGGCCTGCTTCCTGGAGGCACCACAGGAGATGAGGGAGCAGGGACCTTGGGGTCTTTATTCCTGACTCCCACCACTTCCGTCCTTTCCTGTTCTTCGACCTCTGAAGGCAGCCACAGTTCTCATGCCTGCCCCTGCCCAGCCCTGACCAAGATGACAAGCTCAACAGAGGGAGTAACCATGTCCGTGCTGAGATGCTCCATCATTAACACCACCCTGACTGTCCATCATTAACACCACCCTGACTGTGGCTGCCCATGCTCGGCTGGTGACAGTGTTATTTGAGAGAAGCCACTGTGTGGAGGCCCAGAGATGTCTGTGCCTCTAAAGGAGCAGAAGAAAACACTAAGCTCAGGGTCAGACCTGACTCTACTCTTTACTGTTTCTTCACTTCTCTGTGCCTCAGTTTCTACACCAGGAAAATGGGAATAATAATAGTACTTACCTTGTAGGATTGTTGTTGAGGAATAAATGATTTAATACACATAAAGCCCTTAAAATATTATAGATGAACACATAGTTGAGTGCTAAAGAAGTGTTAGCTTTGAATATTATTAATATTAGGACTACTTCACCCTTGAAACTGTCCTATATCTTGATTGATGCAGTCAAATCAGCAGTCAGCTATGATATTGTCTTATAGTTTCACAAAGATGTTACCATCAGGAGAAACTGGGTAAGGGACGCACGGACTCTCTCTGTATTATTTCTTACAACTGCAGGTTAATCTACAATCATCTTAAAATAAAAAGATTAACTAAAAAATGTTAACTACTTGCGGAAATATCAGCTGGCACAGCTGTTGTGGCAAACAGCTTGGTGATCCCTCAAAAAGCTAAGCAGAATTATCATACAACCCAGAAATTCCAGTTCTGGATATATACCCCCAAACAGTGAAATCAGGAACTCAAGCTACATCTGTATGCCAATTGTCACTGTAGCATCATTCACTGTAGCCAGAGGTGAGACAATGCAACTATCTACTGACGGATGAATGGATAAACAAAATGTGGCACTATACATACAATGGAATATTATTCAGTCATAAAAAGGAATAAAGTTGTGATACATGCTACAGTGTGGATGGGCTTTAAAAATATTATACTTAAGGCCCTGGCCAGTTGGCTCAGTGGTAGAGTGTCGGCCTGGCGTGCAGGAGTCCTGGGTTCGATTCCCGGCCAAGGCACACAGGAGAAGTGCCCATCTGCTTCTCCACCCCTCCCCCTCTCCTTCCTCTCTGTCTCTCTCTTCCCCTCCCGCAGCCGAGGCTCCATTGGAGCAAAGTTGGCCCAGGCGCTGAGGATAGCTCTGTGGCCTCTGCCTCAGGTGCTAGAATGGCTCTGGATGCAACAGAGCGACGCCCCAGAGGGGCAGAGCATCGCCCCCTGGTGGGAATGCCTGGTGGATCCCAGTCGGGCGATGCAGGAGTCTGTCTGACTGCGTCCCCGTTTCCAGCTTCGGAAAAATGGAAAAAAATAATTATACTTAAAAAACAAAAACATTATACACTAAGTGAAGTAAGCCAGACACAAAATGAGAGATGTATGATTTCACTTATAAGAACTATTTAGAATAGACAGAAAGTAGATCGAAGGGTACCAGGGGTTGGGGGAAGGGAGAACGGGGAGTTATTATTTAATGAGCACAGAGTTTCTATTGAATATTTGGGGTGATGAAAACATTTTGGAAGTGGATAGTGGTGATGGTTGCAAAACATTGTGAATGTGCTTAATATCACTAAATTGTACACTTAAAATGATTTTTAAAATGGAATTTTTTCAATGTCTATGTTGCCATAATTAAAAAACAACAATGTAATAGACCTAAAACCATTGATTTGTACACTTTAAGGAGTGAATTCTATCTCAATAAAGTTGTTAAAAGATTTTTTAAAATATTTCACATTTCTCAGGTTAGTGAAACTAAATAACATAATATGTATGAAACATAGCAAACTGCTTGGCACACAAGTGGGCACTTGATAGTAATTTCTTTCCTTTCGTTTGTGTATTGAAGGGTCTGGCTCGAACTGCCAGCTTTTCCTAGGAAGAGAGAAACATTGCTTCCTTAGTTATAACTGCCATGGGCCAGCTGCGTTAGACAAACACCCGTAAGAAACTCAGGTTCTGAGAGGTCGTGCTTCTCTGAGGGGTGCACAGCTGACACAGGCACTCTCCTGAATATGCCCACAGGGCTGAGGGGCTGCCTCTGTCCAACCCGAGGACATGGGCCCCCCCAAACTCTCCACCTGTCTCATCACTGGGCTGCCATCCCTGGGTCTGCAGTGCCCAACCCCACTTCCCAGCTTAGGGTACAAGAAAGGGCAAAGCTGCAGCCCCCCGCACCCCCAAGCAGAAACTCCTTGGGCGGAAGGGAGCGGGTCTCCCCAGCCTCTCAGCAACCCATGCCTCATCTGCTGACCTCTTCAACCCACTGCAGGCACGTCAGAGTGCCCAGAGCTGGCAGCTGCCACGTCCTGGATCAGATGTCCACTTGCTGACTTGATACGGTCGGGCTTCTGCCTGTTTTCTTAATGGAAGTAAAATAATTCCTGCTTCTCCACCCCCACCCCACCTCTCTTCTCTTTCCCTCCCTAAGCTGGAGGAGAGCCCAGTCTTTCGGAAGTAAAAATAGCCGAGTGTGCAGGGGTGGCAGCAGCAGAGGGCAGTTTCAATTTCTTTCGTTTATACCCAGACACTAAAAATAACCGGTAAGAGATCCGAAGAGTGTGGGCCTGCACCTGGCGCAGAGCCTGTCCCAGGCGTTGCCCCTGTCACGTTCCCCTCCCCACAGGAAGGGCTCACACAAGGCCAGCGCGCCCACGTCCTTCTCCTGCCTCCTCTGCAGGGCTGCCGTCCACAGCTGAGAACAGGATCTCTCCTGACATTCAAAGCTTTCATCGTCAAGACCCCATATTTCCCCTTACGCAGAAATCCCACGCCCCTCCCTCAAAGTCAGCGTTTTTGGCATATTAATGACATAAGCAGATTCACGTGTATGCGATGCTTCCCGGGTTACAAAGCCATTTCCATAGCTCCTTTGATCTGTATAACAGCGTTAAGGGAGGTAGGATACCTGATTATTCTTTTCCCGTGTGAAAACTGGGGCTCAGAAAGGCCAGGTGGCTTGTTCATGGTCACAAAGCCAGGAAATGTCAGAGGAAGGACCTGAACCTTACCTCCCAGTCCTACCTCCCTTGCCCTGCACTTGAGAGCGCCTGTCCTGTGTCCTCAGAGACTGCCCTGGAAAGCCTGGGAGCTGCACAGACTTGAGGGATTACCCGGTGTCAGTAGCTCTGGGGTGATGTCCAGGAATGGGTAGTTTTTCAAAGTTCCTCTAAGGACTCTGATTATCTGCCAGGTTTGGGGAGCACTGTGCCAAACCTATTTTTCACCCAACACTTTTATCTGACCCGTGCTCTTCCCAGGGGGTTAGGCAGTTGACTCTTTGCCCCGATGTTCTATCAAATGATAACTGACCCATCTCCAGGAAGAGGAGAAAACCATCCAAGGGTGATGTGGGTACCCTGGGTTCCTGGGAGCCCAGAGGTCATGGGTCACGGTGGCATGCTGATGGGGACCCAGCAAAATGCCCTAACCACTCATCCACTGCCTCTGCACATGTGGGCTGCCTTCAGCCACTTATCCTGCAGGGATTTCTGGGTGACAGGTAAGCTCACTTTACAACCTCAGAAAGGACAGCTCTTTGGGGCTGCCTCTTACCCTGGTGCCATGTTATCATGGTGAAGAGTGCCTCACACCAGACTCAATGAAAGCCCAGAGGCAGAGAAACACGCATGCTGCCTAATATTCCAGGGCTTGTGCCAATGGCACCAGGGTGGGTAACACAGTGCTGAGGGATGGACCCTCTTTCCTATTAGAGACGTGTCCATCTCATGCTGCTCTATCTTGGTGATCCTTCTCACCCAGGGGACCGTATCCCCAAGGACATTTTGGCAAGCTTGTGCTATGGCTGCATGCCCAGCTGCCAAGAAGTCCCCAAAACTATACAGCCTCTAAGGAAAAATCATTTCAGCCCAGCCTCCCCTTGCTCTCCCTTCCTCTTTTTCCCTCTTTGCGGAAGGACTATGGGCTTTGCTACTGTCCAAGCCGCTGAGTTGAAATGGGTTTCTTAGAAGGCAGTCTTGCATAACCCTGGAGACTGGATTCCACCAGTTTTGTTACTTACTAAGTGTGTGATCTTGGGCAAATCGCTTAAACTCAGATGCACCAGATCAGACATGGCAAGTTGCTATCGGCAGTTAGAAGTCACTGCTCTCCATCTCCCAGTCTGTGGCAGACATTACTAATCGATCATGAAAATCTTGACTTACTGATCCCAGATGCTGCCTAAGAAAGTTTTCAACTGTGTACTCTCGGCAGCAACTCTCCACCCCATAGACGACAGTCCCACTAAAGGCACTTTGCCATTCTGGAGTCTAAATGGTTCCACAGGTCCTTTCTATCTCTAAAAGTCTGATTCTGCAACAACAGGTCTCAATCCAGCTTCAGGGGTTCCATGAAGCTCCTAAATTGTCAATAACATGTTACATGTCAGTACTTGCCTATGTTTTATGATTTTCAGAGACATGCAAGTTCCTAAATCAAAAACAATTGTGTGAGAGGCTGTCATAATGAACAAATCGACAAATACACAAAAGAATAAGTAAGACCATTTCAGACTGGGAGAATTTCAAGGAAAGACAGACACAATGGACTACAATAGAAAGTAATGAAGTGAGAAGAAAGGCTTTCCTGAGAGGACATTTAAACCGAGGCTGGAGGGTGAGGAGCCAGCCATGGGGACAGCATTCCAGGCAGAGGAAACAGCCTGTGCCTCCTAAGATCTGTCATGCTGGAGAATCAAAAGCGAGCTGGTGAGGCTGCAACAGTGAGCAGGGGAGAGGGGCAGGAAAGGAACAGTGCAAGACGGCACTGAAGAGGTGGGAGAAGCTTGATCACACAAGGTCTTAAAGACCAAAGTGTTCACCTTTTATTCTAAGTGCAATAGAATGTTGTCCCTAAATAATGCAAAGCAAAGCGACAGAATGATATTCATTTTTTTTGTTTTGTTTTTATTATTATTATTTTTTTGTATTTTTCTGAAGCTGGAAACGGGGAGAGACAGACTCCCGCATGCGCCCGACCGGGATCCACCCGGCACGCCCACCAGGGGCGATGCTCTGCCCCTCCGGGGCGTTGCTCTGCCACCACCAGAGCCACTCTAGCGCCTAGGGCAGAGGCCAAGGAGCCATCCCCAGTGCCCGGGCCATCCCCGCTCCAATGGAGCCTTGGCTGCGGGAGGGGAAGAGAGAGACAGAGAGGAAGGAGGGGGTGGGGGTGGAGAAGCAAATGGGCGCTTCTCCTATGTGCCCTGGCCGAGAATCGAACCCGGGTCCCCCGCACATCAGGCCGTCGCTCTACCGCTGAGCCAACCGGCCAGGGCCTCATATTCGTGTTTTAAAAGACCACTCTAGCTGCTGTGGGAGTTAGGTGAATAGGACCAAGGGTGACATCAGAAGTCCAGTTTGGAAGCTGTTGCTGCTGCCCTGGACCAGGGTCATGGGCACAGAGATGAAGGTAAGTTGGCAGAGTCTGTGATGCCTTGTAAGGGACCCGAGTGAAGATGCCAGTAGGGCAGTTAGAAACTGGAGTCAGAAATGCAGGGAAGGAGTTGGAGCTGGAGGTCTAAGATTACGGGTCAGAACATTCAAACACAAGTGATAAATCAATACAATAAAATAAAAAATAGTGTAACATCATCTCTTAAAGCTGAAGATGTACATGTGTGGCACTTCTACATCCAAGCCTGTATGCTCTTACATATAGTATGTGCAACAAGGAACACATGCCCAGCGCTGTGGGTAACAGCAAAACCTGAGCCCAAATGGCCATCAGCAGTAGAAAGGGCAAGCGATCTCTGTTAAACTCGTGCAATGATACTGTATAGCAGGAGTTCATAACGACAGTCTGTGAGCAAACCCAGCCCTCTGCCTGTTTACAGAACGCCACCTTGCTCCTTCATTTACTACTTGTTGTCTGCGGCTGCTTTCACATTACAACGGCAGGGTTAGGTAGTTAAGACAGAGACCTTTTGGCCCACAAAGCCTAAAATATTTACTATCTGGTTGACTTCCATAATCCAGAAATGAAAATAAATAAGTCACAGCACTGTGCAAACAGAAGTCTTCCCTCAGAAACAATGACTAAAATATCAAGATGCAGAAGAATATGCATAGTATAATTTCATTTAAAACTAAAAAGCAATCATTAGACATACAAATACATTATAACATTAGTGCCTGACCAGGCAGTGGAGCAGTGGATAGAGCATCGGACTGGGATGCGGAGGACCCAGGTTCGAGATCCTGAGGTCGCCAGCTTGAGCACAGACTCATCTGGTTTGAGCAAAACTCACTAGCTTGGACCCAAGGTCGCTGGCTTGAGCAAGGGGTCACTCGGTCCGCTGAAGGCCCCAGGTCAAGGTACATAGGAGAAAGCAATCAATGAACAACTAAGGAGCCACGACAAAGAATTGATGCTTCTCATCTCTCTCTGTTCCTGTCTGTCTGTCCCTATCTATCCCTTTCTATCTATATAAAAAAACAACAACAAAAACAAAACAAAAGCGTTATAACACTAAAGAAAGTCAAGGGAAAATAATGCAAAATCAGGATAATGGTTACATCTGAGGTAACGAAAATGAGGAAGAACACAGAGGGAATCTCAAATGTAAAGGTGATTTTCTTTCTTTTTTTTTACACTGGATAGAAGGAATCAGTATTTCTCATACTTCAAATATATTTTTGGCAAGTAACAATGCTCGTCCTCTGAAATATATTATTCCATTTTCCATATCAAGAATTTTAACTGGGCACACGGTATACCAGCTAATGACTACAATTCCCAGAATTCTTTGCAAAGCAGTATGGCTGTGCGACCAGGTTCCACCAATGGATTGTGAATAGAAGGGCCAGTGCTACTTCTGGGTCCCGCCCTTCTAATGATCTGGCATAGTCTTTTCTTCCTTCTTACTAGGAGATGGAAGGCTGGGTCCACAAATGGAAGCCACTTGCTAAGGATGGTCAAGCTGCCAGTCAATCCCAGAATACCTTTGACTGTTGGACTGTTACATGAGAGATGAGAGAAAACTAAACTTTTATTTTGCTTAAGCTTCTGGAGGCTTTTGTTTTGTTTTGAGGGAGGAAAGTTATCTCTCTCTGTTCAATAGCTTAGCCTTACCCTAGCTAATATAATATGCAGTACTATAAATATTTTTCTGTATCTACTTAATGTTTCCTTTTTAAGAAAGGTGTTGTTTTTTTTTTAAATGGATGGGGGCCCTGGCCAGTCAGCTCAGTCAGTAGAACATCATTTCCTAAATGCCAAGCTTGTAGGTTTGATCCCCCGTCAAGGCACACATGGGAAGCAACCAATGAACGCACAACTAAGTGAAACAGCAAATGAATACTTCTCTCTTTACCCTTCCTCTCTGTCGCTCTAAAAAATCAATCAATCTTTAAAAAGTGGATGAGGTAAGGAAGTGGATATGGTAAGTGTTATCAACTCTTTGGGGGAAGTTTTGTTGAGAAAGGGAGCCGAGTAGGGCCTCAGTAGCTGACAGGAGAAAAGAGTCAAAATAGCGTTGTGCATCTTAATTTTGTTTTTGTAACGGGAGAACAAAAGCATGTTAGTGCCGATGGAATGCGCCAGTAGCGGGGAAGAGTTTGATGATGCTGGAAGCAGAGATGGTACTCTAAGGGTGACGTCCTTGATTAAGAAGAGCCATTCAGAGTGCAGGTGAGTAGACTGGCTTTTGATAGGAGCAGCGCTATATCTAACTGGGTCGACTGCAGAAAATAAGCAGGTAGGTTTGTGGATTCAATAGCAGATGGGTAAGAAATTCCCCACTTGACTTTTTTTTTTTTTTTTTTTTTTTTTTCAGGAAAATGTGAAGCATTTTCCTGTGAAGCCCACTTATTGGTGGCAAGGACATTGAAAAGTGATTCTGAGTAACATCATTTATAACATGATGAAGAGTATCTATCTCAAATCAATGACCAGCATCCTACTTTGTGGTTCAACTCTAGGGGCTTTCCCTATCATGTGGGAACAAGATGCAAATGGCCACTGTTATTCTTCCCATTTTACAGAGGAGGAAAGGGGAGGCTTGAAGAGGCTTCAATAGATCACACAAGGAGCTGATAAGTGGTGATGCTGAGGTTTTCCTGGGTCTGTATGATCACAAATCCTGTTACCCGATCCTTTGAAACACTGGAAGCCCTGAGTGAGCAGTGATAAGGACAAGCACAGATAAGATCATTTTCCACACTTCTTTCAATCAACGTTCTCCTCGCCAGAGGTCATCAGGTCATTGTGCCCGAGTGGTCCAGAGGTTTCAGGCCACAGAGGATGATCTCGTGAGCCATTAGACGCGTGTGTGCATCTATGTGCGCATGTAGGATGGAAAGTGGTCTGGGGGATATAAACATACATCAGAGTTCTTGGGCTGTCGTTCAAAGCTATTCTCTGAAGCGCAGGAGAGTTGGTTTGTTTCGGAACACTAATGTATTTTGGAAAAAGAAAAAGAATATTTAAAGATAAGCCATCTCTCATTCTCTTTCTTCATTCAGAGGGCCAGAAAAGTGGTATTTCTGGCATGGGTTAGAGGCAGAACACTCTATAAATACAAAGCCATTAAATCCCATGCAGTGGGAACTTGATCGGGGCCTCCTTTTAATTTCCTGACATGAGCTGGCCACTAACCCAATTACCCAGAATCCCCGGAGGAGCCCTCCGCCTTCCCAACAAGCACAAAGACAGTGAAAGCATATTGCATGAATGTCAGCCTGGCTTTCACTGAAATCAAATATCTTTTAGAAAACACTTGGGGAAAGGCAGGCAGGGGCTGAGTGGAGGAGGAAATGGAGTGGGATCGGGAAGCTGGTGGCTTGAGGGAGGTTAAGTGAGGTGAGAAGTTTGCAGGGATGAGCCGTCTAAGGAGAGTTGCTAAAACCCCAGAGCTATACTAAAGACTTGGGGGACCCCTCTGAAATGCAGCACATGTTTTTCCAGGTTCTACTAGCTCAGAGGCTGCCAGACCACACTCTAGCCAGGCTGCGAAGCCCACCTACGGGGGGAGAGCTTCTCCACCAGTTCCTAGGGAAACCTCTCATCCTGGTTTTAGACCCCAGAAAGGGGCCCAACCCAAGACAGATACCACCTCTAAGATTCCCACCTATGAATCCAGACAGCAGGCGGGCAGCTGAACAGTTGAATGCAAACGGGACTATCTTTGAATCAAATACTATCACAACATTCCCAGAAGGCTGACATCTGAAAGCAATTCCACAGTGGATTTCACCAAGGAATTGTCGCGTGTGGTCCCCACCTTGACCTGCTGATGAGAGCAGATTACAACCCTTGCTCTACAGGTGAAGGAACGGAGGCCCAGGGGCGTCAGTGAGAAGGATGCACACAGCAAGAACACTGCAGAGCCCGAGGACACAGGCACCGACTCCTAACCTGGTACAGTTTTTGTATTCAATTCTTTATATAGAGAATCACCCCCCCCAATACAGATTTTCATATACTGGGTTTGCTTAAAGCAAGACAGAGCTCTGGACGTCCCCCATATTCCACCGTCATTGATTCCAGAGCCAACAGCATCCTCTGGGTAGGGGCTGAGCCAATGGGAGCCAGGCCCGAGCTCTTCCCCAGTAGTTTCTCGATCCCCCAAATCATGCTGTGGTCTCTGGGGTTATTCTATGTAAGAAAGGGAAAGCCATGAAAGGCCTCCGGAGCTGCTGCTTGGAGGAGGGGAAACAGAGTTCGGAGGGGTAAGTGATGGGGAGGAGGGGAGGCTGGCATGCGGAGTCTCCTCTTCCCAGGACCCAGGGCCCCAGCCCCGGGGAAGGCTGGGGTTTGCCTTTCCGAGTCAGGTGAGAGCCAGAGGGAAGACAGAGGAGGCAGGGAACCTGTGCTGGTCCCGGGGGCCTGGGCTCCTGCACATGATGGGGGGGAGACACCCAAACAAAAGCAGGAGCCAGGGCAGCTGCCAAGAGCCCTGGCCTGGCAGGGACCCAGGCTCCTCAATGAGGCACGCGCCTCCTGAGGGGGCCGGTCCCCGCGGAGCTCCAGATCCCAGGATCTCACAGAAGCTCCGCGCTGCGGGACGGAAACTAAGTGGAGGCGCTCTGCTTTGTCCATTCCGGGAGCCTTTGTGGCATCTTTCCCCCTTCGGATTTAGAAGTGCCAGCGCTGGGGACATGGCGGGGGGCGGGGGGGACATGGTGGCGGCCCCTTCCTCCTCCAGGCGGAGCTCCTGAAAGGGCCTCTCCGGGCTGGGCCCAGGAGGTGTACTGCTGCACACTTGCCCTCTCCTGCAAACAGCCTTGGGTACCCCCGGATGCCAGCCTATTAGAAGATGTCCTGTGCTCTGTTCTGTGTCCTGTGTATGTCCTGGGCCAACCACAGGGTTATTAACAGCAGGGATTGGTCAAGGTGGGTGCCCACCCTGCATGCCGCCCCACCCGAGGCAGCCTTTCTCTCAGGACTGCGTCCTCTAGCGCCCCCTCCCTGTCGTCCATGGACACATAGCATTCACCTCACTTCTTTTTTAACTATTTTTTATTTATTTATTCATTTTAGAGAGGAGAGGGAGAGACAGAGGAGAAACAGAGAGAGAGAAGGGGGAGGAGCTGGAAGCATCAACTCCCATTTGTGCCTTGACCAGGCAAGTCCAGGGTTTCGAACTGGCGACCTCAGCATTTCCAGGTCGACGCTTTATCCACTGCGCCACCACAGGTCAGGCCTCCACCTCACTTCTCTTAATTGGCTGGCTGGGTCCCTCGGCTGCTGCTGCTGACCACTGTGCACTCAGCCACCTGCTTCGCTACCATGAGGATCCTCCTTGTCATTCCCTACCTGGGAGGCCACCAGGAAGTACCCCCACTCTCTTCCCAGCTCTGGGCAGTCCCTAAAGAGACTCTTTGGTGTTGCAAGATGGTATAAGGGTTTTGAGTGGGAGTCCCCACTTTTTCATCTTTCCCTCTCCCTCCTGTTTTTCAGCTTACAGTCCTGGGGGGGGAGGTAGACTGTGATTTGAGCTTCTCTCATTTCTAACCTATCTATGGGGGGCAGGTAGACTGTGATTTGAGCTTCTCTCATTTCTAACCTATCTATGGGGGGCAGACCCTGGGGCGCTCCAGGCTCTGGGTCCCGCTCCTCTCAAAGCAGCTGTGTGACTTGGAGTGGGAGAGTCATCATTCCCAATCCCTCCAGAACTCAGCTTCACCTTAAATTCAGGAGCACATTGAGGGCAATGCAGCCTCCTCTGCTCTCAGAGCCCCAAGTGCTGCAATGATTTTCAACCACAGACCCGTAAGCAGAGAGGCCACATGCTCCAAACAGGAAAGGTCATTGGACAGCTGGCGCCCAGCCTGACCCAGTGTCCTCATAGCCAGTTTCCCAGAACGAGGTGGCAGCCCCCATCCTCACAGATGTAAGAGCAAGGAACCTCCCTGCAGCTTAGATGCCCTTAGATTGATTCCCAACACATACAGAGGGGGAAGTCAAGAGGCCAGCACTAAAGCATGCTTCTGAGGGCCTCTGTGCCTCAGTTTCCTCATCTGTGAACCCCAGGAGGCTCTGGAAGAGCAGAAAGAGCCTGGCGTAGGAGTCAGGGGCCCAGTTCAGACACTCACTTGGGCCACACCGCAGGGTAAGATCAAAATTGAGCAGTCAGTGAACCAGCATAAAGCCTGGCTCTCCGCAGGGCCAATGCGGCCCATTTTTAATCCAGGACGAGGGCCGTTTCTCCACTTGCTCCCCAGTGAGCAACTGGCTGGTCCTCTCTATCGCAGAGGGGTTAACGGAAATGACTACGGAGAAATGCAGTTACAAAGCCATGTGCTATGTGGACACGGGTGGATGAGGGACCGTTTCAAGAACCTACGTTTTATAGGTATAGACAACGGACTGAGCTGAGGTGAAGAGGGGGCACCTGTCTGACATGGAAAAGAGAGGGGGGACCTCCGATTTCCACAGTACAAGAAGATACAAGTCCCTAACTGACAAAGCATCTTAAGTTTGGGTCCTCTTCCCCAGAGGGTGCCTGGAGAGGAGGGTGGGAGGGGTCCTCCTGGTGGGTGTGGGCAGCTGCACTCCAGTCCTGCCCCTCCTTTTCTCCCCCAGCCCCTCCCCAGCCCACACCTCGCTTCCTGCCTCCTCCCACTTCTGCAAGGATCCAGGGCCCAGAATCATAAAAGAGGAGCGGTAAGAATTTCTGCCAGCTCTCCTGCAAAACTAGGGAAGGGGGGAAACACACACAACCCATTCCCCCAAAAAGATGCCCCCTACAAGAGCCATCAACCGGAGCTGATCACCAAGGAAGATGAGGAGAGACCTAGAACAGCACTATCCAAATAATGAGAACCACGTCACATCCTCGGGTGAGAGCCACGTCCTAGGCCCCTGCCGGAAGCAGAGGCTGTCATTTGCAGGTGAAGAGTGCATTATACGTCATTCTTACTGTCTTTGATCTGTGCACCCCCACCCGCCATGGGCTCCTGAGAGGTGAAAGGGTATCTCAAGCCTGTCTCTCGCAGGGTGGGGGCGGCTGCCCCAGAAGGAGGACCTCTGCTGAGTGCCAAGCCTCCTCCCTAGGGCCCACGTGGGGTCCTGAATGGAGAACGTCCAACTCCTGCCTTCCTGATGCCCCGTGTCTCCTTTAGGAGTGGGGAGCTGGACGGAGCCGGGGGCTGCGAACCTGCTCCCAGGGGGCTGAGAGAGGAAGGACGGACACTCCAGGGGCAGGGTCTCAACCTGGGACGCACGGAGGGACTCCTGGGGTTCGGGGAGCCCACAGGGCCCTGTGCAGTGCGCTGGCCTGAGGAAGTCCACAGCACGTGGGCATCCTCCCGGGGCTCTGAGACTCCCGGGGAGAAGGCCTCGCCCAGGACCCCCGGGTGAAGCCTCGGCGGACGTGTGGGGCCCTTACCTTCCTTCAGCATCCCCACTTTGAGGCATTTCATGAAGCGGCAGGCCTGGCAGGACTTACGCCTCCGTTTCGTGATCTCACACTCGTTGGTGGCCGGGCAGCTGTACTCGATGTTCCCTGTAACCAGACACAGACAGGGTTGCCAGGTACCATCTTGAGCCCCCACCCCGCTGGCCAAAGGCTGGATGGGGATGAACCAGCAGACCTATATTACCACCCATGCTGAGGGTCCCAGAGGGCAGGGGTTCTCATCGTAGGTGCTCTGAGGTGCTGTTACAATGTTTCCAAGTCTCTTAAATACAGATCCAAATTCCTGAGATCTGGATGGGCCGGGCAGCCGCAGCTTTGAAGAACAGTCAACCACTGGGCTGGGACATCAAAACTCACTGAGGGGCTGTCCTCAGATTTCAGTGTACCCTAGTCTCCCCAGGTGGCATATGGGAACCATTTACTCTTGGCTTTTCTGAGAACACGCACGAGCCAGGCTCCACGACTGATAAAGAGCTTAGAAGTAACAAAACTATTGAGTCCCAATGGCACAGCGGCTAACTACATCCTGGGCACTCGAGATGGCTCAGTGGCTCTTATCCGCCTTGTGTACTGGTGAGGAAACAAGCTCCCAGAGGTTGGTTTGCTCAGGGTACCTTAGAGATCCCCCCCACCCCGTCTCTCTCTCTCTGAAGCCCAGCTGGCCCCCAACTTTTCCATCCCATTTCCTGCAGGAAGGGGGGCTACAGGTCAACCTGGGCTTGAGGACGGGAGGGGACACGAAGAGAAGGGATAAAGATTCTGTGTGTCCCTGTCCTCTGATACCTAACCCTAACTACTTCCTAGGTCACTCTGGCCTGTGGTTTCTTAGGAAATAATTTCAACATTCATATAAGCATGGTAAAATTTAAAAGATAAACAGAAAGGAGGAAAACCCACACATAAACTAATTTTCCCAAGTCTGTCCTGGCTTAGAAGCTCTGTGGCATCTTCCCTCCACCCCATCTGCAGCTTCAACATCTCCGTTGCTCTACGTGACTATCAGTTCCTAGATCAGGAGTCCGGGCCTTTGCTCCGACTGCTCCCGACAAGCCCACTCTGCTCGCTGTACCTCCCTGCCTGGCCTGCCTGCATCCCCAGGTCCCACTTAGCTGGGTGTTCCTTCTCCATCCCATCACCTGCGTTACAACCATCTGTCTCCTTCCAGACCAGCTCATCTCTGCAATTCAAGTGCCTGGCACACAGTAGGTGCTCAGTGCACACTGAGAGCTAACACTACCCAGTGCTTACTATGAAGCAGCTACAGGTTTGCTTTCCATACATGGAACCTTTCATTTACAACCCTGGAGGGAATCATCTTTCTCTCCGTCCTACAGACGAGCAAGGTGGGCGGAGTCCAGGAGGCGGAGTCCAGGAGGCGGCAGAACAGAACGTGAACCCAGGCGGGCGGTTCCGTCTCTGCTCAGAACCACTGTGGTGAGCTCCCAGGGCCCGGCGTGGCCCGTGTTTAGCCGGCACAGTAACTCTGCTGCCTCAGGATGCCACACACACACACACCGCTAACTTGTCACGTTCCCTGGTCTCAGCTGCACAGACAGTGGCCACCCCTGGAAGGGGGATGGGTCCCAGGTTCCCCAGGGCTATTGTTCCGACAGAGGGTCAACAAGTGTCTGCTGATTTGACACTGGTGTGCTCCCAGGACAAGAGCACGAGCGTTAACAACAAGAACTCAGCCATGTTCTTGACCCTTTGTGTGTGTGTGGGGGGGGGGGGGGGTTCTAATTTTATTTATTTATTTTTGTTCCTTTCAATTTGTTTTATGGCCCCAGCGGCTGACTGCCAGCAAAGCCAGGCTGGTGCCTTGTAATTTCTGTAAGTGCCTCCTCGATAAAGTGATGAGATTAATTCATCAGAATCCCTGTGGTCTCTTGAGGGCTAAGAGAGCTTGGGAGCAGGGAGAGGCAGCTGTCTGTCCGTCTCTCTCTCTCTCTCTCTCTCTCTCTCTCTCTCACACACACACACACACACACACACACACAAAATCACCACCATCAAGCTCAGGTGTGGGTATGGGCTGTGACAGGACAGGGTCATGGTCAATGGCCAGCATAAATTCAGGGCTCTAACCTGGCAGTGTGCCCAGTACTGTAGAGACGTATGCAGACTCTATTTCAGGCAAAGCACCTAGCCCCTCTGGGCCCCAGTTTCCTCATCTGTTAAATGGGCTCGGTACGTCTCCATCTCAAAAAAACAATGTGTGGATTCGGTGACAGAAAGCGCGTAAGGGCTGTGACATGCAGGCGCTGGCAAACAAGCGACCAAGGTTCCAGTGCCTGTTTTTACACCCAGGCAGGCCTACCAGGGCGCATGCAGCCAGGAGACTCCTGGGCCAGTCTTTTCTAGGTGTTACACCTGAAGCTGGCCACCCATTCTGACACTTGAGGACATTCAGATGGGCCGTCTACAGCTAGACCTCAGAGCTGATGTCGTGTGCACCTGTGGGAGGGAGGAGGAATGCCCAGGCTGGCCTGGATTTCTGTGTGAACTTGAGGCAGAGGGAAATCCCACCATCAGCTCTCTTTGGTCCTGTGCCCTGGGGAAGGAGTGCCCGGGGGCATCCCCAGCAGCTCACTGACCTTGAACAACTGCAGGGAGCAGCGTCCTCTCTTGGGGCTCAGGGATGGGGCTGCTGGCTGACATCAGAGCCTGAACGGCCACCATTTTAAGCTGCTGGTGTGAACAGGCTGGGCTGGTAGTCACTTGATTGGATTCCCTTCTTTATCTCACTCCTGGAGGACTATCCCTTTCATCTCTGTGGGGTCCACTGCCCTCCGCTCCCTTCCTCCCTCCCCTCCCCCACTAGCTGGCTGATCTCATCTCTACCTCTGGCGCCAGCTATCACGGAATCGGCAAGGTGGGTAGCCGGACTCACTGCCTGTTCTTCACACCCATATATCCATCTACCTGCTGGTCGTGTCTCTTGCGTTCCTCACGCTTCCTCAAACTGAACCCACCCTCACCCAGCCTGCTCCTCTCACTGTGTTCCTTGTCTCAGCCGAGGGGCTGCTGGCCACCCCACGACCTAGGTCAGGCACGGAGGTGGCATCCTGGATGCTTTTCTTCCCACTTCCCCGATACTTCCTCCTCCTACGCCTCCTGCCTCAGCTAGTTTCAACGCTCAGCATCTCCTACCTCCCCTCTAATGTGCTAGCCTCCTCTGTGTCCTTTCCCCTTCCTCGCTGCCTCTGTGGGGACGTTAGCAACTCTCCTGTGCCAAACCCCTCGACGGGCCTCTGGCTCACTGCAGCACCCTGAACACCTATGTCTGCGGGCAGGCCTTCCCCAAAGCCCATGAAAGCGCAGTACAGGAGTGGGAACTGTCACAGAAGAATGAAGAAAGTAGAAACCGAAGTCACTAAAGAAGGGCATCCTGATAATAACTAAGCCCGTGGTAGTCAACCTGGTCCCCACCACCCACTAAGGGGCGTTCCAGCTTTCATGGTGGACGGTAGCAGAGCAACCAAAGTATAAATAAAAAGATAGATTTAACTATAGTAAGTTGTTTTATAAAGATTTATTCTGCCAAACTTAGCAAAAATCCGACATAAAGTACTTGCTAAGTAATTATTATTATATGCTTTAACTTGCTGTCACTCTGCTTTATAAATTTTATAAAGTAAAGTCACTTCCCTACTTTATAAATCACCATTACTGTGGAACCGGTGGGTGGTTAGAAAATTTTACTACTAACAGAGATACAAAAGTGGGCGGTAGGTATAAAAAAGTTGACTACCCCTGAACTAAGCCCTTTGTCCTGCAGAAACTCAGAGAGCCTCAGGTGTTGAAAACTCAAGACTCAGGCGATGGAGTGAGGTAGGGGGCTGGAAACAGAACTTGCTGGAAGTCTGTGCTTTAGGAGGCATAGCTGCCACTCCATGTTGCTGCCAAGGGTCTCCCCACAACTGGCACAGGGAAAATCGACCTAGTCCCTAGAGAATGTACGCAAGTGAAGCCTGGACTCCAGGGACCCCAGCGGAGGGCAGAAGGGAAGTTGAGGCTGAAATGAGGATGAATGAACACTGCACACTGAACAGTGAGACTGCCCAGCCCACCCCAAGCCCACTCCCAGCATTCTAGCAGCGAGATGCACATCCCTCCCCTTCCCAACCTGAAGGTGGGAATCTGTAGGGTACTTTTCTGGGAGAATGAACAGCATCAGAGAAAAGCCCGTCAGGTAAAGATAAGCCAAGGGAACGCTCCTTCTGTGTTTTATACCTATTTGCATTTAAGACCATTAAGGATTACAAATACATTTATGAAAAGCCTTCAATATGAAAGATTAATCAAAATAAAGAAGGGAAAAGCACGTGGGAGGAAACCAGGACAAACCAGGAAGCAGAAATAAGCCTCCAAAAGCAGTCATTAGGATACTGCTGACCTGAGAAGGAAAAAGCTACCGTGTTTAGGAAACAAGAGCAACGTGCAGTGCAGAGAAAAGTACAAAGCAGGGGTCACGAACTCAAAGGTGCAAAAGCCACGAGAAAGGCAGAAGAATTGCCCAAGGAACTACGTACTCTAGAATAGACCAAAAATCAAAGAGATGGACAACGGGCTAGAAGAAGATGTAAGAGTTAGAAGATTGATCCTGGAAGCTTTGTATCAAACCATCAGGATTCTCTGGAAGAGAAAATGGTGGAGAGGAAATTATGACAAAGGGAGAGAGGGGAGGAGGGAGGAGGGATGGGATGAAACATTTTAAGACCTAAAGAATATGAATTTCTGGACCAAAAGGCCTGCTGAGAGCCCAGGAGAGTGAATGAAAAAAGGCCTGGACAAGATTATAGAGGCTGAGGTCAAATTAGCGGCCAGGAGTTGGGGAAGGGGAAGGGGTGAGGGGGAGGGAGTCCTGGGTTATAGACCTGTGTGTATCTGGACTGTGGTGGTCACAGGAAGCTACAAAGTGATAAAACTGCATAGAAACACACACACACACACAGGAGCATGTATGATCAATGCCAATGTTTGGGCTGTGATAGCGTGCTATTGTGACATGAGATGGGGAGGGGAGCACGTATGGAATCTACATGAATCGGATCTCTCTATATTGCTTCTTACAATTCCATGGGCATCTACAATCATATCAAAACAAAAATGTAAAATTAATAATTAATAATAAAAGGACCTAAAGCACACAGCACAGATTTCTATCATAAAATTTCAATTACGAAGGACAAAACAGAAGATCCTAAATATTTTCAGAGGGAGTAAAAAACAAGTTAAAATTAAATACAAAGGGTGAAGAGTAAGATTGGCTACCGTACTGCAAACTACAAGGGAGAAAACTCCTGGTGTGTGCGCGTGCGCACACACACACCATGTGCGTGCGCGCGCGCACACACACACCATGTGTACACACACACACCATGTGCATGCGCACACACACACACCATGTGTACACACACACCATGTGCACGCGAGCACACACACACACCATGTGCACGCACACACACACACCATGTGTACACACACACACCATGTGCACGCGCACACACACACACCATGTGCACGCGCACACACACACCATGTGCACACACACACACCATGTGCATGTGCGCACACACACACCATGTGCATGCACACACACACACACCATGTGCACGTGCGTACACACACACACCATGTGCACACGCACACACACCATGTGCATGCACACACACACACCATGTGCACACACACACACCATGTGCACACACACACACCATGTGCATGCGCACACACACACACCATGTGCACACGCACACACACCATGTGCACGCACACACACACGTGCACGTGCACACACACACCATGTGCACACGCACGCACACACGCGCACACACCATGTGCACACACTCGCTGCCGTTTGTTCTCTCCTGAGCACTCTTCCCCTGACTTAGTTTATATATCTTTCTTGTCTGCTCTGTTCTGTTCTCTGCTGTTTCCTGGCACCTAGAACCATCCCTAGAAAGGAGCGAGGCCTCCACATATATTGTCCAAGTGAGTGAATCAAATTGCTTGACACAAAGCACTAGAGGCTGGAAGACAAAGCAACAATAATATCCAGATCCTGGGTGGGAATTATTTTCAACCAGAATTTTCTACCAAGCCAAGGTAGGACTCTAACGTGCAGGCTAAAGAACTGACTAAAGATCTTTCCACCATCTGAGACACCACCATTGTACCTCCCCTGCACCTTTCCAACATGGGCTTTTCCCCAAACAGGGAGGGGCCCGAAAGAGGTGGGATACAGAGAACAGGGGACCCAACCCAGGAGGAAAGTCAAGGAGGAATGGCAGTATGCACACAGATTTAACCAAACGTGATTAAACCATATTCATACAATGGGAGAAGGGTGTGTGTGTGTGGGATGGGTTGTGCAATCAGAGCTAATTCTTCATCTTCCATAACAGGAAATCAAAAGATAATGTCAAGTATAGCTGTAAAATCATATTAAGCGCTAAGAAGATAAATGCTCAAAGAAAGATTTTTTTAAACGGCTAACTCTGGGTCTTGGCGGGAGGGAAGAGAACGGATAGGGCCAGGGACAGTTATTTTTCATAATACAATTTACACTTCCGTTTAACTTTTAAAATTTACATGCACATATTATTTTGACAAAAATGAAACATTAACTTAGAAGTTTAAGAAATTGTCCAACTGCTACTCTTTGTATAAAGAATGAAACCTAACCTCCAGGGCAAAGCCTACCAGGCCTTTTGTGAACTGGCCCCTCTGACCCAACCACCCTAATTTTCCCCCTATATTGGCCCCTAGTTAACAAGTTCCAGGATACCGATTGGGCCTCCCAGCCCTCCTCCCTCCCTCTACCTGAAACTCCTCCTGGCAAACTCCACTACGTGTTTGCAGCCTCGGGGCTCACATGGTCTTCTCGGTGACTGCTCTTCCCTTCTGTCCCAGGTAGGGCTACACGCTCCTTTGGGTTTGTCCCTACAAGCTCCATCCATCATCCATTCCCACCCCACCTCCTGACACACACTGAAAGCAACTAGCTTAGTGTGTTCTAATCAATGTTTCACGTGGTGCCCTCCCTCCCGAACCGTGTGCTTATTGGAGATAAAGGTCATTAGGTCTTTCCTTTTATACATCTCAAGTCCAGTGCCTGGTCCCTGAAAATTCCTGTTGATTGAAGCAAATGAATTGAAAGCCAGAACTCCCACCCACAGAGTCCTCGAGTTCAAAAGTGACCTCCCAGTTGTCAAATGCAATCACTTCCCCTTGGTCCTCCCTGCCCTGGTTCTTCCTGAAGCCATTGACACCTCTCTCACTTCTTAAAACCCACTCCTCTGTTAGACTCCATTCCCCTTCTCTCTGCAGGGGCTTGCAACATCTCTGACCATCTCTATATTTACCATATCGAATCCAAGATGCTTTGGATGGTAAGACTGCAGCATTATTTTAGCTACCACTAAGAAAGAAAGGAGAAAAGCTGAGCTGCCAATCAATCTAGGACTGTGCTTCCTTGTCACCAGCATTTTCATCTCTCTTATTAAAAGAGCTCTTTAAGATTTACTTAGAGCCTGACCAGGCGGTGGTGCAGCGGATAGAGCGTTGGACTAGGATGCCAAGGACCCAAGTTCGAGACCCCAAGGTCACCAGCTTGAGCGCGGGCTCACATGGTTTGAGCAAAGCTCACCAGCTTGGACCCAAGGTCGCTGGCTCGAGCAAGGGGTTACTCAGTCTGCTGAAGGCCCGCGGTCAAGGTACATATGAGAAGGCAATCAATGAACAACTAAGGTGTCGCAATGCGCAATGAAAAACTAATGATTGATGCTTCTCATCTCTCCATTCTTGTCTGTCTGTCCCTGTCTATCCCTCTCTCTGACTCTCTGTCTCTGAAAAAAAAAAAAAGATTTACTTAGATACAGATTTGATCATGTATCATCCCAGTGCAAACAGGAAAGAGAAAATGGGAAGAAATATTCTCAGAGTGGGACTCTTCTGAATCATTTTTGATCAAAGTCACTGCTTCTGTGTTTCCCTATAGAATCATCCTCTCTGTGAACAAGGGAGCTGTACTTCTTAAGCACGTCCATTGTTGTCACAGGGTGTCCTTCCAGGTCACTGGCCCCTTTCTGCAAGCTTTAGTGGGCATGTGAAGGCAGTGACAACCACATCCAGCTGTCACCTCGCGGACAGTAACTGGCACACAGCTGACCCGGAGATGTTACGTGGAGAAAATGTGTATCTTAGAACCAATGAAACCTGGTACTTCCCAGTCTCCTTCAAAGCTCTGACTCCCCCCACCCCTTCCCTTCACAGAGTCCCTCCACCCACCACACCCCCACCCCACTCCCCTCTTCTTCTGAACAGTTTTCCCAGGAACTAGCTCTCCAGGAGGGGATGTTAAATCAAGTCACTGGGCCCTGCCCCCCAGTCTCAGACTCAGCAGGTCTGAGGTGGGGCCAGAAATTTGCATTTCCAACAAGGTCCCAAGTGAAGGCTGCGCTGTGGGCCTGGGGACCATGCTTTGAGAACCACTACCCCCAAAGATCTCATTAGACCCAAACCCCACTCAGACTCCATTCTTGGGCTCTAGGCCCCGATTTCCAACTCCCCAGGGTAAGTCCCGTGAACTGCTCAGACTTAATATGTGCCCAGATTTACCCCTTATCCCACCCCCTCCTCCCTGCCTGCGCCCCTTCACCAGCAAAACCCTTCTCTCTCGGCTTTCTCCAGTGGCCTTGCTGCCTCCCCAGCAGCCGAGGTTAGTCATCGACCCTCATACCCAGTCAGTATTCCTTTTATCCTGACTCCGCTTTCAGAAGTTTCTCCATCACAACCTCTCCTTCACCCTCTTGCCGCTGTCCTGGTTTGGATGTCTCTGAATGAGCTGTTAACTAGATCTCTTCACTGAACTGTTTACATTGCTTCCTAACTGGTCTACCTGCCCCTAAGCTCAGCCAAAGCCAGGCCATCTTCCCTACCATTCCCTGGCCGGATAGCTCGATTGGTTAGATTTAGAGCATTGTCCCAATACGCCAACATTGTGTGTTTGATCCCCAGTCAGGGCACATACAGGAACAGATCAATGTTTCTCTCTCTCTCTCTCTCTCTCTCTTCCTCTTTCTCTAAAATCAATCAATAATTTTTTTTTTTTTAATTTTAAAAAAGGAGATCTTGTTCATTCCTGCTCAAAAATATTCTGCAGCTTCCTGTTGCCAAGCATAAGAAAACAAAAACAACGACTATTTATGTAATGGTTATCACATGCCAGACACTAAGCTAAACACTTTATAAGGAGGCCTCATTTAATCTCTGCAATAACATTCTAGGAGCAGGAGCTATTTATCCGCCTCATTAGTCCCATTTTCTTGATGAGAAAATTAAGAACCAGAGAAACTAAGGGTCTTGCCCAAGTTGACACAACTAAGAAGCTGTACAGTTGGGATTCCCAGCCGGGCGAAGCAGCCCTCACACTGATCTGTCACTCCACACCCTCCTTGCGCAGGCCCGTGAAGGCTCTGCCGTCCAGCCCCACGCGGTTTCCTCAGCCCATCCCTCCCCGTGGAGCCCCCTTCCCTTCGCCAAACACGGTCACCTCCCCTGGGCCCTGCCCCTGCTGCCCCTTCTGCCACACACGTTGGGCTTCCACGTCTGCTCAAGTGGCCCTCCCTCCGGGAAGCCCTCCTGCCCCACCCAACCTGTGTCTCACCCAGTGGAGTCTCTGAAAAGAGGAATTGTGATTGGTTCTGCCTCTTGTTCCTCCAGAGCCCTCCAGACAGCAGTCTGTGAGTTTCTCGACTCTTTGTATGGATGAGGAAACTGAGGCCAAAGGACCAAATCCTTGCACAAGGTCAACCGGCTGGCGAGTGGTACCCCACTGCCAACTTTCACTCACTGCTGGCTTTGTCTCCACACCCCCCCCCCCCCGTTGTGCCCCCTGGGGCCCTCCTGCCTTATTCTGAAGGACAAAAGGCCTGGAGGTGATCCAAGGCAGAATAACCCATCAATCATCCTTCTGCCCCTCTCCTCGGAGACTTTCCTTCCAAGCCTGCAGCTGGGCCCCAGGTGAACAGAGGAGCATGGTGCCAGGCCTCTTTCTCACTTGCTCCTCCTCGTCTTAGGCCACAGATCCCAGAACTGCTGAGGTGTCTCCCAGTGACCTGCAAAGTCGGCCACAGGCCCTGGGAACTGAAGGAAGGGGTACAGGGTGGCTTCACCCTCTGCACACCTGGGGGCCATGCAGCATGTGTTCATTTCTTCATCAACAGCTTTTATTCCACCTGGGAGGGAATCCAGATGTGGCACTCACCCCAGCCCCGCGACCTGGCCAGCCCCTCTAGGCTCCTTCCACTGCGCCCTCCCTCCCTCTGGCCAGCGCCCTGGCCTTCCTCCTGGTCCTGAAATGTGCTGCTATTCCTCTGCCTGCCGTGCGGGCCCTGGGATTCTTTCCCGTAGGTCACTTTGCCTCGGAAGTCACCTTTTTAGCACAGCCCACCCTAAACCTCCGGCAACGTTAGACCCTGTCCCTCAATCACCATTAGTTTCTTTGATTTTTCTCCCCCCCAAAACCTGTCTCAGTCTGTCTTTGTGCTTCCTTGTTTGTTACTGTATTTATTGTCTGCCTTCCTGGCTAGAAGACGAGCCCACCAAGGTAGGAGTCACTGCTCCATTTTCAGCTCCAGGAACAATGGCTGGGACTGAACCTCTCCTCCATAAGCTCAAATGTAAGGCGAGAGCTTTCCCCACACATTGTCCTTTAGAAAAAGAAATAGCGGGCCCTGGCTGCTTGGCTCAGTGGTAGAACATCAACCTGGTGTGTGGATGTCCCGGGTTTGATTTCCGGTCAGGGCACACAGGGAAAGAGACCATCTGCTTCTCCACCCCTTCCCCTATCCCTCCTCTCTCTCTCTCTCTCTCTTCTCCTCTCTCTCTCTCTCTCTCTCCTCCCTGCCCGCAGCCATGGCTCACTTGGCTCAAACGCATTGGCCCAGGGTGCTGAGGATGGCTCCATGGAGCTTTCGCCTCATGTGCTAAAAAGAGCTCAGTTGTGAGCATGGCTCCAGATAGGCAGAGCATCAGCCCCAGATAGGGGTTGCTGGGTGGATCCCAATTGGGCACATGCAGGAGTCTGTCTCTCTATCTCCCCTCCTCTCATTTGGAAAAGAAGAAAAATAAATAAATAAATAAGAAAAAGAGAAAAAAGAAATTGCTTTGAGTCTTTATAAGGTCTCATATTAGAGGTCTTATGTCAATCACTATCTCGAACAACTACCATTTGAGAGTGACACCATGTGTGGTGTTGATGCTAGTCGCCCAGGTGAATCGATAACAAAGGGGGCAAAGAAATTTCATGCAGATTCAGTTATTCCTGAGAATATGACCTCACAATAACAACTGGTAAGTGTCAAAAACAGCACAGACCTGACACGCTGTGGAAAATCATGACTGTAAACTGATACAAAGAGAAAGAACTGGTTTGATGGTCTGGAAACCAGTATGGCTCAAAGTACAGAAAAAGTTTTTCAAAACATACATTGTCTTACATAATGTAACTTAAAATATGCAATACAACAAAAATTAATATATTGTTACAAGTAGGCACTTGACTATTTTATGAGGACCCCTAAAAGTTTATATTACAAACTGGGGCACTATACATGTCAAATGAGAGGAGGAAGTCCAAGAAGGCTTCCTGGAGGAAATGCCAGCTAACGAGAGCTAATGGACAAAAGTAGGGACTGAAGGTTGGGACAGGGAGCAAAGAGAAGACTGTACAAACTCTAGAAATGGAAAGCATGGGACAGTTCTGGGAACTAGAAAAGAGAGCTGCCAGGCTGACCTTCAGCCAGCCAGGGCGAGGGGCCCAAGAGGAGGCCGCAAGGGCCCCCTGAGGGCAGTCCCAGAAGACATCCTCGGTTGGATACTGGAGCTTCGAATTCTACCCACAAGAATGTAGAAAAGGACGTTGTTCAGATGTGTGTTCAGAAAGGCCTCTCTGGCAGCACTGGAGAAACAGACTGGGAAGGGGTGAGCCTGGCAGCTGAGACACTGTTCCCAAAACTGTCGCAGTCAGCGGTGGCCTGGACAGGAGGGGGGGGGGCATGAAGAGAAGCTGTTGGGTTGGAATGGAGGGGGCACTGAGGCAGGAAGCAAAGTTAAAGAAAAAGACCCATTCCTGGCTCAAACACTGGAGGGGTGATACAGGCACCAAATCGGAAATCCAAGGAGGAACATTTGATGGCAGAGACGTAGCTTCTGTTCAGGATTTGTTGCGTTTGGGGGTGCTTCTGGGACACCCGAGTAGAAATGTCATTGGATGTTAAAGGAGCTGAAACTGAGGAAGAAATTGAGGGCAAGAGCTATGGAGCTGGGACTCACCCTGAGTCCAGAAGCAGTTGAGGCCATGGGCAGGGGGACAGAGTAGGCACATAAGTAGGGACTCATGAGGTGGGTCAGGAACTGAGGGGAGGAAGGAAAGGGGGGTATTGGAAGCTGGAGTTTGAGGGGAGATATATAATTATTATTTTTTTTTTTGTATTTTTCTGAAGCTGGAAACGGGAAGGCAGTCAGACAGACTCCCTCATGCGCCCGACCAGGATCCACCCGGCACGCCCACCAGGGGGCGATGCTCTGCCCATCCGGGGCGTCACTCTGTTGCGACCAGAGCCAGTCTAGCGCCTGAGGCAGAGGCCACAGAGCCATCCCCAGCGCCCGGGCCATCTTTGCTCCAATGGAGCCTTGGCTGCGGGAGGGGAAGAGAGAGACAGAGAGGAAGGAGAGGGAGAGGGGTGGAGAAGCAGATGGGCGCCTCTCCTGTGTGCCCTGGCTGGGAATCAGACCCGGGACTTCCGCATGCCAGGCTGACGCTCTATCACTGAGCCAACCGGCCAGGACCTATAATTTTTTTTTTTTTAACTGAAGATACTAAAGGTATTTAAATGCTGACAGGAAACTAGAGAGGGAGAAGATAAAAAAGAGTATGTAGCCTGACCAGGCAGTGGTGCAGTGGATAGAGTGTTGGACTGGGATGCGGAGGACCCAGGTTCGAGACCCCAAGGTCACCAGCTTGACCGTGGGTTCATCCGGCTTGGCTTGAGCAAGGAGTCACTGGGTCTGCTGTAGCCCTCCCAGTAAAGGCACATATGAGAAAGCAATCAATGACCAACTAAGGAGCTGCAACAGCTTCAGTGTGGGATCATAAACATGACCTCATGGTCACTAACTTGAGTCCAAGATCACTGGCATGAGCAAGGGGTCACTCACTCTGCTGTAGTCCCCTGGTCAAGGCACATATCAGAAAGCAATCAATGAACAACTGAGGTGCTACAACTACGAGTTGATGCTTCTCATCTCTCTCCCTTCCTGTCTCTCCGTCCCTGTCTTTCCCCCTCTTTCTCCTGCTATAAAAAAAAAAAAAAGGGTATGTATTGGGTAGGCCAGTCTCTGGGAAGCAGGGAGGAGGCAGAGTCAAAGCTTGGGCAGGGTGGAGCCTGGGGGAGGAGCCATCTTCCAGCAGTGAATGGGTGGCAGCAAATAACACTAAAAGGGACTGCAGATGTGGAAGAGAGTGGGTAGGTTTGGTGGCAACAAACTGAGGAAGCTTCCATCTGAGCCTTCTAATTTCTCAATGGGACAGGAGGCAGGGCCATTGCAGAGAATCAGAGTGACAAGGTCAAGCAACAGGTCTCGGAAAAGGCCCCGATGTGGCCCCCCAGAAGTTCTTCTCATGACTCCAGTACACATTACAAGTGTTCATCACTGTGGGGTTGGCATCACAGCCCAGAATCTGGCACTCAGCCCTATGACCTAGAAGCTGGGCTCGGCCACCACAGAGAGGGGCTCTATCTCTCAGGGACAGACTCACACTGCTCAGATTCAGGAGCTGGACTTGAGCCCAGAGATGTCAGCGCAATCAAGTACAAGGAGAAACCGATGGGCCTCACCAGCAGTCTGCCTAACCGGCAAGTTCACTCCAAGCAGAAGACATACAGGGCAACTAGATTAGATCAATCAAATGTTTGATCACATCTGGCTAGCCCTAGGCCCGACTCTTCTGGAAGTGAAGCCTTAGCCAAGGCTTGCCTTTCATTCTATGCCCCCAGGGCTGATCGATCCGTTTGATGGGCCCATTTTCCCCCCTTTAGATATGCTAGTCAAGCCAGTCCGGTTGAGGGTTAGCTCCTTCGGAACCCTTCGGTTCCTTCAGGAGGGTGCCTCTTTGTGTCCATCTCTGAGCTCCTCTCCTGTGGGTGAGTGTCACCACAACTCCCAGGAGTGACAAGAAACTCCTTTTCATATCAAAGCATCGGGCAGGCAAAGTTGTAAAAACACTTAGCAGGCACTCCCTAGGGGGTGGCCCTAAGCCCCTTGAGGGCAGGGAACTGCATCTATCTTGTCCAATGCTGTCGTACAAGGGTGGGCAAGCTTTTCTACAAAGGGCCAGACAACTATTCAACGCTGCAGTTGGGTCATCAAAGCAGCCACAGAGTATATGTAAACAAACAGGTGCGGCCGGTCCCAATAAATTTGATTCATAAAAGGAGTGGCCTGCCTGCAGGCTGTGCTTCGCTCACCTCTCCCACCCCCACTCCCCCCGCAGGGCTAGCAACTCAGCTCAGCTGAGCACAGTCAGGGCTCAATAAATTTTTGTGCAGACCAACGATTGAGGCTCGTCTCCCTAAATCTATCATATCCTTGCTTCTGAAAAATCTCTTTCCATACTGGTGGAACCACTGAGCTGAGCAGACTGGAGTGACCTAAGGAGAGAAGTGGGCAGAGCTCTCCAAGTGTTCACACGTATTTGTGAATGGATCACCGATGAATGGCTCAAGGCCCCAGTGAAAGTTGTTGAACTTTTAAAAATAGCCTTCTTAATTGGGAAGGTGCTTAGGAACCTGCAGAATCAGATTCTCTAAGCTTCTGGAGGGCACGTGCCTCTCCTCTCTTGCTTCCCTTGTAAGTCAGAGCAGGGACCCAGGAAATGCTCACTTCAAGCTCCAGTCCTTAGCTTGTCTCAATCACAGAGATTGTCCAATCACAGGTCATTTCCCCCCTCTTTCATACTTTTCTTATTTTTCCCCAATTCTTTTCCCACAATGATTAACATTCAGAAACAACAAAATTAGAATCTTTGTTAGCACACAACCAAAGAGTTGATAAAATAACCGGAAAGCAATCCATCAGCTTTAGAGTTTACTTTCCCCTGTTCTAGATCGAAACTTCTGCGAAACTCTTCTTGTGAGAAAGAAAAGAGACAGGAGCAGTTCAGTTTTGATTGTGTGAAAATGCGGCTGTTTGTCTTTTGACTTCTAGGAAGAGATCATTATCCTATTCGTGGTAGCAAAATAATGAAGGCTATTTACAAATCCTTCGTGTGGACTCCTGATTGGCTAAGGATGTTCTCAGAACCCGTCCTCTGATGAGAGGGTAGTGGGGTTTCTGAGTCTACACCACCAGCCTCTGCCTTCAAAACACTGGATCCAGAACTCTCTGGCTCACTTAAGAACATGGCAGAGAGAAGAAAATGTCATTGTCTCCTTAAGAGCAATTTTTCAAAAACTGACCTCAAAGAGTCAATCTCACTGGCAAAATAAATAAATGCCAGTTCAGTAACGTAAACTGGTTTAAACATCTCATGGTTATTTGTCAAGTATCTGATGACAGGGATTAGAAATCAGACTGGAGGTTTTCAACCCTGGCTGAGAACCACCACGCAATGCTTTTCAAATCTGGAGATGCCAGCGCCTCTCCCAGACTTGGGGGTAGGAAGTTGCCGGGACCAGCTGCATTCACTCACTGCGCTGGAGGCTAGCACTGTGCCCAATGCGCATGTGCTCAATAAGTATCTGCTGAAAGAAATTGCTTCCATGGCTCCTTCTCGGGAAGGTTCAGGGAACCAGAGTCAGGAATTTTTGCAAAACTTACTTTTTACTGTTTTACTCTTTTGTACCATTTGAATTTTTGCCATGTTTCTATTTTTAAAAGAGTTTCTTTTAAAAAACATATCATCTATACTAAAATTGCTAAAATAACTTAAATCCTGCTAAGTCAAAATAATTACAGTTTTATTTAAATATATGTAATTCTAAAAGCTTGCTCTGTAAGCTAAAACACATTGCGTGGCCATCGTTTGAGTAATAGCATGTCTTCAGCGATGTTGTAAAAGCAACAATAATGATTGCACATGTGTATGTTGTGCCTGCAGTGCATATTCTAAGTGCTTGGTATACGCTATAAACTCAGTCCTCCTTTGTCAGCTCTGCGTGGCAAGGGGACGATACCCTCTCACTGAAGGTGCAGGAGAGACTGAGGCACATTCAGCTGTAAGATAATGAACCCAGGCTCTGACCCAGGAGCCCCGGGCCCTAGGCGCTGCACACCACACTGTCTCAGCTAATAGGCTCAATTGGTTCCATAAATAAATTATCTGAAGAGATCTCAACAAATAAATATTTGCAAAGTGAACAGACTGAGAATCATCCCTGGGAAGCTCAGCTTACCTCTTCCAAAAGGGACATGGGGGAAAGACTCCCTTGGGGGAGGCAGGCCAGTGCTGGCAGAGGGACCTGGGCAGGGGCAGGACAGGTGCCCCTGCATGTTCCCCAGGCTGGTTTGCAGGGTCTGTCCCAGTGGCATGGCACCGGCTCATCTGTCACCTGCAGGAGCAGAGCTTTTTGTCTATCCTGTCACCAGCACCGAGAATGGGGCTTAAGAGGATACTCAGCTGTGCGGACAAAGCGAGTCTCTACCCGCGGCTGCTGCCGTAAGACCCCCGGCTCCTGTGAGCCTGGCCGTCTGTCTCTCTGTGCTGGGTGGCGCATGGGCTTGATAGCAGTCTATCATTCTCCCCAGTGTAACTAGGGGGTCACTTTCCAGAGGGCACCCACCAGGGCTCCTGAACACTTTCAATCAGAACGATTCGCTCCGGTACCCACTGAAAGAGGGGGCCACCCCCATAGCAACTGAGACATGACTCAGCTGATATACAGACACATGGAAAAATCCCAAGAAAGCAGGCCGCCCTGGGCTCCGGACAGGGTGAGGGGTCCGGGGAGCGTCCCCTTGCTCTGCCAGCCTGAGCCTTTCTCAGTGAAGAACAGTCAGGTTTCACGTGTGCAGTTAGAGAGAGGGAGGGGGCCCTTTACACTTCAAGAGGTTTGGAACTGCAGGGCAAGTAATGCTCATTTTCTCCCTAAAACCAACTTTGGGGAGGACACACGCTTGACGGTGTTCCCCATCCCAGTGGGAGGCACACCCGCGGTGAGGCACTGGGTGGGATTTGGGGGGTTCTGTGGAGCCATACGGGGGCGCATGCCTTTTCAACACAGTCCTGGACTGAGAGTCCTTATCAAGACCCCCAGCCTGAGAAAACCTGCGCTCCCAGCACCCAGGCCTGACCTTGCGGCTTGCGGGGACCCCCCCGGTTCCCTGCTGGGTCGCAGGCCGGGGCACCCCTGCCCGCCCCGCTCCCAGACCCTGCGCAGCTGCCACGCACCTTGGATGGTCCTCTTGAAGAAGGCTTTGCAGGCCTCGCAGGAGGCCACGCCGTAGTGGTAGCCAGAGGCAATGTCCCCACACACCAGGCACAGGCGCTTGGGGATGGCGTTCAGCATGTACTCGCACTTGATGGCGGAGTCCTCCATGATGCCACTGGCACAGTCCTCGTAGCTCTTGCGACACGGGGTGCCTCCCAGCCCAGCACCGGCAAACATGGGCGGCGAGTCCAGACCATTGGCGTGGGCGCCCAGGGCCAGGCCGAAGCCGCCGCTGGCGTCAGACGAGCCGCTGGGGCTGTGGTGACTGAGGGCATCGATGCCCGAGGACGGGCTGGACGGCTCCGTCTTGATGAAGGAGCCGCAGCTGGAGCCCAGGTGCCGGTCGTCCGCGGACATTCTGTTCAGCAGCCTGTGGACGCAGAGCACGCGGGAAGTCAGATCGGAGGAGGTGAGGTGTGACTCTGTCCCCAGGAATTAGCTCTGGGCACCAGTGGGTGGGGCAGCAGGGAGGGGCTCTATGCTAAGGCTCCAGAGAGATAAAATGCAGCAGTGAAGGTCAATTGGTCCTAAAATGGCACAGCCTAGAGCAAGTTTCTGGCATTACACCTCCCCTTCCCTAGAACCTTCTGAGCCCTCAAAAAAAAAACAAACAAAAAAAAAACACCATGTTTGATCAGTAAGCTTCAGATTAGGCTCCCAGCCCTTTGCAAATGGCTGGCTTGAGGGTGACAAAAAGTGGCAAACAATGTGGCCAAACTTCCTGCACAAGAATAAAACACAGTGGCTACCATGGAAAGTCCAGGCGTGCCAGAACCTGGAAGACACCCACAGGCCAGGGACCTGCTAACCCATTTCGCCGGGCCCCACTGGGGCTGCTAGTCAGTCCCAGCGTGAAGTCTCCCCCACCCACCACCATCACTGAGACTGGACCCAGGGATACTAACGCATCCGGCCAGGGCAAGAGGCAGGCCTTGCGGCAAAGGTCCCAGCGAAACCGGCTTCTCCTCTGGACTTTGCCACCGGCCCAGGGCGCTTCGGGAGGGTGGCTCCAGGTCCCCTCTTCCATGTCCCTTCCTGGCCTGGGAGCAGGCTGGCTTCCGCCCGGCCCTCTCCCCTCAAGAGACTGCTTCCATCGGGCCGCAGGAGGAAGCCTTCCAACCCCAACTCCGTGCATCCTCAGCTGTTCTCCTTAACCTTCAATTTCCAACTTCAGCAGCCCTGCTTCACTGGTAGAGTCACGGGAGGATTATCCACGTGACAGGATCCCTGGGAAGCACCCTGTTCCCGGAAGGGAAGCCCCTCCTCCCGGACCCCTGCAGGGTGGGCGAGCTGGCAGGCAGGGCGCGACCCTCCCACGGCCCAGCTCCCCGGACGGGGGGAGGGGCTCTCTCAGAACGGGCGGGCAGGCTCAGCAGGTGGCGAAGGTGTGTGTCTGGGGAAGCCCAGCTGCAGCCCGTGCTCTGGCTCTCCAGGACCAGTCGGGTTCTGGGAGCAGGAGGCTGGTCAGGGTCCATCTGCCCCTGGCCTTACCTGGCCATGTGGAGGTCAAAAGGAACAGGTGAAAGGAAAGAAGGAAAGGTCCTGGAGACAGAAGAGGCCTGCAGAGGTCAGCGTACAGCCCCAGGAATGGTGAGACGGCTCCAGGTTGGAAGGAGGGGTCTCCGAGCCGGAGGGTGGAGGGTCCGCGGGCAGAGCAGCCATACCCGGCCACCAGTGATGCTCCGAGGGAGCCCCCGTCTCTGAGCAGCCCATTGGGAAAAGGACGGGTCACCACCTGGGGAAAGGGCTGCCTTCTCACCCCACAAAGCCTGCACCCACAACACAACCTTGGTCACACACCCAGATTACCAAATGCGATCTCATGATGGGGAGGGGCCTTCATTGTCCCTGGTCCCACTAATGAGTTCATAGTTAATACACTTCCCAAGGGGCTGTCCCATTCATCTGCACTTGAAGATGTCCAGAGAGGGAATTCATTGCCCCAGAGACAGCTCTAATCAGAGACGGGGCGCTGCAGATACAAAGATAAAAGGCTCCGACTCTTAAGATGTTCATTATTTACTGGAATGTAGTGTTTGAAGATAGAGGCTCGCAGGTTTCCTGTATACCAAATTGAATCTTCTGAGTCCTCAGGTCCTTGGAGACACCTGTCCGACAAACTCAGGTTTCCCTTACATTGGCAGAGGGTACCCCCAGTTGAGGGTCTCCTCTGGGTCCTTTTACATCACTCGCTGGAGCCCTGTCATCTCCCTGGGCTCCCCACAGCCCCCTGCTGCCCCTCCGCCCACCAGTGGGCCCCGACTTGTCCTCAGGAAACACCACCAGCCAGGCAGGGTATGTGCCCCAGGCAGGAGGTCTGCCTGAGCAAACAGTTCACCGTGGGCGCCTCCCCACACGCCTTTGTGCTGGCCGGCAGGGAGAGCGGAGCAGGACTGCTCTCATCTGTAACCCCCTCCCGCCTGCGGCTTTAGGCTCCGTGCTTCGCAGGACCGTCCTGGCCCACTGGGACAAACCCTGCTGGGTGAGACAGCCCTCCACCCCAGCCCTTCACCCTCCCCCTCCCCCGGATCTCCGCAGATCCAGGAGATACACTTGATATAAACAGTAATTACAGCAACTATTACTTAGTGAGCAGGAATTATGTGCCGCCCGCTTTAGATCTGTCCCCTGGGTGTATACGAAGCATGTGCCCTGAGGGAAGAAGATGGGGAGCCCTGCGGCTACTCCCAGTGGACAGCAGGCCATAGTTGTCCCCACTCTCTTCCCCAGCCTCACGGCTCGGCTCGGACAACCCCGAAGGACACCCAGGCTGGGTAGGCCCTTAAGCCCCAGTTTCCCCTCCTGCCTCCCTCTTTCTTGGTCCAGAAGGGCACAGAGCTTCCTGCAGTGGGCTGTCCAGCCAAGACATACACTGTCCAGACCCGGCCCCTGGCCCAGGTCAGAGACCCCGGGGCTGTGAAGGAAACCCATGTGTGCAGCCATGTTGGCACAGAAAACCAGGATGATTTGATGCTTGAGTCCCAGCTGCGGGGGAATTCTAATGATTTCATTCTTGCAACTTTCTGATATCTGTGATCATTATTTTGGCTCCACTAGACTGTCTTTTCCAGGGACAGTCAACTTGTATTTTGGGCACCTACTATGTGCTAAGTGCTAGCCAGCTAATGGGAACATGCGAGGCCCCGCCTGCGGCCTCAGAAGCTCTCACAGGACAGATGCTGGGCAGACACAACCGTGCCGAGCTCCAGGAAGGGCCGGTGGGCCCAGCACTGCCCGGCCTCCGCGGTGCCCTGCTGGGCTGGCTGCACTCGTTCAGGTATGGAACACTGCCACATGTCCTGGGCAGGGTGTGTCTGTGTGTGAGAAACCGCCCCAGGTTGAGAACCACCAACTTAGACGTCTGAGGGAAGAGGGTGGACAAGGGGTACAGGAACTGAAGTTTGGGCAACTGTCTGGTGAAGGGTGCGGTTTCCAGACAGAGGGGAGAGATGTCAGAAAGGGCGGAGCTGGGAGGAACAGAGAGGTCCAGAGCACGGTGGTGTCTGGGGTGGAGGCTGAGGTGCAGCAGGAAGGAGGAGTGGGAGAACGGGAAGGTGGGAGACAGGGCCAGGGAAGGTTTCAGGGGAGAAGCTTGATGGCAGGTCCAGGAGGGTGTGGCGGGGGAGGGGACAGGGGCGGTGACTGATGGTGTGCAGGAAGAATGCAGGCTCAGGATGGAGGGGGGGGGGCGGTCACTTGTGCTCTGGGGAGGAGAGAGTCATGTTGAGTCCATCATCTGCGGTTGGCTGAGACCCAGTTCCCAACTGGGTCGATGACTATTGACTCTCTGGGAGGGGACAGATGCTGCATCTGAGCAGCCTTTGAAAGAGCAGTAATCAGTGGTCGAAGCCCCTCGGGGCATCATTATCCCCGCGATCCATCTCAGAACAGGCTCTGGAGCTGCCCCGGACTCCATCACACTACTGTGATCCAGCTCAGAACAGGCTCTGAGCTGCCCCGGACTCCATCTCACCACCGGCGGAGCAGACACGGCCTCCGCCCGCCCCCACCCAGCCTGGCCCTGGAGCTGCCCCGGACTCCATCTCACCACCGGACTCCATCTCACCACCCTCCATCTCACCCCCAGCGGAGCAGACACGGCCTCCCGCCCGCCCCTACCCAGCCTGGCCCCTGGCCCTCCCTATGTCCAGTATGGGGCCCTGTGCCCCCGAGTGGCCTGAGCTCCAGGGGCCACCGAGCTCCAGGGGACTCTCCGCCTCTGCTGGACGACAAAGTGAGCTGCAGACCTACTTCACGCAGAGACCAGCAGGATCTTGGAGGCTCTGAGTGAAACCCGAACTGCTGAGCCTACAGACCTCTAGGGGAAGAGAAATTCCAGGCTATCCCCACGAAACAGTCACAGACCTTTAAGCTGTTACCCCAGCATGTATGCCCCTTGAGGTGGTCTGCTGGCGGGCAGGCAGCAGGGGAGAGGACCCAGGAGGAACAGGAACTCCTGGAGAGAAGAGGGACGGACTGGCCTGAGTAGCCAGTGCCTGGCTTGCCCTCTGCAGGGGAGCGTCCACCCACCACTCGCAGAAACGGGGCCACATGCAGCAGGCTGCCGGCGGAGCCCTCTTTGGCTCTGCGCTAGGGCCACCCCTCTAAGGGCAGAAGCAAGCAGCTGAGTTTCCTGCCGGTGTGAGCCTGCACTCTGGCATCAGACAAGCCTGTTCTATCACATGGTAGCTGTTCATTTTGAGGGAATAAGTCACCCTCTCTGGGCCTCAGGGTCCTCATCTGTAAAATGGATTCAATCACAATGCCTCATCCATTGGGTTGTTCTGGGTGAGCATGAGCTGGCACAGGCAAAACATGTAGAGAGTGCTGGCACCCAGCCAGCAAACAGGACACTGGCTGTTGCGGTGACACTCCCAGGAACCCCTTTCCAGAAAACCTAACAGCTGGAGGCTGATGGTCAAACCCAGCAAACTCTTCCCTCACCCGAGTCCCCGGGTCTGGAATAGATCTTTCCACAAGGGACTTGCCATTTATGAGGAGGGAAAGAGGTTCCTTAGGTAAATTAAGAGGATAAATAAGCCTGAACAGGCAATTGCGCAGTGGCTAGAGCGTCGGACTGGGATGCGGAGGACCCGGGTTCGAGACCTCAAGCTCACCAGCTTGAGCGCGGGCTCATCTGGTTTGAACAAAGCTCACCAGCTTGGACCCAAGGTCGCTGGCTTGAGCAAAGGGGGCACTCGGTCTGCTGAAGGCCCACGGTCAAGGCACATATGAGAAAGCAATCAATGAACAACTAAGGTGTCCCAACGAAAAACTGATGATTGATGCTTCTCATTTCTCTTTGTTTCTGTCTGTCTGTCCCTCTCTCTGACTCTCTCTCTGTCCCTGTAAAAAAAAAAAAAAAAAAAAAGAGGATAAATAAGTCTGAAAGGGGAATTCATTCATTCTACAGAGGAAAACTGGCTTCGGAACACTTGAGAGACTCTTAAGTGCATTTCTGTAATTAATTTGCCAAGCAGGGGCCGCCTGAGCTAGTCACTGAAGCAGACCCTCAGACCCCCCAGTCAGGCTTTGTCAGGAATCAGCCTCTCCAGCTCCTGAAGGTAACACAGCTAAACTTTCTTTAAAACCAGTATTAAAAAATGCAGAGTGAGCCTTTAGTAAGGGGATGGGATGGGAGGACCATATGGCTAAATGTGAGCAAGTGTCAGGGTCCCAGCGTTCCTGTTGGGAGGTGAATACACGGGCTCTGATTATACAGAAGGGAGGGAAGAAAGGAGGGGAAGAGAGAAGGAGGGAGGGAGGGGAGGAACCGAGGGAAAGAGGATGGGAGAGAGAGAAAGGAAGAAAGGAAGGGTGGGCGAGGAAGCCACTGAGAAGTATGATGAACCAAGGATTATAATTTATCAAATTCTGTGCATCTGATATTCACTAATCACATATATTTTCTCTTAAGCCCGAATGTTACTTCAATTTAAATTGACCTCCCCCCTGTGTAGCCTGGATCACTTACGTTAATAAACGGGGTCTTGTCACCACTATGTGATTGAAATCTTGCATGTGTGTATCTCTCCATGGCAGACACACCAGCACAGCTGGACTCAGTGAATCCTAAATTCTCAGAGACCCTCCTGCCCACGTTGGTGACTTCAGATGAGGGACTCAAGCCCCAAGGAGGAGTTGTGACTAGAGAGCCAGGCTGGTTGGGGGCTGGTGGGGGGATCGGAGGGGGCTGGATGGGGTTTAGAGACACCGTGAGTTGGTGAGCTGCCCAGGAGCACGCTGACTCTGGCAGCAGCCCACCTGCCAGCCTCCATCGCCACCGCTACCCCAGCACCGTTCTTGTGCTGGTTCTGTATTACCTGGACTCCTCAGTAAGACTTTCCTAACACCCTCCTTCTCTCTTCCCCTGGGGAGCCCCCTCTGGGACCCAGGATTGCAAAGCGACCCAATAGCAAACTGGCCCCAGTGAGAGCCTGCCTCCTCCTGTGCGCTGGAGCTCAGGCAAAAATCTGTAATTAAGCATCTTGTCGTTAGAAGGATTAGTCAAAACTAGGCTGATCCCGGACAACTGATTGAAATCTCGTTCCACACAAATTACGGCACGGAAAATAATGATAGGTAATTAGTGCCTTTCAGTCGGGGCTTTTTAGCCATGGTTTTCCAGGCCGCATCCATCATAATGAGAAGAGAGAGGCTCTGCCAAAGGGGGAGGAGACAGCTGGACGCGGAGTGGCTGCCTCGGGACAGTGGGGAGGGACCACAGTGGACGAATGCAGCTGGCCCAGACGGGCTCCATAAAAAATTGGACCCCGCCCCACCCTGGGAAGATTAATCCCACCCTGGTCCTCTCAGTTGAGTGCCCTTATTCAGGACCCCAAAATGCCTGGTGGCTCTCACTTTAGCCTCCTCAGCCAGCTCTGGGCTCTGACCACCACAAAGGGTATGTTTGGAGGAAGGACAGCATCACACATTCAGAATATGCCCCAAACACACCTCTAGCATTCTTCCTTTCCATAGCTATTAGAGAGCTGACATCTGTGAATCTATCTTAACTCTTCTTCCGTCTGTTTTTATGCTCCTCCTATACCATAAACATTTCACCTACGGTCACTGGTCAGACGCGGCAGTTTCCAGATGGTATATCACCCTCACAGTTAGTTGCTGTGGTGCTGGACCTTAGAGCTTGGTGGTTGCAGCTGGATTGCCTGAGTGTGAATTTCAGTTCTGTCCTTTGCAAGTGATATAACCTTTCTGCGCCTCAGTTTCCTCATTTGTAATGTGGGGGTGGTAATCATATTCATCTCATAGGGTGGTCTCGAGGATTAGTGAATTAATACAGACAAGAGCTTGGAACAGTGCCGAGCATACAGTAAGTACTCAATAAATAAATGTTAGCAGTTAGCAGTTCTTTGCATCCCTTTTTAGTAATAAGGAGATGGCTTCCATTCACAGCCTCTACACAATTCAATCCCATAGTAAGCAAGACTGTCTTATTCCCTCTCTCCTTCCATCATTCATCCATCTGTGCATCTACCTAGCTGCCCATTCAGTCATGCATGTGCATGCCGTTCTGCATGCTGGATTTCTACCAAGAAAGTCCCCTTTCAGGCCAAGGGGCTCCTCATTCAGGCACTACTAAAAACAACTATTAGAACTAACCAGTCTCTCTCCAAGGAGGTGGCCCTACTCCTGCATTCTCATTCTCTCTCTCTCTCAGACACATACACATGAGCTCCTACAGTAATTGCCACATTCTTACCAATCTCCACCCCACTGGCCCAGCTGATTGACCCAGGGGTATGCTTCGGACCCAAGCTGGGCTAGGAAGCTCTCCCATGAGATCTGTGCTGTCCCGTCTGCTTCTTTAGGGACAGAAGCAGTGAACTGGACAGCCCAAGCATGAGCAAGATCATACTTCACACCAATGTGCAGCGAGGGAGAAGAATATGGAAGCTGACAGCGGAGAAGGGTGCTGGCCAGGGCCAGAGTCCTGGGAGCAAGCCTTGGTCACTGTTGGCAGGTGTCCACGAGCCCAGCAGCACTTCTGCTCAGAGGAGTGAGAGAAGCCCGATTTCCTAATGCCACAGCTCACACAAAGGGGGTTCTGACATGTAACCAAAAGAGCAACTCACACACCATCTCATTCATTCACCCCCTTCCTCCCTCATTCATTTCATCACCAATTCTTGATTATCTGCTATGTGGCAGACACCATTCCAGCCCCATGGACAGGTTCTGGCCCTCAAAGAACAATTCCATTTCATTAACTCTAAGCTATACCACTTTTTTACATTTTAACATCCAGGCAATCAAAATGCATCTTGAATCGACAGCATGCCGTAGTTTAATTAGTAGATCCAAAAATAACGGTGTCTTTAACAATAGATAATGTCACAGAGTCAATGAAATATGATAAGTATAGCCGAGACTGTTATGAGTTCACCAAAAGCAATTTCATTTTCTTCCTAGACATCAGAAAAACTGCATTTCCCAGTTTTCCTTTCTGTTAGGTGTGGCCACAGATTGGTCCTGGCCAGTGGAATGTGGGCAGAGTACTATAAGCCACTCCTCCTTTCTGGCCCACAGAAATCTCCCATGGCACTCCTGGCCCCACCCCCACTGCCCTCTCTGCCTTTCATCCTGCGCGGCACACAGGATATGGGCAAAGGCTCTGGAGCAGGGGTAGTCAACCTTTTTATACCTACCATCCACTTTTGTATCTCTGTTAGTAAAATTTTCTAACTGCCCACTGGTTCCACAGTAATGGTGATTTATAAAGTAGGGAAGTAACTTTTCTTTATAAAATTTATAAAGCAGAGTTACAGTAAGTTAAAGCATATAATAATAATTATTTACCAAGTACTTTATGTCAGATTTTCGCTAAGTTTGGAAGAATAAATCTTTATAAAACAACTTACTATAGTTAAATCTATCTTTTTATTTATATTTTGGTTGCTCCACTACCGCCCACCATGAAAGTTGGAACGCCTACTAGGGGGCGGTAGGGACCAGGTTGACTACCACTGATCTAGAGGATTCAGGCAGAGGTCCCAGGAGGGGGCTCCAAGGCCCTTGGGGGATGGCAGGACCACAAATTGGAAGGAGCCTGGAGCCCTGAATAACCTCTTACAAGGCTGCCTGCTGAACACCCGCACCAGGATGGTGAGTGGTCAAGATGTAAACCACTGTGTTAAGTCACTAAAACATCAGGATTGGCCCTGGCTGGTTGGCTCAGTGGTAGAGCGTCGGCCTGGCATGCGGAAGTCCCGGGTTCGATTCCCGGCCAGGGCACACAGGAGAAGCGCCCATCTGCTTCTCCACCCCTCCCCCTCTCCTTCCTCTCTGTCTCTCTCTTCCCCTCCCGCAGCCGAGGCTCCACTGGAGCAAAAGATGGCCCAGGCGCTGGGGATGGCTCCTTGGCCTCTGCCCCAGGCACTAGAATGGCTCTGGTTGCAACAGAGCAATGTCCCGGATGGGCAGAGCATCGCCCCCTGGTGGGTTTGCCGGGTGGATCCCAGTCGGGTGCATGCGGGAGTCTGTCTGACTGCCTCCCTGTTCCCAGCTTCAGAAAAATACAAAAATAAAAAAAATAAAAATAAAACACCAGGGTTGTGTGTTATAACAGCTAGTGGTTCCCACCCTAACTGATACCATAAGTAAACAACCAGATAGTACAGATTCAGTTAATCATAAGTGCTCTATGAAGAAATAACAGGAAGGGGGACAGATGGTAGGTGGCGTGTCCAAATGTGGTGGCCAGAGAAGGCTTCTCCGAGGAGGGGACATTGGAGTGGAGGCCTGAGGAAGAGAGGGAGGGAGGCGAGCAGGGAAGGTGCTGCGCTGGAGGAACAGCAGGGACAGGGGGAAGCACGCAGGGCCCTGGTCAGCCAGAGGCTCTCAGACCAGGCCAGTGCCTCAAAGGGCCTCTGGTCTGTCCCTATCGCCAAGCGACCACCTGCCTTTGTTGAAGATCCCAGTGACAGGGAGATAACTAGTCCAGGAGGCAGCTGTTTCCATCTTTAGACCACTCAGATTGCTTTAAAAAAATTTTTTTTAAAGCTCTTGTCAAGAGCCAAAATATTTCTCCCCTCTGGAGAAATCATTTATACAACTCTCTCCCTCGGGACCTAAAGAACAAGTCTAAGTCTCTGGGTTGCTGAAGGTGGCTTCCTGTTCCTAGCAAGCCTCTCCTCGCCAGGATCAACATTTGCCCTCCTTTAAGAATAACCTATCTGCTCTGTCTGTTCCTCCTAAAGAAAAGCATGAGAACTGAGCTCAGCCCTTCAGGTGAGTTCTGACCAGTGCAGAGCAGGACGGTACTGACTGACACCTCCTTCATCCTAGACACTTTACTTCTGGTGATGCAACCTGAAATAACATCAGTGTTTAAGGCACTTACTCACTGCCAACTTCTATGCAACCCCTTGTGTGATCATACATCTTTTATCCCCCTAATGATTGGAAAGAGAGAGAGAAAGAGAGGAAGAGAGAGAAGCATCAACTTGCTATTACACATAGTTATTCCATTTAGTTGTGCACTTATTGACTTCTTCACCTTCAACCTTGCTGCTCTTGGACGATGGTTTATCCACTGAGATACCCCTGTCAGGGCATGATCACACATCTGAGTCTCTTTTGTGTGCGTGTGCTGTTGATGGGCGTTACTGCCACTTCCCTATGTATGTTCCCGCAAGGCAGTGTGCAGACCCAATGAGGGGGACACCCTTTATCCACTACCCGATCATGGCAGGGGCCCTATCTGTGTGTCCCTATGCACAGCAGAGATGACAGGAAGCGTGAGGCTCCCAGCATCCCTTTCTCTTTCTGACTCAATTTTTTGGTCTTTGTGCTAATCTAGGCAGATGATAAAGACACATTTTAACTCAGGCAGACAGGTGGGGGCCTCACACAGCAGCCAACTGGGAACCTGCTTCTGACCTCTGTAATGTTGGTGATAGTGTGGTGGCAAAAGCCTTACTCTGCTGGGCACAGACCTATATGCATCCAGTCATTCATTCCTTGCAACAACCTGTTGAAGTAAGTACTTCAACATTTCCCCCATTTGGCAGGTTAGAAAACTGAGGCCCAGAGGAGCTAAATATCAAGGCAGTGGTTACACAGCCAGAAAGTGCTAGAGTGAGTTACAAAGCAAAGGGGGACTAAGTCACAACACTCCTCTGCCCAAAGAGCTAGGGCCTTTCCACCACACTCCCAGGCTCCCAGGAGCAGGAGTCCTCACCGAAGCAGGGAGGACCGAGGGCCTGGCCCCACACCTCTGTGATGCTGTCCTCTGCGCTCTCCCCGTGGTGACTCAGTGCCAGCCACACTGGCCTCGGGGCCACCTTGAGGCCTCTGCACATGAGATGAGGATAGGGCTGTGGCTTTCTCCTCTGCCGTCCTCCCTGGTCTGGAGCACCTCTGGGCATGCAATAGGTGCTCGATAAATATTTGAACAAATGATTGAGGAAGCCTGAGAGGTGGGCGGGATATGAGTCCCCATGGCCAACACTCCCTCAGGATGTGGCCGTCACAGACCTGAGCCCCAGGACAGGAGCAACGTTAGAGCAAGGGGGTCGGCCAGTGCTGAAGGAGCAGAGCCCGGTGGCCCGAGTCCCACAGTCCCCACTGAAGGACCAAAAGGATCAACCTCGCCACCAATTCTTGCTGAAACCTGCTAATCCTGGTTGAAAAACTTGATGAAAGATGTATGGACTTTTTTTTTAATGTTTTGCCTTTTTTTTCTCTTAAAGGATCCAAAACCATGTAATGCGAGACTCTGAGATCCACTTATCAAGAAATCAGGTTTCAAAATGTGAAGAAAAAAAACCTTTACCATAGAACGAAGGTCATTTATGAAAACCTGTGGAAAGTAGGGTTGGAACACAGAGCCAGGACCCTGACTCTGTATAATGACAAGGCTGCACGGCTGCTCCTGCCCTCTAGAGAAGAGACAGAAAAGGGCTCAGGCACAGGGGTTCTGGGCCTAGACCACCTGGGTTCGAAACCCATCTTTGTCACTTACTGATTTTGCAACCAGCTGTTTAACCTCTCCACGCCTCGCTGTCTTCATCTGTAAACTTTGTAAAATAAAGTTGCCAAAACTCATAGAATTGTCTGAGAAATGAATGACACCCTAGATGAGAAGCACCCACAGCAGCGCCTGCAAACCGGAAATGCTCCCTGCACACCGGAAGTGCTTGGCGAACATAAGCCAGTAACTTGCTCCTCAACCCTTCTGGGGCAGGTACTTCTAACTACAGCAAGGAGGCTCTGACAATTTGGCTCTGGGTCGAATCCTCTGTAAACTGGATCTAAGAAAAAATCTGGAAAAGGAGAGGGGCAGTCCCAGGCTCCTTCCGCCCTCCCCTGGGCTGGTGGGGGTGGGCGCTGGAGTCACCAGGCTTGCCCTTGGAAGAGCTGTCACTTATCACGCTGACTTCTCCAGATGGAGCATTTTGACTATTGATCTGATAAATAAACAGCCTGCTGGCTCGATCAAAATGTTATTTTGCATTTCAATTACTGCTCACTAATGCAACCTTCATCCCGCCAGCATGCTGCTGGCAATGACACCAGCCCGCCACTGGCTTGAGAGGTAGAGTCACCCCCTACCAGCATCAGATAGAACCAGCACCCTCCCTCCCTGAGAAGTCAGAGCAGGGGTTGGGGAAACGACTGTTCCTGAGGAGGTGAGGGAGGAGGAGTGGAGATCTGGAGGGGCAGGGGCTGCTGTCCTGCCCTTGTGGCTGCAGGGATGACAGACTGAACGCACCTAACCCAGCCAGTGGCTCCTGGGACCTCGGAGTCAGGCCTCAGCGACCCCACTGCTTGGTTGAGTGGCCTCAGGTATACCATTACACTTCCCTGCGTCTCAGTTGCCGCCTTGATAAACTGCATCGAGAACAGCTACCCTGCTTTGCTGGGTTGTTGTAAGGACAGAGTGAGAAAACAGACATGGAAGCCCTTTGGAGGAAGAAAAGACAGTAATACTATTGTATTATCTAATGGGATGATAATATGATATTTCCTTTCTTGTTAAGCATGTAACTATGGGCAAAGTGCTTTAAACATAGAAGCTTATTTAATCCTTGCCTGACCTGTGGTGGCGCAGTGGATAAAGCATCGACCTGGAATGCTGAGGTTGTTGGTTCGAAACCCTGGGCTTGCCTGGTCAAGGCACATATGGGAGTTGATGCTTCCTGCTCCTCTCTCTCTCTCTCTCTCTCTCTTTCGCATGCGCACTCTCTTTCTCTCTAAAATGAATAAATAAAAATTTTTAAATTTATTTAATCCTTATTATAACTCTGGAGTATTAGTCCTATTTTACAATCCATTCAGGCATAAAGATGTTGAGTGTCATGGGTCACACACAGCAGCTTTGGTACTTTAAAGGGTAAAGTTTTGATCTCTATTCTGATACCCACATCTTGGGGTTCAGCTGCTCTGGGTTCTCACATACACTGGGATCAAGAACTGACTCTGGAGAAGTGTAGTGACTCCAGATGGTCCCTTCTTCCCTGTCCTGGCCAAACTGGCCTTGAAAGGTGGCAGAGGAGAAACAGCCTCTATCCTCCTCCGGGTAGGTCCAGGCTCGAAGGAGGAGCCGAGGCTACTGACATCCAGAAAGAGGTCGTCAGGTGCCATAGACCAAAGCTGTGTCCACCCACAATTCATAAGTTGAAACCTAACCCCCAGTGCGATAGTATTAGGAGGCGAGGCCTTCCAGAAGTGATCATTAGGTCGTGAGGATGAAGCCCTTGTGAGTGGGATCATTGCCTATACAAGAGGTTCCAGAAAGCGAGAAGACAGCTGTCTATGAAACAGGAATTGGGCCCTCTGGAGACGCTGAATCTGCAGAAGCCATGACCTTGGACTTCCCAGACTCCAGACTGTGAGAAGTAAATTTCTGTAGTTTATACGCCACCAGCTTAGGGAATGTTGTTATTCTAATTTTGTCCAATGGACTAAGACAGCAGGCCTGAACAGAAACTGTTCATTGGACCACCTGGGTTTGGGGGCCTGTGACCCAAGGGCAGCCACTAGAGCTAAAAGGACAAAGGGGTGGGTAAACACAGGTTACTCAGTGAGACACTAGGCTGTCCAGAGATCAGAAAACCTGGGCATATCTCGATGACAGGAGACAAGCAGAACAAATGTCACTTAGAACCAGAAAAATTGCGAGGGCTGGGTCATCTGTGTGCAGAGCCATGAGGGGTGGAGGTGGCCAGTAGGCACTGAATGGAGAAAGTTCAAAGTGGATGGAACGGGAACTCCCAATATCATGGGAATGTAGCACAGGTCCCAGGGGTCCCTTTGAAAAGGACTGCCCATCCCTCCAACTCTGTGTGTCTTGGTGGAATTGAGGGTAAATTTTGGCTCTTTGCTTTCTCGTTTGTCTTCATAATGCATTCACCTAATATGTTTCTCTCTCTCTCTTACACACACACACACACACTCCCAGCTCCTATTTCAAGATGGAATTGCAATTTTATAGTATACATTTCAGGGTGTTTTTTTTTCCAGAGACAGAGAGAGAGTCAGAGAGAGGGATAGACAGGGACAGACAGGAACAGAGAGAGATGAGAAGCATCAATCATTAGTTTTTCGTGGCGATGCCTTAGTTGTTCATTGATTGCTTTCTCATATGTGCCTTGACCGTGGGCCTTCAGCAGACTGAGTAACCCCTTGCTCAAGCCAGCAACCTTGGGTCTAAGCTGGTGAGCTTTGCTCAAACCAGATGAGCCCGCACTCAAGCTGGTGACCTCGGGGTCTCGAACCTGGGTCCTCCGCATCCCAGTCCGACATTCTATCCACTGCGCCATTGCCTGGTCAGGCCATTTCAGTTTTTTTTTTAAAAAATAATAAACAGCACAAGGGTCTTCTGAGTCCTTATTATGCCTGGTCAAAAGAGCCCAGCGACTCACCGATGTGGCTTCTGCCCCAGCTCTGGGGCTATGTGTCCTTGAGACAGTCACTTGCCCTGTCTGGTCTCAGTCATTCTACTTCCCTCTCTGGAAAATGGAGGCAGCCCTTTGCCACCTGCCAGAGAGGCCTAAACACACATGACACAGGGGGTAACACAGTGGGCCCCCTGGAAAGAAATCGCACTGTTGGCCCCAATGTTAACCTGGGAGGCTGGGCACCAGTCACAGGCTTTTTGCTCATGCTGGTTTCACAGGTAACACAAGGGTTAAAAATGAAATCACCCGAAGGGGAAAAATCCACATCACAGAATGAAACACTCCCTGTAATACAATGACCTGAGATCAATATGACATGTAGATAGTGGGAATCCATAACTCCCTAGTCTCTCACCCCGATGTGTCTGCCTAGCCAACGCCAGTCCTCCTGCCCACACGACAGGGTCAGGGGAGCAGGGCCTCTCCACCCACGGGCACCCAGGGCTACCTGCCCCATCCGCTGGCCAGCTCAGGCTGGGAGACACTGGGAGGAGTAGCCATCCAAATTCAGGCTCTCCCAGTCCAGGTTCAAGTCTTGGCTTCACCCCTTCCTTCCTTCCTCCGCGACCTTCAGCAGGTTCTTGACCTTCTCTGAGCCTCCGTTTCTTCATCTCTGAAACCGGGATAACCCATCTCGGTACCTTGTGGAGTTACAGTGAGGATCAAATTAGAATATTATTTTTCAGAAGCTTTGCAAAGTGTCAGCCTCCTGCAATGCTGTCACACCCTTCTCACCCTCACCCTGGCGTGTCACAACCCTGGCTCCCAGAAAGTGAACAATGTCTTCAGGCAATCGGTCCCACCAGGCAATTTGTCCACTCACAAATGAAACCCAAAGTGACCCCCGACTTGATGACCACTCACACACCTGTCCAGTTAACGAAGGTAAAAGCCTCATACCCACTGTGAGGGTGGAGGAACTGAGGATGGAAGGTGTCCCTGTTCAGTGTCCCTTCATGGGTTGGGGACAGAATCAGAATTTGAACCCAGGCCCTTCCAAGCCTTGAGTTCTGAGCTTGACCTCAACATCTCACAATTTCAAATAGAAATAGTTTAAAAAGGCAAAAGCAAACTTTTTGGCCAGGATGACTCCAAGGTTTCAAGGTCATGAACTTAAGGAAAGTCTGAAAATCTGGCACAGACCAAAGGAGATTAAAGAGATGTCCTATTAAATGTTATATGGGAGTGGATCCTGGAAGAGAAAAGGGACATCTGTGGGAAAATGAATAAAATCTGAATCAAGTACGGGGTTTAGTTAATATTTAATAGTAATGTCGCGACAACAGAGCCCTCGATGTGACCAGTGTACCACAGCAATGTAAGAAGTTAGTGAGAGGGAAAACCGGCCAGCGGGATACGGAACTGTCTGTACTATCTGCTTAAAAACATTTTTCAAGATTTTATTTATTGAATTTCAGACAGAGAGAGAGAGAGAAAGAGACAGAGAGGGAAGCATCAACTCGTAGTTGATTCACTTTAGTTGTTCATTGATTGTTTCTCTTCTGTGCCATGACTGGGAAACTCGGGGTTTTGAACTGCTGACCTCAGCGTTTAAACTAGAACAAATTAAAAGCTCCAAATTTGCTTCTTGAAAAGAAGGTGAGGAGCCACGTGACTCATGTGCTGACCTGTCCTCAGGAGGCATCCAGTTCGGACCCCCAGCTCCTCCTGCAGGCCAGGGGCCTCAGCAAGCCTTGCTCCGCTCTGCCCAGCTCTGCTCTGCACACACAGGGGCACTGCCCATACTGTCTTCTCCACTCTCCACCAGTGGTCACAACGTGCCCTCACCGGTCTAGAGCCACACAGCCGACCGGACACTTGGGACCAGCTCTCTCACTCCTACCAGTTTAGCCTAAGATAGATCATCAGAACAAAAAGCCACATGAAATCTGACCTATTCACTTCAAGTACACACGTGTCCGCACACCCACAGGCACACAAATACTTCTGAAAACAACCTTAATGTTGGTTAATGATTCCATTGGGTTGAATTGTGGAATTGTTGAAATATTGGTAATTGGAGAAAATGGAAAAACACATTGGAAATAAAATCCAGTCTCTTCCATAGTCAGCAAAGAGCTTTGTAACTAGTCCTGGCTACCTTTCCAACTTCACCTTCCAGCCTTCTCCCCAGGTTTCAGGTGCACTGGCCTCCTTGCTCTGCTCCAAATATGCCAAGGGCATTATGACCCCAGGGTCTTTGCACTGGCTATATATATACACAATATAAAAAGGAGTATATATGGAAGATAATGTACAAAAATGAAAAAATACTTTTTGGGAAATTAGCTGAACTGTTAAAAAAATTTCTCAAATTACTTAATATTGTAACATTGTATGAAATTGTATAAAGAAGACATGCTTAGCCTGACCGGTGGTGGTGCAGTGGATAGAGTGTTCACCTGAGACATTGAGGTCCCAGGTTAAAAACCACAAGGTCACCGACTTGAGCACAAGCTTATTTGGCTTGAACGTGGGCTCACCAGCTTGAATGTGGGGTCACCAGCTTGAGCATGGGATTATCGACATGACCCCATGATTGCTGGCTTGAAGCCCAAGGTCACTAGCTTGAGCAAGAGGTCATTAGCTCAGCTGAAGACCCCCGGTCAAGGCAGGTATGAGAAGCAATCAATGAACAACTAAAGTGCTGCAACTACAAGTTGATGCTTTTCATCTCTCTCCCTTCCTCTCTCCCTCCAAAATAAATAAATAAATAAATAAATAAATAAATAAATAAATAAATAAATGATATGCTTTGATATTGTGTTGAGATCTTGTTTCAACATCTTTCCCACTCACTTAGGCAAGCCACTTAGCCTCTCCATGCAGCAGGTGTTCCGTCTGTAACATTGGAATTGCATTCCCTAGTCAGAGGGCTGCCTTGAAGATGAAAGAGAAAAACGAGAAGAAGGCATATACTTGGCATGTAGTCGTGGCCTCCATAAAGGTCACTTCTCCCACCACAGTCTGTTCAGCTTTGTTTGTGTGGTTTGTTTTTGTTTTGGGCTAAACCCAAATGTCACTCCCTCTACAACTTTCGAGAGTTAGGGACTCCCTTGAACTTAGAACACATGTAACTTACACACATTAGACTTCGTTGCTTGTCAGCCTCCCCTGGCTAGCTCCTAGAAGGCAGGGTACTAGTCTCACTCATGTCTGGATCCTTACAGAACCTGGCTAAGTGCAGGGCGCAGAGTGGGCTCCCAGTGATGCTGAATGAATGAATGATTCACAAGCCAGGGAGAGAAGGGGAGATTAGATGTAGAGCTTTCATAGAATCTTAAGAGATCAGAAGGCTCATTTGGTTCAGTCCTCCTTTTATAGTTGAAGACCTCAGGCTCAGAGAATAAGGAACTGGCCCCAGGTCACTGAGCCAGTCAGGGCCACGCACCTGGTTCCCAGCCCACCCAGCCACAACACCACATCTCTGGGACAGGACCTGAAGAGGGCTGAGCCCTGCACCCAAGCCATCAGCTCCAGGTGTCTTTGGGGGAAGGCACAGCCTGGGGGAGGAGAGGGTTACAGAGTATCTCCTTCCAATCAGCGATTGTGCTAATCAATCAACTCAATTAAATCTAGAATGCTTAAAAACCAGTAATAAACAAAAACAGCAGAAAGTAATGACTAATAATCAAGTAAAATTGGATTATTTCTGTGCTGACTGGTTGGGGTGGGTAGGGGGTGAGAAAGTTCACTGCAGCAAGGAAACAGAGAGAAACAGCCAGCTCAGCAACATGGGGACCCTGGGTGCCTGGGAGAGGACACTGGGGCCCTGGGAGGGGATGTTTGGGCCTGGGAGGGGATGCTGGGGCCTGGGGGCGGGGATGCTGGGGCCTGGGAGGAGATGCCGGGGCCTGGGAGGACCCACAAGGGCAGAATTTCAGGGTGCTCAAAAAAAATCCACTACCAAACACAGAACTATGTCCAGGCCCTGTTTTATGTGTGACACACAAATTAACTCACTTCGTTCGCACAGCAACCCTTAGAGATCAGATAATTATTATGATCCCATTTTACAGATGGGGAAACTGAGGGGCAAAGGCACTTGGTCTCACAGCTGGGGTATAGCCAAGATTTATTTGGATTCCTGTGGTCTAACACCAGGGTTTGCCCTAAAGGATATGCTGTTTGCTTCCTGGGAGACGGGGTGCTCTAGCCTGGGGAGGAAGCACATTTATCTCATATAAAAAAGTGTTGCTACTCATCTATTTATTTAATTTTATATACCACACATTTACTGAGTTTAACACAACAGAGACCTTGCCCCTAAGCTGAGCAGCCCATGGCAGACACAAGTGATAATCACATGACATGGCCAAAGTGTGATGATAGTCACACACACACACACACACACACACACACACACACACAAGAACTTCTGAAGCAGAGAGAAGGGGTATCTAACAGTTTTTAGGGGAGGGGGGTCAGGGAAGACTTTCTGGAGGAGTCACCTGGGCTGCCTTGAAGGACAAGTAAGGTATTAAAAAGGCCAATAAAGGGAGTGCTATGAAGTCCAGAGGTTGCTGGTTCGATCCCCAGTCAGGGCACATACATACAGGAACAGATTGATGTTCCTGTCTCTTTCTCCCTCTTTCCACTTCTCTTTCTAAAATTAATTAAAAAAATAAACATTAAAAAAATAAATAAACAAACATTAAAGGGAATGGTGTGGAATGGTTTTCCAGGCAGTGGGGACGAGCATGCACAAATTAGAGGTGCACATCCAGGGAAGCACAGGTACCTTGGGACTTCTGGGACTCGAGGGGTGCGGCAGGGGGCGGGGCCGGGAAGCCGTCAGGTGAGGGCATGGCAGCGGGAGAGGTGAGCTGGGGCCACTTCCGGGAAATCTTTGGATGCTCAACTTAGGGTTTTGGAACTGGCACCCCGGCAGCCGGCTCCAGTGATGCAGGAGCATATGTGGGGCTGGCTGCCTCACAACGCACCCCTCTCTGGGCGGGTTCCCCCACCTGACCCGCAAAGGCCCTGCAGTTAGAGCCACCGCCTTAGTCTGAAGGGCAGACTATGTACACTGCGTTCGCGGTGCGGTAGCGTGGGGCCTCGGCGGGGCAGCCCGTTTTCACCATCGTGAAAACAAGGAAACGGAGGACCCAAGAGGTAAAAATGACCGTCACACCGATGGCTTAGAACTCCAGCAGTCCGTTTCCCTGTCCTGTCCACCCCCTCCCCGTCCACCCTCTTTGCAATACAAACGCATTCGCAAAGCTAGCTATTTAAAGGAACCCCGCAGTTAATCCTCGTGTAAACGGAAAATCTTTAAGCAAAGCTAATAATCACCCCCTAATCCAGCTGTTACATAATTCCGGGTATTCCCTACAGTGCTGGGGCTGAGGTATCCTGGTCCCTGGAAACCTTCCTTGAGGGGAGAGCACGGGGCTGGGATCAAGACCTGTTGAAAGGCGGAGCTTGTACCGGGAGGGGCTTTGGGGTAGGAGGGCTGAAAGGAGAAGGCGAGATGGAGGTCCCCGGGGCCACCCACAGCCTGTCTGTTCCCGCAGCCCTGGGAATAAGCCACCCCAGCCTTCCAGCAGTGGTCACAGTGGGGCACGGGGCTCATGGCAGGGGGAGAGGTGAGTGGGAAGAGGAAAGGGGCTCGGCCCTCTGGCCTCCAGGCCGCTCAGATCACATCAGCGAGGTTGTTCCACATCTTCCAAACATCAAGCAACAAAAAGAGAGGTAGCCCCATTCACGAGGGGAAACTGAGGTACTAGAGAACATTAAGTCATAAGTCTATCCCTTGACCCCACCAGCACTGCCCAGCCCCCTCAGACAGGTTGGATAACCAGTGATCCCCCTGTTCTAAACTGGCAGGCTCCGTGGCCTCTACTGGACTTTCTGCCGCCAGCGCCTGGCACAGTGCCAAGTAAACAGCTGGAGCTCAGTAACTGTGTGGAGTGGGAATTAAAATTAGTTCACTTTAAAGAAATTAACTTGAAAATGGGAATAAAAGAGAACCAAGATAAAAAGAAGGGAACAGCCTGACCTGTGGTGGCCCAGTGGATAAAGTGTCGACCTGGAACGCTGAGGTCGCCGGTTCGAAACCCTAGGCTTGCCTGGTCAAAGGCACATATGGGAGTTGATGCTTCCTGCTCCTGCCCCTCCTCCTCTCTCTCCTATCTCGAAAATGAATAAATAAATAATTTTAAAAGAAGGGAACAAAAACGGGAAGTCACCTATATCGAACATCTCTTGTATGCCTGGCACTGTACGAATTCTATTTAAAGCAATACTATTTTATTATGTCAATACAATTATATTTTAAATAACATTAGATATTAAAAATAGTACTTATTAAAAATAAGAACAATACTATTCTTCTATTCTGGTTGGCCTAACTTACACAGAAGTGGATGATGAGTAAGGTATTAAAGTTTAGCTACCTAATAATACTAATAATTGCTAAGATTACTTGAAAGCTGACCATGTGCCAGCTGCCATGGCATCATATCACTCAGACCTCCCAAGAACCTGAGGAGGGTGGTACTACTATTATCTGTAATGAATCCTGGCACTGGCCCTGGGTTCTGAAGCCACCCATACTCTGCAGCACGCACAGCCACGGCACCTTCCCCACCCGCCACCCCCCACAAGAGCCTGCTAGGATGGGAAGAGGGCAGAGGAGACCGCCTGCAAGATCCTGATGAAGCAGTCAAGGGCTCCACTCACTTGGAAGTTTCCATTCTGTCTTTTTTTTAAAAAATATTTTTAAAATTAATTTCAGAGAGGAGAGAGAGACAGAAGGCGGGGAGGAACAGGAAGCATCAACTCCCATATATGCCTTCAGGCAAACCCAGGGTTTTGAACCGGTGACCTCAGCATTCCAGGTGAATGCTTTATCCACTGCGCCACCACAGGCCAAGTTCCATTCTGTCTTGAGGCTGCTTAGGTCTGAGTAGACAAATGATAGAATATGAATGAACCCAAGAAAAGAGCTGGAGAACTAAAAATCCAAGTGCCTCCATTCAGCTTTGAGCAGTTATTTCCCTCTTTTCAGGTAGGATACGTGATTCTGTGGAAAGGCCCCTGATATAAAGCCAAACCATTGACAGTTTGGGTCCTGGCTCTGCCACTCACCAGTTGGCACTTAACTAATCGAAACCACAATTTCTCCATCTGTTAAATGGGGCATGCAGGTTTCCCTTGTGGATGGGATGAAGAAAGCAGTGCATGAATGTGAATGGAAAATCTGGGAAAAGATATGAGAGTCACAGAAAACTTGGTGGCAGTGGTTACTCTGAGGAGTCTGTCTGGGGGATCAAGGATTAGGGAAGAGCCTGGCTGGTGGTGGCATAGTGGATAGAGTGTCAACCTGGGACACTGAGGTCCCAGGTTCAAAACCCCAAGGTTGCTGGCTTGAGTGCAGGCTCACCAGTTTGAGCACAAGGTCACCGGCTTGAGAGTGGGATCATAGACATGACCCCATGGTCGCTGGCTTGAGCAAGGGGTCAATGGCTCAGTTGGAACCTCCCATTCAAGGCACATATGAGACACAATCAATGAACAATTAAGGTGATGCAACTACGAGTTGATGCTTCTCATCTTCTCCCTTCCTGTCTGTCTCTTGGAAAAAAAAAGATTAGAGGAGAAAGAAAGAAGAACATAGTCATTGCCTACACTCTGGTACTGTTTGACGTTTTTATTTTACATGTGAATATTATTTATTTTAAGACTGAAAAATGGAAAAGTATATATAGAGGCACTCAGTAAGTGACAGCCGTACAATAACAAGCCCCCTTAAAATCTTCCTTCTCATGGACTGCGCAAAATATCAGAAATGCATTCCCTTGGTGATCTCGGGCACAGCCAACACCAGGATCTATGCAGAAATCACCCCCTCTTCACATCCCCAGCCTTCTTACTGTCTCTCCATCCTACCTCCCAAAACTCATTCCCCAAAAGAGCCCCCTCAGCTTGTTTGGCTAATGTATTCGCAAACCAAATTAGGGGCCCTGGCTCCCAGGGAGGTCCTCAAGCCAGTTGGTAGATGCAGGGAATGAGATACCATCTAGTGCTCAAATCTGATTAGGTCTCACCCCACCCCCCACCCCACATGCAAAAGCCCACTTTCTAATCAATTTTACAAAGGGCCCTCTGCAGATATACACTAATGGTATTGAGCTGAGATGTTTAAACCAAGTCTGCAAGAAGTCTGCAGAGATAAAACGTACATACTGTATTAAGGAGGAAGCCTGTCGCCACAGTGTCCTTCTCAAAGAGAGAGGGGTGGGATCACAGGAGGAGTGTCCACTATGGACAAATGCCACCCCTACTTCAGGAGCACTAGCCTCGTCCTCTCCTTCCCCCTTTCAAACTGAACCCCCATCCAACTCCTTCCCCATAAGTTTCCGTGTCATTTAACCTTTCTGCACTAGGGGCCCAGTAAGTGATTCAGTGACTGGTATGTTATTCTTTCCCCTCTAATCCTTGGTCCCCTAGACAGACTCCCCAATGTAACCATACTATTTGTGAATCGTGTAATCTTTTCATAGATTTCCCATGTACATTCATGCACAGCTTACTTAATCCCTTCAAGAAACCTGCAAGGGAAGCCTGGTGTCCCATTTCTCAGATGGAGCAGTGGAGGCTCAGGTGAGTTAACTGCCAGCCGGGAAGTAATTTAACACCTGGCTCTTAGGATGCCACCTGCATGGCCTGGAGTATTACCGTGATCTCCTGGCCTCAGTCTACGCACCTGTAAGACAGGAGTGATAACGGTAGGACCCATCTCAAAGGGTTAGAGATGGTGTGCGTCCTGTGTGCAGAGCATTGCCTGGATAGAACCAACTACTCAATAAACATTCTCTTACTCTCTACACTGCCATTAACACCAATTTTCTTTTTGTCATTCTGCAAATATTTGATGACTTCACACCTTTTCTCTGGAATGCCTTTTCCTCTCCCTTCTCATAGAAGCCTTCCCTGGCCAGCCTGTCACTCTCTCCTTGATGTTTCCGCAGCCCTTGCTCACTGGACAGAGATGGACAGAGTGCCTGCTGTGAGCTCACCGGGGGGCTGGGGAGTGCTCATTGCTTTCTGAACTTCTTGTGCTTTGGAGCATCATTTATCAGTTAAGTCCCTTGAGGACAAGGGCTATCTTATTCATCTTTGTACTCTCATAGAAGGTGCCTAACAAGTTTTTTGTGGAATGAATGAAAGAATGAATCAATGAGGGGCCGGATGAGCCAAGGCAACCGCAAGCCTGGCTTTTTCCACTTTTTTTGGGCCATGGCCTGATGACCCCACGAGCCTGTCTGGTGACTCAGGGTCCTCTGAGATGTCAGTGACTGCAGCCCAACACCATGTCCTTGCAGACTGCTGCTGTATGTGTGACCTGCACACCGTGTGCTACTTGGCGTCTGGCAGAGATCTGAGTAGCCAGGACCCGCAGTCCAGCATCAACACTCACTCACCCAGGGGCCACACCAGAGGAATCACAGGGAGCTTGTCACAAGCAGATCAGACAGGGAGGATCTGTTCCCATTTTGGGGAAGTAGCAAACTGGCTGCCTCCATCCATGTTGGGCTGACTGGCTTCAGGCTGCCCAGCCTCCAATGCCAGCACTTCTGTGCCCTGTTCCAAGTCATCAGCAGTACATGGTACCCCCTGCCCTCCTGGAGGTAGCAGATCCACTCCTGCCCCCATCAGTGCTCAACAACAAGGACTTCAGGCTGAGTGCGAACCGGCTGCATGGCTCTGAAGGGCCCGGCGAGTGCACTGAGCAGCCTGCGTGACCTGAGGCTCCCAAAGCCTCTGGTCTAATAAAAAAAAAGGGGGTGCCAGAACCTGAGTCAAGGTGGTGGTTCTGCTCCCTCAAACCTGGAGAGCGACAGCCCCCAGTCCCCACTCTTTCGCCAACTTTGGAACCATGGGCTGCTGGGTCACCGCATTCCAGCTTGAGACAGCCCACGGGCTCTAGGTTAATGTCCTATCTGCAAAACGAAGTGAAAGTCACTGGTTTTTGACGAGGGTTTCTCCCAGCACAGCCTGGGTCCTGCAGCATCAGTACCACCCAGAGGGTTGGTTAAACTCAGATGCCTGAGCTCTGCCCCAGACCTGCTGAATCAGAATCTCCAGGCTTCAACGTGCACTATAATATGCCCTCCAAATGACTATCACTCTGATGGAAGTATGAGAACCAGTGTTCTGGGAGCCATGCAGTAAACATCTGGAAAGCCCTTTGCAAGCAGAAAATGTGTTCTGACTCCTGGGCCACTGGCACACTGGTTTATCATTTGAAACATGCTTCTCTTCTCACCTAATTCTTCCAACAGCCACTGGAAGCAGGTGGGGCAAAGATTCATTCATTTGCTCTTTTAGGGAGACAACAATCATCTATTGTGTGGAGTTACTAGGCGCCAGGCACTGTCCTAGGTGCTGGAGACGTTATGGTGAGCCGCACACAATCCCAGCCTTCAGGAAGCAGGTCCAGACAGACCTCACACAAGTAAACAAACTAGTACGTGACACTCCCTACTCCCTTAACCTGTTTTATTTGTCTTCACAGCATTAATGGCTTCCTAACACAGCATCATGTATTAGAGAAGCATAGGGCACCATTTTTTTTTTTATTCATTTTAGAGAGGAGAGGGAGAGACAGAGAGGAGAGACAGAGAGAGAGAGAGAAGTGGGGGAGGAGCTGGAAGCATCAACTCCCATATGTGCCTTGACCAGGCAAGCCCAGGGTTTCGAACCGGCGACCTCAGCATTTCCAGGTCGACGCTTTATTTACTGCACCACCACAGGTCAGGCTAGGGCACCATTTTAACTGAAATGGCATTCGAGTCTTGAATGAAGAGGGGAAAAGCTAAACAGATGTCTGGAGAGTTAGGGCAGAGGTACTCCATGCAACAGAACAAGGTTCAAGCCCTTTTATAGGTTAGGTTAACAAAACATCAGTGAAGAGTCCAGAGCCCAGCCCAGACTCCCAGCCCCTGTCCCACCCCCCATACCAGCCGGCTCTTGGACATCGCCACCAATTCCTCCTCCTTCTCCGCCTCTCCCTCCTGCCCCTGCTCCTCCCGGTAACTCCCAGCGCCCGAACAGGAGAGGTTTGTCCCTCTCTATACACAGAGCTCTGGCCTGTGAGTTTTTCCTAAAACCTCCATATATTGGAAATATGCAAAATATTATTAACCTACAAACATCAAAAAGCAAAATAAAAAATTTTAATGTTCAATTAAATGTCCACAAAGCACAAACATGCCAACTTGCTTCGTTTAGGGTGCATTTGCAAACATTTCGTCACATCTGAAAATAACTGGTAGGGGAGATTTTCTCTGTAGGAATTTCTGAGTTGTCCTGATGAATGCCAAGAGATCAGAGCCTATTTTAAATCCAATGAGTTATTCACATCCAAAAATTCCAAATAATTTTTATAATAAAATTATGTTAATGAGGCATATAATAATATATACGCTGTGACATGGATTTTTAAAATTTTTTATTAACTTTTAATTTATTGTGTTTACATGGATTCAAGTGTCCCACTGAATATAACTCCCTCACCCCCACCCCTGTGTCCCTTTTTATACCCCCTGTGCTCCCCTCCCCCTGAGTCCCTCCCCCCTTCCCTCCAGTGTGATATGGATTTGTGAGGATTTCAAAGCAGCCGGGGGTGGAGCGTGCAAGGCTCTGGGCTAAGCTGTGAGAGCAGAAGCAGGCTCCACGCCCCTGCCTCAGGGTCAGCGCTCCTGGAGCTTGGGCAGGAAGTGGCAACGCAGCCCAAGAGCCAGTGCTGTGGGAAGAATGAGGAGCCTGCCCAGCAAGGTTCATCTGTGAGGCCGGGCACAGCCATTCTGCCCCACTGCACCTGCGCACCCAGCCGCAGGGCCAGCCCCTGCAGAGGCCTGTCGGTCTATCACAGGAAAGGGCTCCCTGCCTCCTGAAGAACTGCTCCCCTGGGCAGCAGAAGGGTACGGGTGGAATAAGGTGCCCACTGGAGGGCAGGGCTGGGCTTGAGCACAGGAGGGAGGAAATCGGAGTGTGTGTGTGTCTGTGTGTGTGTGTGTGTGTAGGTGTGGGGGGGTCCCTGCCACAGTTCCACAGAGACACAATGACATGGAGGGTAGCCTTGGCAGAGCAGAATCCTAAGAGAGGTTCACTGACCTGACCACAGAGGGTGCTTGAGGATTCTAAGCTTTGTCCATTTCCCTCTCTGATCTGTTTGTGACCTTTACCAATGCCTCACCCCAGGTTCACTAGGAAAACCCGCCAGGCACGCTCAGCTCTCTGCTGATCACACTCCTGAATTCAGAGTCCATGGAGAAGCTCACAGACTACCTCACAAGGAAGGTGGTTCTTCCTCCCCTCTGGGCACTGGGCCCTCTTCAAAAAAAATATTAATATTATTAGTACTCAAAAAAATATAACTGCACATCACTGATCATCTCTGGGTTAGTGACTAACTCGGCCAACAAATCAGCTTATATGCTTGTTTTCAAATGACTTTGTCTCTTAAAAAAAAGTCAAAATCATCATTAAGGATATTCAAGAGGCTGGGCTAGAGCCAGAGATGACTCTGAGCACAGTGCTAAGAGGGGAGCGGAGGGAATTCACAGGGAGCAGGAGGGGGAGGGGGAGGGGGCAGGGGAGAGGAGGAGGGGGAGGGGAAAGGAAAGGGAGGGGAAAATAGGAGGAGAGGAAAGGGAAGGGAGGAGGGGAGGGGAAGGGGAAGGGTAGAAAAGGGGAAAGAGAGGGAAGGGGAAGAAGAAAAAGGAGGAGAAGGAGGGGAAGATGGCAGAGGAGGGGGCAATGGGGAGGAGGGAGAGGCAGAGGAGGCTGGGACAGCTAACTGCAGGTCTCTGAGGGCTTCTGCTGAAGGGTACGGTTCATATGAAGGTGTAAAGTTCAGGGCATTTACTGAAAGGTCGCACCCAGTGGTCTGTCCAGCCATTCCCTTATTCATGGTATTTATTCGGTCCTTCAATGCTCTGGGCACTGACAGTGACAGTAAGGTCTTCGACCTCAGGCCGTTTTCTTTGAGTGGGAGATGCAGATGATTAGCAAGGGTAGCTTATCAAATCACATCATCACATCATGTTTTATATCATCATAATGTAATATAATACATTCCACTCACAAAAATTAGGAGATGTTTTATAGCTTCATGTTCATTTTGAAATATCCCCTAGCCTGACCAGGTGGTGGCACAGTGGATAGAGCATCGGACTGGGATGCGGAGGACCCAGGTCCGAGACCCTGAGGTTGCCAGCTTGAGCGTGGGCTCATCTGGTTTGAGCAAAAATTCACCAGCTTGGACCCAAGGTCGCTGGCTCAAGCAAGGGGTCACTCAGTCTGCTGAAGGCCCACAGTCAAGGCACATATGAGAAAGCAATCAATGAACAACTAAGGTGTTGCAATGCGCAATGAAAAACTAATGATTGATGCTTCTCATCTCTCCGTTCCTGTCTGTCTGTCCCTGTCTATCCCTCTCTCTGACTCTCTCTCTGTCTCTGTAAAAAAAAAAAAAAAAGAAAGAAAGAAAAAAAGAAATATCCCCTAAATTTTGTGAGCAGTATAGTTTAAAAGTTCTGTGTGACCCAGGAACCCCTTGAGGGTGGGATGAGTGTGCACACATACGCAGACACACTGCGCACGGGCACGTCTACAGCACGGGCTGGGCTGATGAGCACTGGCTGCTGACGTCGGACACAGTCACCCACGCGTGCACACACCCACTCTTCCTCTGTGGAACACCCGCGCGCAAAACAGGACGCCACAGCCTCGCTCACTGAGCAGACAGGCAGAGAAGCACGCCAGGTACTGAAAGCATTCAGACTTGTCCGAGTCACACCCATCACTGGCCCAGAAGTCCTGCGCCCAGTTAGCAGCCTTGCTGCCTGCCACCACCCCCGCCTGTGCCGCACTCAGGGATCACGTCCGAGGGCACCGGGCTGCTTGGGCACCCAGTGAAACAGAGCTGGGTGGGTCTCTGTCTCCAGCAAGGGGCATGCATGATGGCCCAGGACATCCTAAGCTGATGTTTTCTGCCTTTCCCTCTGGAACATGAGCACATTTTATAAACACAACGTTTCTCTTCCCTCACTGGCGTTATGCTTCCTCCCATTCCCTAATCTCTCCAATTTTCTCTTTTACCATCAAAAGGCATCTTGTCAGTTAAGGGCTTTTAGATAAACTGTTCTATTTCAAACTGCATGCCCGGTGGGGCCTCTGCTTCCTTTGCTCCTAAAGGTTTCCCAGCCACACCTTGGGAATCAGGGAGGTAGGCCACAGGCCTGGGCTCAAACCCTGACTGCCCACTTGTTTGAAGGTCACAACAGCATCTCTATTTGCCTATTTCTCTCTCTCTCTCTCTCTCTCTCTCTCTCTCTCTCTTTTTTTTTACAGGGACAGAAAGAGAGTCAGAGAGAGGGATAGATAGGGACAGGCAGACAGGAACGGAGAGAGATGAGAAGCATCAATTATCAGTTTTTCATTGCAACACCTTAGTTGTTCATTGATTGCTTTCTCATATGTGCCTTGACCGTGGGGCTACAGCAGACCAAGTGACCCCTTGCTTGAGCCAGTGACCTTGGGTCCAAGTTGGTAAGCTTTTTGCTCAAACCAGATGAGCCCGCGCTCAAGCTGGCGACCTCGGGGTCTCGAACCTGGGTCCTCTGCATCCCAGTCCAATGCTCCATCACTGCACCACCGCCTGGTCAGGTCTTTGCCTATTTCTCGATCTGTAAAGTGAGGTGCCGGTTCCTAACTGCCGGTTCCTAAGGGTGGTTGGAAAGATTAAACAAGACGATGCACATGAGGTGCTCAGCACCAGGCCAGCACTACTTGAGTAAGCACCGGTATGTGCAGCCTAATTAAGAACGCGCAGAAAATTCTCTCTCACGTTCTTTCCCTTTTGGATGCCGTTTGACTTCAACACGCACAGGAGTCCCAGTCAGGGACGACCACCTTCTTGTAGCCAGCACAGCACAGCAGAGAGCAGGGAGGAGAGGCCCCAGAAGCCAAAATCAAGTATTTTTAGGGATGGGGGTACGGCACAGAAATCCTGAGCACCAGTGAGGCCTCATTTGCTGTCTCCAGGGCAGAGTTTCCCAATGTATGGTCCACAGAATCCAGTTCCATGGAATGGAATTTTAACAATATCTTGTCCCTTTCTCACACACCCGCTGGGGAAAAAAAAAGAAAATAAAATATCATGCTTTAAAAATAAAGAAAACACTTGGGTGAATGAGTCAAATAGGTTTCTTCACTGCAAAATTTAAAAAACCTTTTTTTGTGTGTGGCAGAGACAGAGAGAGAGACAGAGAGAGGGACAGACAGACAGGAAGGGTGTGAGATAAAATGCATCAATTCTTCGTTGTGGCACCTTAGTTGTTCATTGACTGCTTTTTCATATGTGTCTTGACCGGGGGGCTACAGCAGAGTGAATGACCCCTTGTTCAAGCCAGCAACCTTGGGCTCAAGCCAGTGACCATGGGATCACGTCTATGGTCCCATGCTCAAGCCAGCAACTCCGCATTCAAGCGGGATGAGCCCACGCTCAAGCCAGCAACCTCGAAGTTTCAAACCTGTGTCCTCCATATCCCAGTCTGATGTTCTATCCACTGCGCTGCTGCCTGGTCAGGCTAAGAGAACCTTTAATACACTAGCACACACTGGAAGGTCTAAGACAGAGCTACAGTGTACAGACTCTCCCAAATTCACTGACCACCATGAAAGTAAACTTTATGTGTCAACTTGACTAGGCCACCAAATGCCCAGAGATTTGGTCAAACATTGTTCTGGCAGTTTTTGAGACTAACATTTAAATGGGAAGATTGAATAAAGCAGACTGCCTCCCTAATGTGGGTGGGCCTCGCCCAATCAGTTGAAGGCCTATATAGAACACAAGGGTTGACCAAGTAACAGGATTTCTCCTGCTTGACAGCTTTCAAATGGGATATCAGTTTTTCCCCTGTCTTTGGACTCAAACATCAGTTCTTCCTGGGTCTCAAACCTGCTGGCCTTTGGACTGGAACTACACTATACTGCCGGCTCTCCTGGTTCTCAGGCCTTTGGGCTTGTTAACTTGTCCTGTAGATCTTAGGACTTGTCTCCAATTATAGTGGCATGAGCCAGTTCTTTAAACTCCCTCTTTCTCTCTGTGTGAGTGTGCATGTGTGTGCGTATGATACCTATTTGCTCTGTTTCTCTAGAGAACCCTGACTAATACAACCACAGAAACCTTCTTTCCCTATAAGAGCACCTTGCAGTCCTTCCATTCCATAAAGGCTTTGAGGAACTCTGCGGTTGAGGGCCGGGACCTGAGAGGCCCACCGGCGCCTGTGCTGGGGCCGCCCACAGCGTACACCCGGCCTGCGCTCTGAAGCGATGTATCACTGCGCGCCCCATTCCTCATGCGCTCTTCATGCTGAAGTCTTCCAGGCTGAAAAGGCTGGGATGGGATTAAGAAAGCTCGCTCTTTCATGAATGACAATTCCCAGTCTGTTTGCGATCCCCCCCTTTTGTTCCCTTCTTTGACACAAGTTCAGAGCTTTATTCCTCTCGCGCCTCCCTCGTGAATATCTGGGCTGTGCTGGCCTCACCAGTGGCTTGCCCCGAACTGCACTCACGACAAAGGGTGACAGGAGCCTTTCTTCTCAGATACGCAGCTCCCCGCAGGAGGCCAGACCCGAGAGCTGACAGAACCCGGGAGGATGAGGACAGGACAGTGGCTCCCTCTGAGGAGCTTAGCCAAAGCGGAGAAGAAATCTCTCATCTCTGTGACCTCAAACCAGCTGTGCTCTGAGGAGCCCCAGGAGCAGAGCTCCAAGGAGGAGGAGAGGGAGCCCCATCTCACAGCATCCCATTGCCCACCCCCCAACCCCAGTGAAGGACAGCATGTGAGGACGCTGGTTTCGCCCGTCTCCACTTTCTGCCCTCAAGTTCCTTACGGAGCCTGCGGTCCAGGCTGAGGACACCTGCTCCCTGGGTTCCAGGTTCTGGGGCAGTGGTTCCCCAGTCTCCAATCCACAGGCTAAATAAACCCCACTTCACCACCACCTGGTCTGGGAATCCACACGGGGTTGACTATTTGGTCACACGAGAACATTTTAAAAAGGGAGGAGGGACCTAGTATCATCATTTCACAAAAGCAAAGCCATTTTAACATCCCGAATGAGGAAGGCCACAATCTCTGAATAAAGGACAACCTCCCACTTGAAGTGAGCACTTTTATTTGTTTTTATTTTATTTTTTACAGAGACAGAGATAGATAGGGACAGACAGACAGAAATGGAGAGAGATGAGAAGCATCAATCATCAGTTTTTCGTTATGACACCTTAGTTGTTCATTGATTGCTTTCTCATATGTGCCTTGACTGTGGGCCTTCAGCAGACCGAGTAACCCTTTGCTCGAGCCAGCGACCTTGGGTCCAAGCTGGTGAGCTTTGCTCAAACCAGATGAGCCCACGCTCAAGCTGGAGACCTCAGGGTCTCAAACCTGGGTCCTCTACATCCCAGTCCGACGCTCTACCCACTGCGCCACCGCCTGGTCAGGCAAAGTGAGCACTTTTAGAAGGTTCACGGGACCGCTCTGACTTTCCCCCGTTTTGTTCTAACCTTTAACAGTCTTCAGACCAGCCCCTGAGGTCCATCTGCTGCTCTTCGGAGTTTCCACCCCCCATGGCCTGCCTTTCTCCCCAAATCACATTCTGGGCTTGCTGTTTTCTCACTCAAAGCTTACTCTATATCTCTGCCTTTCCCAGAATGGTTTCTCCAGAAGTCTTCTCAGTAACAAAATGCGAGGGGATGACAGTACAAGACAGGGGGGAGCCAGTGCCCACGTTTAGGGCTCCCACCGCCAGGCTAATAGTCAAGAGCAAACATTGTCCTGTCCTGGACGCTGGACAGCTCCAGCTCAAAGCCATGAGGGTTCTGCTGGGGAGTTTGCAGGTTTGGCTGGTAAGACAGGAAAGTAATAGACACCTTGCTGGGCTACTACTTATTCCGCATGGAGGAGGGACTGGACCTGACCCGTGGCTGCCACAGTTTCACTCGTTCCCCCCCCCCCCCGATACCTGCAGAGCCCCCACCAACTTTGCTCCATGAAATGGTGGCAGCTGGTCAGGAGCAGCGGGGTGTGACTGTGAAGTCAGGAGACCAACTGTGACCCACTGATATTTATACACCCTGGTAAGCGCGGTCTCCTTCAGCGTGGTCACCTTGGGCATCTCCTCCCCGGTCCCGGTGACGCTGTCTTTGGTCACAGCATTTTTGGAGCTCCTCTTGGGAATGGCCTTTACAGCCAGCTTATCTGAGAAACAAAGTCATGGCCTCACTTCTCTTTGTAATCAAAAATCGCTTTGCTCAGCTTTGTCACCCGGCTAACTCCCTACGCTTGCCTCCAAACGACCTTGGCTGCATTAAAAATTAAATCCACCCCAAAGAAAGAAGATTAGCCACCAGTGAGCATATTCAGAAGAGATGACGCGGACACCGAAGGCCGGCCGACTGAGGAGGGGCGAGGGACGGAGGTGCCGTGAGAACCCGCCTCCCAGGGAGCCGGAGCTCACCGCTGTCGGAGACTTGAGCCCATATGTACCCAGTGAGCTAAATGCTATTATCCCCATTATACAGCCGAGAAAATGAAGGCTCCGAGGCTAAGTGACTTGTCTAAGATCACAGATCTGCCAAAGGGGCAACTCTTGGGCCTCAGACACCACCCCAGGGAGCTTCCTTTTGGATTGATCAAAACACTCCATCTGTTCAAATAAAGACGTGCGCACTGATTGTAAAAACCCCAGCCAGCCACGACCCTCCGGTCTCCTCCCCTTGCACAGAGCCACATGACCATTTCCTCCCAGATGATCCGTGTCTGCTGTTTGGACCCAACTGTATGTAAAGATGGCAGGCTGGAACAGGGGACACAGAGGGACCTGCTGGCAACTTCAGGCCCCAACCTCTGACTTCAACAAGACAGGCTGGGGCTTCAGGTTTCCATCTGGAAAATGGGATTCAAATAATCCCTACCCTACCTGTGCAACTGCATCCTGTCTGGTCCCCGGACATCCCCACAACAACACAGCAGAGGCTGAACTGTATGAAATGCAAGGTGGTGGTGGTGACAGTGAGTTTAGGAGTCAAGTAGACCCTGATTTGAATCGGACTCCACTGTCCTTCAGCTGAATGACCGCACAGCCTCCCTGGGCCTCAGTTTCAACATTTCTATAATGAGGCACAGGAGGGCTTTCGCCTTAGAGAGTGTCGCGAGGATTCGGTGAACACGTGGCTCTGGTGCCTGGAAAGGGTCCCCACCCCGATGGAGGCCCCTGATGGAGGTCCTTACCCTGGTAGATTGCCTTAGGGTAGTGCCTTCGACCCCCCCTGTCCCTCCCTCCTCCCACCCACTGGGAGCAGCAAAGAGAGACCACCCAGTTTCCCACCTGCCTCTGAACCTTGACAGCATAAACAGTGACACAAAGGAGAACCAAACAATTTCCAACAAAGAGAGGAACAAACACAGGGGGAATCATGTCTCATTCACGGGGGAGTGTTTAGCATAATGGACTCTGTAGGTGGCCCTGGGTTCAAATCCCGGCTTTGCCTTTTGTTAGCCCTGTAACGTTGGGGATGCTCCTCAACCTCTCTGCATCCCCATCTTCTCATCTATAAAATGAGGAATATATATATTTCTACCTTGCAGTACAACTGAGATTAAAACAGAAAAAAAATTAGGTAAAAGCAGTGCTGTGCCCAGCACAGAGTAAGCACGCAGGTATTTGTCAGCTGTTAGGCTGTGGAACCAATTCTCCAGCAGGTGCAGGCTGGCTCGGGAGGCGCTGTCCAACCCGGGAAGATGAGTGAGAGGATGTAAAAAGAAAGTGAGAAGATGTCCAATGCGGACCCACACGGGCCCCCTGCCCAGGCCCACCGTCTGCTCCCCACTGAGCCACACAGCCCCCTCCCTGCTCCCCACTGATACGGAATGAAGGGCTTTATTCTAAAGGGAGAGAGTGTACGACAGAGTGCTTGATCTCCTGCCAGCTGATGTATCCTCGCTAACGTTCCAAACAGGTCCCCTTTCCTCTTACATGCCTCTAGTGATGGAGGACTCACTGCTTAGCAGGTTGTTCTGAGCACCAAACATCCAGGTTCATCAAAGACCCTCTGCTTTACACAAACTGACTTTACACCAAATAATTCTATTTTGGAATTACTACAAAGCCAGCAACTTTGCCTTCTTGAAGAAAAACGCCCATCTGAGAGTGGAGCCGGATTCCTGAGGCCAAGGTGAAACCGCGCACATTTGCTGACACCCCAGATCAGGTCCCTGGCACGTCGGCTGCTCTGTGTGGGAAGACTCAGACTGCGGGGAAGGGAACGCAGCACTGGTCACTCCAGGAAATCCTGCTGCCTGGCCCGGCCCTGCAGGACTGGCCTGTGCGGCGCAGAGTGGGGGTCTTGTCCTCTGTGGGGAGCTGGGTCACCCTCTACAAGCTCCCTCCCAAGGCACCCCTAGGAACGGGAGGCCCCAGGTCCCACAGGCAGCTTCTGGAGGCACGAGTCTACCTGTGACCTTGAATCCGAAGGCCCTGCCAAAGGAATAACAATGAGAAATGTCACCAGACACAGCTCTCTGTGACGTGTCCGACCTGGGGAAGGGGTGTCAGGAGACACACAGAAAAGCCAGATGGTATTTTCCAGGGTCATGGTCCAGCATGGATAGAAGCCCAGGGCCCCTGTTCATGTCCTTCCCCGAGCCAGTCTGTGCCAGGGCGGCTGGGGTGAGGGCACGAGAGGCTGGGAGGCCGGGAGACACAAGATTAATGGCTTCCTAGGCAGGGGGGCAGCCGCCCACTCGTCCAGTCACGATCCTCCAGTGACTCCCTCGGCCTGGCTCCATGAGGCGTGAAGTGTAGAAAGGAGCTGGTGAGAGGCCAGCCCTTGCCAGCCTGGCCCCTGGCTGGGTGGCCTCTTCCACTGTCAGCACCACCACCAGGAGCCCAGCCCGAGGGCTAAGCCCCCGCCTGGGTGTGCCTTTGTCTGGCTGCTAGCAGAGGTGCCCCCACCGGGGTTGATGAGCCGGCACCGCGGGGGAGAGGGGAGCAGGTGCGGGAGGGAGCTGGGCAAGGACAGGGCCCTGTTCCTAGAAGTCGGTCTGGACTGGACACTGGCTTCCAGGGTTGTGGAAGGATCCTCTTTTATTTCGATGTTTTTCTTAGGAGGGTTTGTTAATTTGTTTGCATGTTCTGATTTCCTTAACTTTTAAATTAAAATTTTTTCATTATAGAACACCTAACTTGCACACGATCAAAAGGGTAAAATCAAAAGTAACACTCTCTCCCAATTCCAGGATTCTCAAGTGGATTCCTCACAGGTGACTCAAGTGATAGCCTTTTGTATCCCCTTCCAGAAGTTTCCAAAGCTTATGCCCAGCAATTGGGACTTCAAAACCATCAGTGTGATTTTACTATATACAGGGCTGGGCAAAAGTAGGTTTACAGTTGCGAGTACACAAAACAGTTTATTTTTGTATTACTATTAATTATTGTATTATTTTCCATAGGAACAACTGTAAACCCACTGTCACCCACCCTGTACTCTGTTTGACCCCAGCTTTCCCTCACGTACCTCTATGTTGCCTATATTTTAGTATCAGTCCAGGTGGACCTATGAGGGTCTCTTTACAATGCCACACTATTTCTTGGTCCTCTATAGCATGCTACTTTTATTCTCCATTAGTTGGAATAAACATAATAAACTAACAATTCAGTAATACTTTGAAATGAATTTGCAAATGACCACAAAATGTTTCCAGAGTGTGCTCGGGGCACAGCTGACTCTGAGAAGCTCCAACAAGACCCTGTGTGAGCATTTTACAAGTACTATTTTATTGATTCTTCCTGTAACCCTATAAGAGAAGGATTACTATTTTAATTTTTCAGATGAGACCAGCATGGCACAGAGATGTTAGGTGACTTGCCCAAGGCTACACAGCAAGGGTGGTGGGCCGCACGGCCAGGTGAGTTCAGACCTGTCTGACATCAAAGGTCCCACTCTCGCGGCCACACCAGGCAGGGGCTGCCTGTTCCTGCACATCCGTCTAGTGTGAGTCACGAGTCAGGGAAGGATTTCTCTCCTTCCTCCAGGGAGCCTTCCTCTAGCCTCGCCAGCTGGGTCAGCTGTGTTTATATACACGGAAACATGGCCAGACCCGGATGCTGACCTCACATCAAGATGGACGGTTAGGTGCTGACCTTGGACATGAGCTGCAGTTAGCCAAGAGGCTGCTTGAATGTACCCAAAGGGCGGAAAGCAGGGCGACACATTCCTATTTTCGTGCCAGCCAGGGGATATGGCACCAGGAAGGCCAGTGTGAGCCGGGCAGAGTATGTGGTCTCTGTTGTCACGGAGCTCCTGTCTTCCGCCGTCTCCTCCTCATGCTCAGGGAAGAGGGGCTCTTGATTGTGTCTCCCCTTAGTCACCAAGAACAGAGAACAGCCTGGGCAGCCTGGGCAGAGGAGCATAAAGGGGTCACAGGCCTGCATCAGGGGACAATGACAGAGGAGCCGTGTGGAGGAGGAGGCCACCATGCCAGGAAGATCAGCTCATCTCGCATCCCACCAGTTGCCACCTATTAAAGCTCCATCAATTCTTTGATTTATTGTTTCTCTAAATCACAATTGTTTGCATCAGTCTGCCCAGCCCTCCTCTGGTTCCGTCTGGGTCCTGCAGTCTTGTTGCCTGGCCCTCACGGGGCCAGTGTGACAGTACCACATGGGGTCTTCGAGCTATGAGACTCAGCCCTGGGGCGCACCGTCCAAGTCACTTATGGAAGTGAGGGCAAATAGAATTCACACTCAGAATGACAGGCAGGATAGGACAAAGGGCCCGGCGGGAGTTCAGAAGCTGGGGCCCGGGCGCCACTCTGTGCATGAGTTCCCGGACGGCGGACACGGCTCTTATCTGTTCGGGGCCTCTGTTTTCCCATCTGTAAAATGGGGGCTCAGGCACCAACGAGCCTCTCGGGTCTTCCCCAGCCCCCAGGTTCTGTCTTCCCCCTCTGGGAAGTGGGAGGTTCCCCATACTAGCCACGCAGAGCCCTTTAGAGGTTCCCAGCAGTGCATCTTTAGAATGGAAGTCCCCAGAGAGGAGGCAAAAGGTGTACGTAACTGGAAAAAAGCAAACACTTTGCACAGTGCCTGGCTCACAGTAGGCATTTGGCCGCTGTCAGCAGTGGTTATTGTTGTTGCTAGCCTCCGAAGAGAAACATACAGTGACGCAGGTCTCTGATGACCGGCAGAAACCCAGGGCTCGGACGGCGAGGGAAAGCCTGGACCTGCCACGGGGACAATCTCTGGCCTCACCTGGGTGGCCGGGGGCTGAGATGACAACATAAAGCAGAAGCCAAAGTGTTGCCCCGAGAAGATGCTGCCATGGAGACCCTTGCCTGAGCCCAGCTGCCCCTGCTGCAGTGGGGAGGCTCTGATTCAGATCCCGCAGGTGTCCGCTGTATGTGGGCACCTGCTGCTGGCCCAGGCCCTGCTTGGACACCCCGCAGACTCGGCCACAGGCAGCCCACACCTGGCTACACGTGTGCTCAGCACGGGTGCTGCCCCGTGGCCCACCTCCTGGCCTGACCTCTGCTCTCCCTGTGGGCGTGACTTGGCTGCCAATGGCCCCCATTTTCTTGGATGGCTCTGATTCTACATAGCTTTTTTTCTTTGCAATAAAGACATTTTATGCAATGTTGAGATGTCATAAAATTACAGACCTCAAAAAACGATCCATTGGATCCATTGCCATACCACATGTAACTGTTTTTATTGCTATGACCACAGGAAAGTACCCGGCGGAGTGAAGGGTTAGGAGATTTTGAGGGGTGGAGGGGATGAGTAAGGCCACAGCCACGATCACACATGGAGGCATCTTACTTTTTTTTTTTTTTTTTTTTTCTGAAGCTGGAAACGGGGAGGCAGTCAGACAGACTCCCGCATGCGCCCGACCGGGATCCACCCGGCACGCCCACCAGGGGGCGACGCTCTGCCCATCCGGGGCATCGCTCTGTCGTGACCAGAGCCACTCTAGCACCTGGGGCAGAGGCCAAGGAGCCATCCCCAGCGCCCGGGCCATCTTTTGCTCCAATGGAGCCTCGGCTGCAGGAGGGGAAGAGAGAGACAGAGTGGAGAAGCAGATGGGCACCTCTTCTGTGTGCCCTGCCCGGCAATCGAACCCAGGACTTCCGCATACCAGGCCGACGCTCTACCACTGAGCCAACCGGTCAGGGCACATGGAGGCATCTAATGGAGCCACGTTAGGGTCACTCCCCAGTGAGATGAGAGCCCTTCTTGTTGAGGGGTCCCTGTCCCTAGGGAGGTCAGGTCAGATCCCTTACTGTTGCCACAAATCAAGCCTACAGGGTCTCCTCCTGGGACTGCTCTGCTGGTCAAATGTGGAGCTGGGGGGTGGGGTGGGGCTCAGGGAACACAAGGGAGATGAAACCTCAAATACTGAATGAGGTCTGCGAGGTGCTGGCCACAACACCCCCAGTTGCCCCTGCTGGCCAGGGCCCCAGTTCTCCTAACCCACACCCCACCTGGCACCTCGGGTCAGGGACACAGGGTCCCGGCCTGTCTCTGCTCCATGCACATCCTGAATTAGCAGCAGCAGCAAGAGCAGGGCCTGGTGCCCTTCCTGCTCCGTGCCTGCTGAGAGCTGGGGCGGGGGGACCCGCCAAGAGCGGCAGCAAGGCTTCCGAATGAAGACTTACCAAGCTCTCCAATCAGGCTGCGGGCGGTGGGCAAACAGCGATACCGTGGCCCTTAGAGAGCCAGGGCACGTGTTAGTCAGGGGCTGCTCCCAGGGTATGCATCAGGGCCTGGGGCTCCTTGGTTGGCCACCTTTCTGCCAGGTGTGGATTTGAAAAGCTAGGTTCAGACCTCACTCACCCCCTCAAAGAGGAACGACTGTACAGGTAACCCACCAGCAGGTAGGCCCGGCGCATACATTCTCTCAAAACGTACCCCAGCTCCCACACCTCGTAGCTACTGCAGGCTCCTCCATGCCCAGCCCTGTGCCGCAGACTCACAAACGGATCAGACCCTGAGCCCCTCGGGTAAAGGAACAACTCTCACAGGGAGGTGGGAGGGAGGGCTTAATTCTCAAGGCTGCTTCCTCCTTGGCAAGGCCATTTCCAAGGGCATTTCTCTACAGACCAGGGAGTCAGAGAAGGAAACGAGTGCCCAGCGCTGAGATGCACTCTCTGGCACGGAGAGCAGAGCGGCCAGCCCCAGCCACCACCTGGGGTCTGCAGACTGGCAGCTGGCTTACCACTGAAAATGGGCGGGGCTGGCCAGGGGCTGGACCTCCTGATGCCTACGGCTGAGTCTGAAGCACCTTCCAGGGACCTGTGCAAACTCCCTGCCAGGGGCCAGGGTCGGCTGGGGCCGAGGAACAGCCGAGGAAGGGTCGAGGAGAGCACCCCCACACTCGTCTGTCTCCCGGGCCGGTGTCATCCTGGCGGCTGCAGACCAGACGCTTCCAACGCCCGCTTTCCCGTGGCTTCCCCAGTACAGCAGCTCAGCCAAGGCCACCCCAACGCAAGCTGTTTACAACATCTGTGCTGACTGGGGAATGGTCTGGAGTATTTCCCCATCTCCCAAAGCCAGAGAGGCCCTTGCCTCTGGGGGCATGGCTGCCACCCTCCCCAGCATTCTAAGGCAGGGGAGCTGCTCCCTCACCTGATCTTAGGGACCCGCCACCTGCTGAGCCCCCTTCACGCTGCAGCATGGCTATTCCTAGCATCTGCTTTGACCTCACTCGTGCTAGCCTTACCTGTTCAGCCAGGTTGGCTGCTGCTCTGGTCCCGGGTCTCCACAGGGCCTGGGCCACAGTCCTCTCCTGGCCAGGACACCTGAGCATACCTGCTCACCTTTCCCCTCGAAAAAGTAGCGTTTCACACTTCCTGCTTTTTGCTACTACGGTTAAACCTCATGGGCAAAGGTCCATAAGGGAAAAGCAACAATCTTACCCCCTAGGTGTAAAACTCACATTCCACTCTGGGAAGGTCATCTGCCCCAGTAGAATTTAGATAAGGATAGGTTCGGAGCCATGAAGAAGAAATACTAAGAAGAGCCAAAAAAATTTTGAGCATTTACTGTGTACCAGTCTTTGCTTTAAGTACCTTGGTGGATCAATGTTTAATCTTTATAACAACCAGGGGATCACTGCCAATGAGGAATCTGAGGCACAGAGAGATTAGGTCACTTATCCAGGGTCACAGAGCTGGGATGGGATGCCAGGCAGTGGGGTGGTGGCTAAAAGAGGGAGACTGATTTGAAACATTTGCCAATCTCTACGGTGTAAATACTCTCATCATGGCCAGTTTCCAGTTACCAATGTGACATCACTGACATTGTGATACTGTGAAGAATGGGGCCTCTAACAAACCATCATACAGATACCTTAGATGCAAATCTACTGCAAGAATGTCAAGCCAGCCTGACCAGGCTGTGGTGCAGTGAATAGAGCAGAGGACCCAGGTTCGAAACCCCAAGGTCACCCGCTTGAGCATAGATTCATGGGGTCGCTGGCTTGAGTGGGGGATCATACACAAGACCCCATGGTCGCTGGCTTGAGCCTAAAGGTTGCTAGCTTGAAGCCCAAGATCACTGGCTTGAGCGAGAGGTCACCCATTCTGCTGTAGCCCCTGGTCAAGGCACATATGAGAAAGCAATCAATGAACAACTAAGATGCTGAAATGAAGAATTGATGCTTCTCATCTCTCTCTCTCTTCCTGTCTGTCTGTCCTTACCTGTCCCTCTCTCTGTCTCTCTGTTTCTGTCAAAAAAAAAAAAAAGAATATCAAGCTAAGGTAGTGAAATATTAGGCAGTAATAAGTTCTGAGTACTTATTACCATTGTTTTTAATACAATGGATCTAATTATGAGTGAATATAATTTCATTTTTTATGTTTACTTTTCAAATTGATGCTAGAGAGAGGAAGGGAGACAGCAAGAGAGAGACAGGAACACAGATCTGTTCCTGTGTGTGCCCTGACCGGGGATCTAACCAACAACCTCTGTGCTTCGGGACGATGCTCTAACCAACCGAGCTATCAAATCAGGGCTGAATTTCACTTTTAATAATGTTTAGATTTAACTGTCAGTTCACAAAATTCCTGAAAATGTAATAATCAGTTTCCCCAAGCCAGTCGGAGCTGGTTCTAGCACACCACTGAGGTCAGGATTTAGATTCAGTCCGTCTGGGGCCCCAGATTTCCTTCTAACCACTATACTACACTTCCTGGGACAAGGACATGGATGCTTACCTAGCCAGCCAGCTTTGCCCCTGTTGATCAACAAGGCAACAGGCTCCGCAGAACCACGTCTTCCTGGCCACTTTTTCCATGGCTTTGACCTCCCTCTTGGGGAGGACTTCTCTTGGAATTCCCCTTTACTCACTTCCCAACTCTCTAGGTTAATCCACTAACGTGCATTAAGCACCTATTACGTGCCAGGTACTGCTCTAGGCACTGGGGACACGGAGACGAGTTTATACTGTAGGGGCTCATAATCTAGTGAGAAAAGATAAGCATATATTAAAGTCCAGCAGGTTACAACCAGTCAGGCATGGATGGGCCAGATTGCAGCTGCAAGGAGAGAGATCGATTCCCCTTGGATTTGATCCCCAGACGGCTTCACTCAGAGGGGCGTATGTGAGTAGGGTTTTAAAGAATAAATAGAGGTTCGCCTGGCAGAGTAGGGGATTGAAGGGTAAGCAATAATACAAAAAGAAAAAAAAAACAGATCTGAGGTGTGTGTTTAGATAAAAGTTGCCCTGAATGAGGAGGGGATTGGACAACAAAGAGAGAGAGGGGAGAACGGCATTCGCTCCATGTCCCTGCATCAGGGGAGGGAGAGATAAGGCAGACACGGGCAGAGGCAGGCTTGGAGTGCGAGGCTGCAACTCCACTTCACACGTGCTGCTGTATGGCACCCCGAGTCGGTCACCAGAGTTGGACACCGAGGTTCAGACATTCGGGTCATTGAGAGCAGGTGGTGAGAGAAAGGGGGGTATGAGATGGGGGAAAGTACAGGCTGAGAAGAGAGGGATTCAGCTTCAAAATACGTCTGTGACAGACTCAGAGGGAGGCAGGAGGGGGACAGACCTTCAGGGCGCCTCTGGAGGACGACGTCGGGAAGACCGAAAGCGCCTTTCTCCACCGTCCCCTGTGCCAGTCACACAGGCGGAGGGGGGTGAGGGGCCTGATCCACCATGGCGATTCCTCCATCTGCCATTTCAGGAACGAGACATGGGGCCCAATTTCCCTCTTCACCTCCACCCCAAACTCTGCCTATGTGTCTGACCCGGACAGCTAAGAGGGAGTGTTCTGAAAGCCAGAGTTAGAAAGTTGAACTTCCAGACACAACGAGTGACACTTAACATGGTATTGAGGAGAACAGGCTCGCAGCCAGCCTGGCCCTGAGCAATCCCAACTGTGTGACTTTGGGCAAGTGACCGAATGTCTCTGTACCTCAGTTTCCTTACCAATTAAATAAAGAGGGTGACAGGACTCACTTCACAGGGTTGTTGTGAGGAAGAAATAACTTAATTCATGAAATGTTCTGAGGATAAAGCCTGGCACATAGTAAGTGCTCAATAAATCTCAATGATCGCTACCATTACTATTGTTACAACTGCCCACCTCTGACACTATGGTTTATTTTTAGTTTTCATGTCCCCCCCAAACTTTTCTTCTAGCAAGCCCTAACATGATCCCCAGGGTGTTAGGTGTCTTGGAGAAGAGAACCCAGGTACAAGTCCTGGGCTGACAATGCTGCAGGCTACATTGCTTCTACTAGCCAGCTGCTGTAAGCTTTCCTCAGATGGAATGCAGCCTGTGCATTTGCCACCTGTCTGGAGGTCAGGCAAGCCATGGAGGCGTGAGTGTGCATGTGTGCTTATGTGTGTGTGTATGTGTGTGTGCACACCCATGTTTATGTATGTGTGCTAAAGAGCATAGAGCATGACTCCGAAAGGCGGTTCCCAGACCAGAGCTGCTTTATGGAGCAGGAGTCATATGCTAACTCCTTCAAGATCACCCACTGGGACCCTCCAATTCTGCTTCCAACCCTAGGAAGCCTCCTTAGTGGCCCATGAGGTGCAGTGCCACAGAAAGCCTGTAGGGGGCTCTAGAGCTCTTCCATTCCCCATACTCCGGGCTGTGAAGCTACCACGCTTAAAACAATGGTGTTGCTGTTCATAGAGGTGAGTGAAGAGAAGCTAGAGTTCTCTGGTTCCCCATTAGTGAGCCCCAGTTCATCCATTCTCCCAACAGGCTGTTTAAGGGTGAGCCTCTGGTCCTCCTTACTCCACCATCTAACACTGATGGGGTCAGTTTACCCACAGACACCTAGGGGACATCTCCAAAGGGTCAACATCCTGTCCTTGTGTGGGAAGGCAGGGAGAGGCCACTACTTTGGCTTCCAAGGTGCAGCAAGGGTAGCTCCCGATTGCTGGCTCTCTGGTCCTAGCAGTCTAGCCCCCAACCTGCTTGTCAGGGAAGCATCAGGCAGAGACAGGTTCCTGAAAAGGCCGGGCTTACTCTTGGGCAAAATTCAATAGCTTTGGGTCTTACGTGAGGAGACCTCATGTCAGCAGATTTTACTTACCTATTTGCAGCTTTATCGATATGTCTGGATGACGGAAATCACTTGTACCCACTAACTTCTAAGGACATGGTCAACTGAACAAGTTAATATTGGCAAAAAGTTAAAGAGAGTCATTTAAAAAAAAAACAATTTGAAAACACTAAACACACAATCGTTCTTTTGGACTTTGTCAAAAACAGAATAGAATAAGGGAAATGTGTTTCTTAATCAGAACTTAAGAAAAACACCCACAAGTAGGGTCACCAGATTTAGCAAATATTGCATGGGACATACTCATACTAAAAAGTTATTCATCGTTTATCTAAAATCCATATTTAACTGGGTGTCCTATATTTTACTGGGCAACTCTGTAAATCCCCACAGGACTGAGGATATAGGGATTCATTCAGAGGAAATTTCCTATTCATCACCTCTGTCCCAAATCATAATTCCTTCTCTAATCCCCTGTGTTACATATGGAAACACAAGTGACACTGATCGCATTGAACAAAATAATCAGTTCAAGCACCCCAATCTTACTGCTGAGGACTCTCATCCTTGTGAGGTTATGTCAAAGGAATGAAAAGTAACTTCCAAGAAATAACATTAAGAAATTGATAAGAATGCAGAACACTTAATGTATGCTATGTCCTGGCACTCGTGAATGAACTCTGTTTAATTGTCACAACAACCCTGGAAGGTAGATACTATTAGTGGAAACTTAAAAGAGTAACTACAGGTCTGGTTTCTGTAGTTCATGCAAAAGCAGGTACATTTCTAGTCAATTACTTCCCAGGGAAAGAAAAGGGAGGGAAACAAGAAGGACTCCATCCCATCCACAAACCGGCTTATTCATAATGCAATGCTGGGTCTGTTGCTATTGATATTTGGTTATGTGCCACTTACACAGGTAACCATCTCATCTTAATTTCCATAAATCACCACTGGCTTGGGGTATGGGATTGTGGGAGAGAAGTGGGTAGGAAAACCCATACCAGTCTTCAGTCAGTAAGCCAGCCTTACAACCAAGGGCAATGTGGTACACCCCAGGACAATAAACATCTCACTGGCCGTGAATAAAGGCACACTCAAGCCATCCCAGCACCCGGTGACAATGACATGCAGATTCCAAATGTTCTTCGTAAGAAAAAAAACACCCCTTCTCCTAATCCTTCTTAAACTCAACAAGACTGATTGGTTTTTATTATTCATGAATTAATTTTTTTTACTCAGGGCCCAACAAGGGAATTGAAGCCATAACGTTTCTTACCGATTGAAGGGGAAAAAGCAGATCTCGACCTGAGCGAGCAGCATGGCCAGACTCTGGCTGGGCTCCTTGGGGGCTGGCTGTTTTGTTTGTTAAATCAGTTAATAATCAATTAATAACCCAAAGCTTTGGACTGCTGTTTTTTTTTTTTAATTGAATAAGAACAGAAGTAAAAATATAAAAGTAGAAAAAACATAGACAGCTGCGGGACCCTGGTCTATTAAGAGCCTCCTATTATACTAGGCTGGTGGATTAGGCTGTCTTCTATTTTCAAGGCACACATGAGAAAGGGGGGAGGGATGAGAGGAAATAACAAAGGCAGCGCCGATTTCTAAAGTAACGCCCAGATGAGCAGTCTGCAGATGAGCAGGTCCGAGTAGTGAAGAGTCACAAGAGGGGTCACGGGATCTGGAGGGTCAGCTCCCCGGTGCCCTCCCTCCAATCTCTGCCTCTGGAGGGCAGGTGGAGGTACCAGGAGCTGGGAACAGCGGCCTCGGAGAAGCTGAATGGCCAGGAAGGCAATCAAGGGTGGCGAGGTGACTTTGCCTCTCTCTTCGCACAGTTCTTTTCCCAGCTATTCACACGCGCCAAGTCAGAACCCCCCTTCTCCCCCTCGTCCTCTGTGTGCCTTTGGTCTGCAAACCACTCCTGAGATTGCGGCCAGGGGAACCAAGGGACCTGGGGGGACAGAGAGGCAGAGCGTGGCGTGGGCCTCAGAAACTCGTGGCAGTGGGGTCAGGCCCGACACAGTGTCCTTCACAAGACACGCTTCTCCCCTCCTAGTTCAAAGGCAACACACCCAGCATTTCTCGGGGGCGGGGGCGGGGCATGTGGCTAACACTGTATTCTCCTCTATCCGTCTGTTCATGTTTCAGGCACCAGGCAGTTTTAGCTCCTGGATGAATGTAGACATGCATGTTTATGTTTGCAGAAAAACATTTATGTTCAGGGGAATGGCAGCGACCCTCATCTGGTTACTATGAAACACTGGTTATGAGAATTGCTTTGCGCTTTTGGGGAAGAAAAGGCTGCAAGCTGTTATTACCGTTATCGTAATTATTACAACCATCGCATTATTGCTATTATTTCTGTAAAAGCAGTGTTCTTTCTGCCAAAGCTTGTTAGCTTGATTGCTTAGGTAGACAATGTCAACACACCCAAGAGACAAATGACAAAGAGTGAGGCTAAAAGGAAAAGGATAAACACCGCACGCTGCGTGTGTGCTGAAGGGATGTTTCGCCATCAAAAGGGGATGTTTTCTGCTGATCGATTAGGAAGGCAAAAACAAAAGGAGACACCAGCTCATTTACTCTGCATCTCCAAGGTCCCAAACAGGAGCCCAAAGTGCAGGAAGTGAGATGAGAGGAGAGATTTAAAAATGGGTTTTGAAATTAAGTTTCGTCTTCCTGATATCCTCACCCACACCTCCAGTCCCGACAGCCCTCTTCCTCTGGAAACAGACACAGCGCACCTGGAAGCCGCCTGCGAACAGGAGGCCGTCACCTTCCTGTTTCCACCAGCGCGTGGGAGCAGACCACTGACAGGGCGTCAAGGTCCTGCTGTCCGAGTCGGGACAGGGTGGCCACGGAGAGGCACGCTGCTCTGGGGTTTCCTCAGACTGAAGGTGCTCAGCCCCCCGCAACAGCTGGACCACACCCAGGCGCGCACACCCACACAGCCACATCCCCACACCTTCGCGTAGACACACACACACTCAGCCCCTCGCAACAGCTGGACCACACCCAGGCGCGCACACCCACACAGCCACATCCCCACACCTTCGCGTAGACACACACACACTCAGCCCCTCGCAACAGCTGGACCACACCCAGGCACGCACACCCACACAGCCACATCCCCACACCTTCGCGTAGACACACACACACTCAGCCCCTCGCAACAGCTGGACCACACCCAGGCACGCACACCCACACAGCCACATCCCCACACCTTCGCGTAGACACACACACACTCAGCCCCTCGCAACAGCTGGACCACACCCAGGCACGCACACCCACACAGCCACATCCCCACACCTTCGCGTAGACACACACACACACACACACCCGCACACCCTGCCTTCCTTCCTCCGAAACATACACAATCCAAGAGGGGTAACAGGACAAGGGCAGATAGAGGAACTTGGAATGAAAACAGAGGGGGGGGGTGGAATAAGTAAAGATGAAGGAAAACGTTCAACGGTAAGACGTGAGAAAAATCTCATCGTAAACACCGCCTTGCATAGCCCTGCCTCCCCCTCAGCGTTCCCTTGTGACTGTACTTCCTGGTCCTCTGCCCTTCGGAAACCAAGAACACACGGAAGGTCAGTCGGTAATGCTCAAAAACCATTTCCCAGGCATCTTAAAAAAAAAATACACACCAGGTAAAACAAACAAACAAACAAACAAAAACCCCAAACCATAAACCTAAGTAAATATGATAATATTTTAAAAATTAACAAGAAGCATAAAACAAAAAGCTAACTTAAAAATTCAAATTAATTCAAGTGATTTAAAAAAAAAAAAGCCAAGTTAAAACGACACTCGGAATCTGGAGCTTTGAAACTCCTAGTTTCCTCGACGGCAGAGCTTGACTCCGATGGGCACTTTGCATCCGGGCAATTTCAAACGGAGTCCCTCGTAAACACGGATGGCCCCGTGCGGGGCTGGCCGCTGCTGTAATTGGCAGGAGAGGATGCTGATATCGTTTTAAATGAAAATTGATCACGTTTGAAATGAGAAGATAAAAACAAAACCTTGTTGGAGTTTGTTTAACTGCCTTTTGACCTCTGGATAAAATGACATTGAGAAATAAAATAACATTATCCAGAAAACCAGTCCCAGAAAAGGCTCAATTCCATAGATGCTGAATGATAATATTGAATAGATATTTTAAAGTCCTTAGGAAGAGAGAGAGAGGGGGGGGGGAGAGAGAGAGAGAGAGAGAGAGAGAGAGAGAATTCTTTGGGACTAAACTGTACAGGTTAAAAAGATGGAAAAAAAAATATGTCTCTATAACCCCCAGGAAAACTTTTTGCTTGGGGTTTATTTTAACCCAAGATCATACAAATTTGAATTTAAGACGTTCAGCCATTAGGGTTTTGGCTTTTTTTTTTCTCCTACCTTGTCCAATTCCATACTGAAAGTCCCATGGGAAGATTAACCAGTACGATTTTCCTCGATTTAAGAAAACATTTGACCCTTCCTGCTATAGACCATCCACAGCCGCATCCAGGGAGAGGAGGGGCAATTGGGACCCTGACCAGAACGGTCCGAATGCTCCTGTGCGTGTGGCCATCTGTTATCCCCGAGCAGGGCAGGACTGGCTGCCGTCTCGCTGTCTCCGGGGCCTGCGCAGCCCCAGCCAGGCCGGAACACTGGAGAGCCTCCAAAGAGAGACTGAACTCCTCAGGCTGCCGCACCCGTGCCCTCAGGCCCCTCTGGGCTCCCTCTCACACCGTGGAAAAAACCCAGGGCTCCACAGCCCCCACTGGAATGCAGCCACAGCCTGACCTCCGCCTGGGCCCGGGGTGCCGCAGGCAACGGGGCTGTGTGGAAACAGCAGAGCCCCCGACCCCTTCTTTCTCCCATCCTAAAGGGGAACAGCACCCCGGAATGCCCGCTCACACGGGCGGGCGCACACATAGACCCTCCAGCTGGGAACTCTTCCCGGATCGGATGCGGCGTTTGATGTTTTGGGGCTCAGAGATATTCCCTACAACAGGGGTGTTAACAGCAACAGAAAATATCTTGACACTCCCTTAAGCCACTGCTTATAAATAAAGGTGCTGTGAGATCCTTTCTATTCTAATCCTGATCGGTCCAGAAAGAGGCTCTAGTAGGCAGATACAAGTACACCCACAAGAGAGGGAGAGAAAGATCACGCAGCTCCGTGGTTCCCCATTAGTCTAGCTTTTTGGTGTCTTTTGTTGGATGGTTGGTTAGGCGCTGTCTGCTCCCAGGGACAAATGGGACCTGTGCTCTCCCATGGCTGGCTTCCCTACAAGTCCCTCCCTGAGTGGGCCCCCTGGGGCTGTCCAGCTTTGTGGACCCCAGGAACCAGTGGGCGGTCACTTCTCCCTGCCCACTGAGCCTCAAGAGCACTCGCTGGAAGTCATGATGTAACCCCTTTAGAGCCTGCCTTTCTCCAAGGTAGCCTCCGGGGCCACAAACCAGCATGCACCCCAAGTCTTGCCGTCACCTCCCGGTAGTGTGCTGGGAAGTGAAGGAGGAGTGCCCAGAGCAGCCTGCCACACAGGCTCACACTGTTACAGCAGGCAAGGGCCACTCACTCGTCCAGGGGCCTAGGGAAGAAATAACTCCCCAACACTCACCTCTCCCAGACACTGCCCTAACATTCCCTCTGAGGAGGGGTCTGGCCCCGCCCCCCGCCCCCCAGGACCGCTCTGCCGTGATCAGTGAAGGTCACTGGCCTCACAGAGGCAGGGGCAAGCTGGCTTGGTGAGAGTTAACCCGCATGGCCAGCCATCACAGGGTCACCGTGATATGCAGAGAAGTTGAGCATCCCAGACCCCTAGAGCTGCTCTGCTAATTACATTTGCAATTATAAACACCACCACCTCCCTGCACAGGGACCAGGCCACACCAGCCATGCCAGGGGACACCAGGACCAGAAGACACCTATGGGCCCTATCTCCGAAGAATGACCACATGTGTAATGGTTCCTGGAGGTCGGAGGCTACTGGGACTGAGAAAGAGGAACTCAGCAGGGATGAAGCCCAGTCAGGAGCCACCAAGCACTTGAGGTCTTTGATTAATCCTTAGAAATCAGCAAATGGCCTCAAGGGCAAACAGGCAGAATAGGGGCTCAGATTTGTCTAGTTCCAGCCTATCCCCAAGTTTCACCCTTCCCAGCTTCCGGGCATGGTCCATGGACCCTCTACTTGAAGCCCCTTCCTGGGACCACGCACCCTCTAAAAACAAAGCACTTGTGGAGGACATTCGAAGTTAAACACTAAGCCGCACTGGGGTCCCCACAGGATAATTCAGTCAAGAGCCACTGTACTCCAAGCCAGAAACTCTCAACAGAACCATAGGGAGCACGGGCTAATTCTGGTCAAGCTGGAAGAGCACAGGGAAGGCTTCACTTTCGGGGAGTTGATGGAAAGAGTCCGTGACAGCCGGTAGGTGTGGGAAGGCATAGCATGGGTGTTCAGGCAGTGGGCTGGACCTCACTTTGAAGGAACAGATTATGGTCTGAATAGCTGCTGTCCCTTCCCCTTGGATCAGAACCAGAATTTTACTTGTGGTGAGGGAGCCACTAAAGCAGTGGTCCCCAACCTTTTTTGGGCCATGGACCGGTTTAATGTCAGAAAATATTTTCACAGACTGGCCTTTAGGGTGGGACGGATACATGTATCATGTGACCGAGACAAGCATCAAAAGTGAGTCTTAAGAGACGGATGTAACAGAGGGAATCTGGTCATTTTTAAAAAATAAAACATTGCTCAGACTTAAATATAAATAAAATGGTAATAATATAAGTTATTTATTCTTTCTCTGCGGACCAGTACCAAATGGCCCATGGACCGGTACCGGTCCGCGGCCCGGGGTTGGGGATCACTGCACTAAAGCATTTGGGAAGACCAGTTCCAGAGCAGGCACTGCACAGCTGCGTCGAGAGCATCGTTTCTTGTCTGTCGTCTGAGTTCCCTTTCCTTCTGCATTCTGCTTACTCGCTCAAGCAACTCCACCACCGTCCCCAGTACACACGTGTGTTCAATGTCTCTCTCCTACCCTTCCCCTTTGGCCTGCTAGACTCGTGCAGATTCTTCCAGTTCCAAGCACTCCAAAGAGACAAGGCGTTCTGCAGAGGACCGAGGAAGAAACTTTTCCAACGAGTTTACATTATCTTTAAAAACCATTCAGCAAAATGTCCAATGATTAGAAACATGAATCAAGGATGCTAGACAAAGTTACAAGGGCCCCCTGAGCCAGGGCTGGGCCGGGGGCGCTCTGAGAAGGCAGGGTTGTGACACAAAATCTCTGTCACAGCCCCTTCCCTTGCAGCGCTTTCTCCGAAAAGACCCTGACTTCTCAGTTAGTCCCTCCTCTCTGACTGACTGGAATGTTTATTGATGGGCCAGATTGTTTCCTCATTCACATATTCTTAAGAAACATCTTTTCATATGTCCCCATTACTGGTAAAATAGGGGATTGTTTCTAAAGTGAAGGGAATTGGGGGCATAATACACTCCAAGAGGAAATTTCCAGTTGATGTCAGGATCTCACTGAGCTGGAAAGGGCCGTTCCCAGGACAGGGCCTTCCTCCTTCACCTCCTGTTTCCTCCCAGATTATCGCCCACGGGCCTGAGCAAGGCCCGCCTCCCATCGCCCCATCCTCTTCCCCGGCGGCGGCCCGCACTTCCAGAAGGGTGCTAAGCACAGAGGTTTATTTCCTAGAGCCCCTCCCTTGGAAAACCCAGACTAATGTCCTCACTCTGATTTATTTTTAAATGTACCATTAAAAATTAATTTCCCCCTTTGTTTTTCTCTGGGTCACTGATTCTGAATTACCATGTGGCATTTTTCCTATGTGTGAAGCCACATATTTTACCTTCGGGACAATTTGTTCTTTGTTTCTTTAATAGCAGCAAAGTGGTCACTGGCAGCCCCCGCCCCAGCCCCCTCCCCACCCCCTGTTGTACGCCAGGGGTCCCCAGCCTGGCGGGTCACAGATACATTTGTACACAGGCACATGCAGGCCAGGGCACTCACTCCCACTCCAGCTGATTATGTCTGTACATAAAATATTGATTAGAAATGGTAATGGAGTCACCTACAGGATTGGCTACAGGAAAATGAAAATGAAGGGTAGAAAGGTATGAGTGTATGTGTGTGTGTGTGTGCGTGTGTACACGAAAGAGAGATAGTTCCTCTCCGTGTTAGTAGGGGAGGAGGGCTGAACAGCGGTCCTTGCGCCCCTGGGTTTTCTCAACCGCAGGAACGGTGATTAAGCCTCATGGGTAGAAACTGTGTACAGAGCACACGGACCCACTCGTGTATATGTTCCCCAAGAAACATCAGCACCAGAAGGAATGGATTTGTCCTGCTGTCCTTCCAACAAACCAAATAATAATAATAATAATAATAAATGCTGTCTTGTTATTTTGCTACGAATGGCTCTAAAGCTACTTGTCATGAAGCTTTTGAGGTCAGAAAGCTGCCTCCCCGCCTCACCAGCCTCTGCCCTCCACAAGCTGCTCCTTGGAGAACTTGTACCCTGCACACAGCCGACTAGAACCTCCGCAGGGCACACGGAGTGTGGGGGGCCAGCTCCCCAGGGCACAGGGCATCGCACAGGGAAACGGCACTGCACAGGGATGCTTAGTTCCTCAGTAGCAACGGCGGGTCTATTTATGGGTTTACCTGAGCCCCGTGGAGTGAGAAGCTAATTCTTTGCAAAGAAACCAGGAAGGGTAGGGACTCTAAACCACGGTCAGACTTAACTTCACAAATGATTTCCACGTAAAACCCTCCCGGGACACCCAGGACCTCGGCTCCCTCGTGCCCCTTTGCTGCTTCCTTGACATTCCCCCTTTGCCCATATTTCCTCCCAAACTCGAGCCAGGGCTGCTGTCAACTCGATGGATTACCCCACTGCTAAATCCTCTGTCTCCTCTTGCTTACTGGTCAACGTAATCAAAGGATGCATTCCCTCCACTTGAATTTTCATATGTGCTGTCTCTGATTTGAGCCAAGGACACATACACAGATATCTCGAGCTCAACTAAAGAAGTCACCTCTGGAGAGAGGGAGCCTAAATAATTTGTATCTCCAATATTTGTCCCACTTGGTAGTTTTATGTGAGAAAATGCCCCCCCACACACACACAAGCGCCAAACATTGTTCACGGCCTCACTTACCCACCCGAGGTTTCTTCCACGGGAGGAAGCATCTTATGGCACTACCCCACCCCACCGGCCAAACAAGCTGGGATCAGCATAACCTTTCAACAGGATGAAAAGCCGCTTTTCAAACGGATGAAAATCTGAATTCATTATAATTAAGAATTCCCCTCATCTCCCAACCCATTCACCAGGTTCTGACATTTCTGTCTAAATTCTGGTGTCATCGAAAGGACCCACTGTCCAGGGAATTCCTAAAACTAGAACCAAAAGGTCAGCATGGAGGCTGGGACATTCCGGTCCTCGACACGAGCTGCTGCTGTGAAGTTGCCTCTTCTTTCACGCGTGGTCCACCCGGGGGGAGGGAGTGGGGGGGGAGCGGTTAAAAGCACTTCCATATTCATTGTCTAGAGTATTTATTTTAGGGACGTCCTGGTTCTTGGGAGAGGTACAAAATTGAAAGGATGGTGGGGCGATAGGTGACTTCGGTAGTTTAGTTAGCTTCAGGAAAAAAAAATTAAAGAGGTAGAAGAGCACGAAGTTGAGCAGTTCCGCAATAATCTAGAGTCTCCTTTTATTATTTTATTTAAGCATTCCGAGGGACAACGCGCTACGGGCACCCAGACGCCCGGACAACAGCCCAGGACGCAGCGGGACGCGGAGCGCCAGAGACCTGGGCAGGTACCCGGGCAAGTGGAGCTTCTACACAGAAGGCCCTGGAAGGGAAACCTCGGGTGGCCAGCGCCCGACCCCCTGGGAGCCAGGGTTGAATGCTCATGGCAGCCCCCACCCCCACCCCGGCGTTTGAGGGGAGGAGGAGGTCAGTTCTCCACTTTCCCACTCCGCGCGCGCGTCGCGCTGCCCAAGCCCGGGGACGCGCGATTTCTGGGAGTCCAGTTCTGTAGCCCCGGCCGCCACCTACGCCCATGCCACTCATAACACTCCAGGTTCCCTCCAGGTGAGTGCAAAGCCGCTCGGGGGCACGGACATTTCACTTGTCTGTTCCTCCGGGCCGAAGCTTCCCCAAACCAACTTTGCCTGCGCCGCAACGCGGGGCCGATGTCCCGACGCTTGGAAGGATGCGGGCTCGCCTCACAGGGCACGCAGGGCGCAATGCGCCTGGGGCCGTGCGGTCTGCACTCCTGGAGCGCCTTGGCTCCGGTACCGCGCTGCGTGCGCGCCCTCGGGATACCGCACCCGGCCCCGGGGCGAAGCAGCGCGGCTAGTCTGCAGTTTCCAAACCCGCACACCACCTACGATTTCGCCCCCTTGCCCATCATTTTTGATCCCCACTATGAAAATAAATATTAAAGTCAAAGGGCCCGGGGGGAGGCTTTCCTGGACAGGACAGAACATCTCTGCGACTTCTCCGCACCTGTTCTGGGCTTGCTCCTTCCCATTCCACAGAAACTCACATTTTCTTCTCCGTGAGAGGAAGAAAGAGTGAATGAGAGAGCGCTGCTCTAAAAGTCAGAGTTTGTAAAGGGGGGTACTGGAAAAGTTAGAGGTAGTTACCCCCAAGAAGGAAACCCAGGAAGTGTGTGGCTTTCTCCCTCCGACATCCCCAAGTGCCCTCGGGGTCCCGGCCACTTCAAGAAATGCCTCGTAGAAGAACTGCGACACCCAGGATAGAGACAGCCAGCCTTACAGGCAGAAGGACAGACAGACCGATCAACGGAGAAGCAGAGCACCTACTGGTTGTGGTAGCCGAGGGGGTCCGGGATGCAGAGTTCTGACACGTCCATCAGGCCCGCTTTAGCATTCCCAGTTGGTAGAGAAAGACCGCGGGGAAATCACGCACGCGGAAGAGCGGGTGAAGGGCACAGGCGAGGTGCGCGTCCCGGCCAGGGCACAGTGCGCCCGAGGAGGCAGAGTGGGAGGAAGCGCCGTGGCGGAACGAGAACGAGGCAGAGAGCCGTGCGTGCACAGCCCAGCGCTCCCACGCCTGCACACACTCCGAGTGGGCAGAGGGGACAGGAAGCCGTGGAGGAGGCTCGGACACCAGAGACTTGGAGCCCACTAACCCTACTGTAGCTTTAAGGCTGGGAGACTGATGTATGGTTTGGCTCCTATTGGCTATCTCTCAGGGGCTGGACTTAAAGTGACAGAATCAAGCTGGGGTGGGGGGAGGGGGGTGAGCCAATGAGACTTCAATGGAATCAGACGCTCAGGCAAGGTCCCCACCTCCTGAGGAGCAGGAGGACTGGGCTGTAGAGCCTCGAGGCCTGCCCTCTCACCATTAAAGGAAAACACTTTTTGTCCAACTGGCTCATGGGACTAGGGAAGAGGCGGGGGTGGGGTCGTGGTGAAAGATTTGCTGCTTATATACCCTCCACCCTCCATCCTATCTTTTTAGTTGGCTGGTCTAGCAAACTCACCTCTCAGACTTTTGGAATAGGTCTGTTTTCCAGATTAAAAACGAGTCACATTTCTCCACTCTCACACCAAGGGGAAGAGGCCAGCGCCTTAGAAAAATTCACAGCCTCAAACCCTGTGTCTGGTGTGCAGAATTGCAAAGGGTCAGGCCGGCAGGTAAGGCACTGTGGGAGAGAGCAGAGGAGAAACAATTCCCTGCCCAGCTCTCCTCACCTGGGCCAGTTGGTTCTGAACCACTTTCATATGGTTCCCTGCAGGGTGTGCATCTATAAAACGCTCTCTAGGTGTACAAAATGCTGCTCTCTTCATTGGCAACTCTCAGAAACGTACCCAGGACGCAGACACGGGCCAATAAATTCCTGTCCACTTAGGAAAATAACAACAGTGGTTGAAACAAGCAACCTACCTGCCACATTCACTTCGAGGCACACAAGTAGACAACTTCAACATACACACCTGAATCCCCAGCCACAAACACACCTGCATTCCGATCTGCTGCTCCCTCGTGAACCTGAATGTGATGGGCTGCCACCGTACCAAAGCGAGCTATAAGTCATGCCCCAATTCTTCTTCTGGGGCCTGTCATCTTGTGAGATGTGCCAGCCACAGGGATAATAATCAATTTGATGATTCAAATGAGTGTGGGAGGGAAGGAGGTATAGAATTATTTAAAAGGGGGGGGGGAGAAGCCCTCAGGAGAGACCACCATCTCATTCTCCTATATTCTACGGAAGACAATGAGCAGTAGGGGGGGAAGACATAATTTTATCATCAAAATAATGTCTAAATGGAGTGTAACTCCAGGCAGTGTTCAAACACTTCAGGAATAAAAGCAGGAGGGTTGTGAGAAACCCCGGGAGGGGACAGCCGCTTGGGAGGGGCTGGGGACTGGGCAGCCAGACTGCAGATGATACTTGACTTGGATAAATGGAAGTGCGTGCAGGCTGGGACACAGCTGAGATTTTTCATAAGCGCTGAAGTGCAGGAGCGCGGGATCCTCCGCGCACGGGGCTCGGGCAGGTATCGCACAGAGAGATGGATGAAGACGTCTGCTCTGTCAGCGGAACCCCAGCAGCCCCGGGGTTTTTCTTTCTTTTCCTTTTCTTTTTTTTTTTTTTTAACCACATAAGTACTTGGTCACATTATAGATGGAGAAGGTGCCGACAGAATTTCTTTAAGCTTCTATGCTTGCAACCACCATATCTTGCCAAGACCTCTGTACTGGTTTCTCTGCACCCTTTCTGACCCCAGAAATCCCTTCTCCAAGCACACAGCAGCCAGGGGACGCTTTGTAAAGTGCACGTCCAATATGCTCTGGTTGCAAGGAAGGCCCCATGTGACAGGCTCCTGTGTGTCCCTCTGCACTCCTCCTTGGGCCATGCCATGCTCCCACAGTCCTTGTGTCTGCCACCTAGAACACCCCACCTTCCCAACCACACCAGAACCTTCTGCTTTGCACTTTGCTTTGGGTAATTGATCAGTTGCAAATTATGTCTACGTGTTTTGGCATGAGTGATTCCCCCACCCCCCACGCATATACACACACACCAGATTGTAAGCTCTGGGAAGGCAGGGGACCATGTCTGGTTCTGTTCACCGGAGAATCTCCAGAGCTTAACAGTGCCCGGCACATAGAGTTGCTTGATCAAGATTTTGTTGAATGAATTGGTAAACTGTAGCTGTTTGGGGTGGGGTGCCAGAGCCTGCTGCCCCAGAAGGGGGTGAGGCCCCGACAGGCTGCATGGGATCAGCTGACTCCTTGCTGAGTGTGGGTGCACCATGTTTAATTAGAGGCGGCACACTCGGTGGAGCATGAAAAGACAACTTCCCAGCCCAGAGCAGTGGATGCAGAGCCACTGGGGCAGATGAGGGAAACTAGGAGGTCTGTGTTGGTTAAAAGTTAGGCTGACGCCTGTACACAATCACTGTTTCTGTCGCCTGGCTTCTGGGCATTGGCTGATTGTCCAGGCCAGAATGAGGTCTTGGAGACCTAGTCCTGCTCAGACCGTCCTCCTCCACTGTGCCTGTCCAATCTCCTCAGCACTGGGGCAGAGTTCCTTCTCCTTTGCCTCCCTGGCAAGCTTAAGCCTGCAGACCCTGCTACAGGGGCAATGCGGGCTGCCGGCAGGGGCACCCTGGGGACCTGGTCCAGCCTCACAGTCCCAGGCAAACCTGGCCGGGTTACACAGAGTGCATGGGACCAGCCTTTCTCCCACTCTGTCTGCAGCCAGTTCATGCGGGTCAGGATTCCTCCCCAAAGCCGGGGTCAGTTTCCACGCCTCTGGTTGGAGAGGCGGCCGTGTGAGGGAATGCAGAGGACTCCTGGATCTGGTCCTGACTACTCCATGTGACCTTCCAGAGTCACCTCTTCTTCAGAAAACCAAGGTGGTCCAGGGGTGAGAGTCAGATGGGCAGGGCTCTTGGGTTTCTTTGAACTTGAAATTCACTTAACCATTCGTCACTTCATACCTCCGCTGCCCCCCTAGAGCAGAGGCTGTTTGTAATCCACTTCTAACAAAAACTCTAAGCTACCCCTTCACTGTCCTATGTCCCAATACTGGCACCCCCAACTGAGCAAGTCAGCCAAAAGGAAATAGGACAAAAGGCATTAGGCACAATCATTGCAGAGAATGTAAAGGGGACACAGTAGGTCACTTTGTTTCTGTGACAAATTCCCTAAAATAAATATTTATTACATTCACACAACCTTACAGGTAAGAGGGCTCAGGGATCATTTAGAACCATCGTAAGACTTCACAATAAAGAAGTGTGTGGATTTCGCTATGTGGCAAAGTGACCTACCCAAGGTTACACAGCGAGTAAGTAGCAAAGCACGCTGTCCATGGATTTTTACTTATCCAACCCCTAGATCTGTACACAAGTCTCTCCACTTGCCTTCCTCTCCTCTTCCCCAAGTTCAAGCTCTTTCCTGAGGAATAGGAAGCCCACCCGGAAATGGTGCCACTGGCAACACCCACCCGTCACCTGGGAGATGATGGGGACCCGGGCTGCTGTGTCCACACCCTTCCCCAATGCTTTCCTGGGAGGTGGTTTCCAGGAGGCAGACACCTAGGAAAATGTACCCAGATGTAGCCCACTCTGTTCTCCAAAACTGTGTTTCTCTGGACATAAAAAGTTCCAAATGTGTGGTGCGTTGTGGGACACAGGCCACGTTAACCACCTCTCCTTCCCATCCCAGTCTGGCTAAGTCCTTAAAATGGACCAATCCAATGCCTGCACCTGGACCTCGAGGGTCACCCAAGTGGTTCTTGAATCCCCTCCCTGTGGTGTGATGCTCATGGCCCAACAATAAAAGTTTTTTCTCTCTTTCAAGCCAAGTAACTTATCAGGAGCTGGTGGACTTAACACAGGTCCCAAAAGGGCAGAGGACTTGATGGCTTTACCATTAAAAGATAAGACCCACCAGGAGTTTTTAATTTTTTTTTCTTTAGAGAGAGGGATAGATAGGGACAGACAGACAGGAACGGAGAGAGATGAGAAGCATCAATCATCAGTTTTTCGTTGCGACACCTTAGTTGTTCATTGATTGCTTTCTCATATGTGCCTTGACCGCGGGCCTTCAGTAGACCAAGTAACCCCTTGCTCGAGCCAGTGACCTTGGGTCCAAGCTGGTGAGCTTTTGCTCAAACCAGATGAACCCGTGCTCAAGCTGGCAACCTCGAGGTCTCGAACCTGGGTCCTCTGCATCCCAGTCCGATGCTCTATCCATTACGCCACCGCGTGGTCAGGCCAGGAATTTTTTATAAAGAGTCTGGCACATGCTCCCTAAGTCCAGTGAATGTGGGACATGGATTGTTTTGTTACTCCATCCCTGTCCCTCCCTCTCCCGCACATTCCCGAACCCAAGTTTCCGGGTGAGAACGACACTTGGGGAAACACCCAAAGGGTGCGGCCACTTCTTACCACCAGCCCAGGAAGAAGAGGACGCCTCTGTGGAACTGTCTGAATCACACTCCACGCTTGTTTCTCTTCCGCCCCAGGGTCAGCGCTGGGGGAGGTGAGTCTGGAAAGTGCATCCATCGACAGTCCATGGGGACTAAGGAGGGCCCGACCGGGACAGTGAGCCTAACCTGTGCATCTCTGGGCACAGGGCATATCAGGCCAGGGCTCCATGGTCTCCAGGCTAGGGAGAAGGTCCCTGGCCACACACATCTGTGGTCCCACTCACTCTCTTCTCACCTACTTGAATTGGGGGTGCAGAGTTATATCCCTGAGTGGTGGTCAGCAGACTGACAGCCCATTGGCTGGCACACATCCCAAGGATCATAATTAACTGATAACACTAATACAATGTGAGTTTGTACTCCCATAATGGTTTCCTGCTGACAGATAAATGCTGTGGAAACATGATGGCTTTTCCTGAAGCTGTAATGGGCCATTATTGGGGCAAGAAGGCTCACGTCCTATTAGCACTGCCACCATGACACCAAAGCTAAAATATGAAGGGGACGAACGACATCCTGAGTGGATCAATGCTTGGGTTCCCTCCCACCATCACCACTGGCCTTCATGATCTGAAATCTCTACCAGGAGTCTTAGAATAAATTCCAGCTATTTCAAAGATCCATTATGAGGTTTTTTTCGAGCCTCAAGATCTTATTCTCACCAACAGAGCTGAATAGTATGTTAAAGTTCTCTATTTACCAAAAAGACCCCTTCCTGCAAGCACTATGCAATATGGCAACTTGCATTATTGGAAGTGGGGCAGGCAGGGGAGATGTGTCTCCCCATAGAAACAAAGACCTTTCTCCCTCCTAATCACCAAGAGAATGGGAGCACATTATGAACCTGACCAGGGGGTGGTGCAGTGGATAAAGCTTCAACCTAGGATGCTGAGGAGGCAGGTTTGAAACCTCAAGATCACCAGCGGGAGCACAGGCTCATCCAGCTTGAGTGTGCACTTACCAGCTTGAGTGTGCACTTACCAGCTTGAGTGTGCACTCACCAGCTTGAGGGCGGGGTTGCCAGCTTAAGCGTGGGATCATAGACATGACCCCATGGTCTCTGGATTGAGCCCAAAGGTTGCTGGTTTGAAGCCCAAGGTCGCTGGCTTGAGCAAGAGGTCATCGGCTCAGCTGGAGCCCCCCACCCCACCCCGGTCAAGGCACAAATGAGAAAGCAATCAATGAACAATTAAGGTGCAGCAACTATGAGTTGATGCTTCTCATCCCTCTCCCTTCCTGTCTGTCTGTCCCTATCTGTCCCTCTCTCAAGAAAAAAAAAGGAACACATTATGACAGTGATAGCTTATCCCCTACTAAATTTCTGGGGGGAACAAGAGGAGAAGTACAGAGAGAAGAAGAGGGAGGAGGAGGAAGTGGAAGGAAAAGGCACTGTGCCTTGATAGTACCTGGTACCTAAGGGACATGGGACAACTAGCTATTGACTAAATGAATGATCTAATTAAATATTTTCCATGAGAGTTGGTTATGGGTTTTTTCCCTTATAACAAAGAAATTTGACCTTATTTTCATTCCGTGTCACATATTAATTTGTCACCCAATTTCTTGTGACTTTTGCATCCATTTAAGCATAAAGCATAGTTGGTTTCAAGTAGCCACACAATTAGTTTCTCCGGTCTCTTCATTGGTAAAAGGAAAACTTCTCTTTGATGATGAAACAACTGTAAAAAAAAAAAATCTCAACACTGGCCACAGAAAGAATGAACGATTTGCTTTGCAAACTCACAAATTATGTCTGTGTGCATGTTTTTATTCTCAAGGACAATTATCTTAAAGAAACCTCAAAATACATGAAATGTTTGGAAAATTAATTCTAAGGGACCACACACATGTAAAGTGTTGTTATTAAGTGGGAACAAAGAGACATGTTGACTGAGCCTGTTTCCCTGGCATTAATGACAGAAGATTCAAAATGGGAAATATTGGGACATGCTTTCATTTCCTAATGGCTCAATTAAGGTAGAACTGCTTATTTCATGATTTTTTAAAAATGTTTTATGGAGGGGCGGGGGAAACAGCAAATGCTTTTAGGTTTTAGGGAAAATTGAATGTATTTTGTAAACTGTAACGTGCTATACCTATCTAAAACATGATTAATTAAGATGATGGCTTTGCAGTGTGTTTTTACTACTGGCCGAAGGTATATTACAATGAAACCAGTCCCATTGGTGAACTGCCCGCTGCTCTGAATAATGTGATTATGAATGGGTCAGTACTGGTTCCAGAGGAAGTCTTGTGCTCTGGAGCAGGGCCACCTTTAACATGTTTATTCTTCATAAACCGTTGGCAACATGGAGCTTCAGGAGAATTCCTGACTCGGAAGGGTTTGCCTTTCTTAGAAGGGCAGGACAAGGCAGGAAGGGAAACTGCAGAACCAGAGAGAGTTTAGAAAAATGGGCAAAAGGCAGTCAATGACACAAGATTTAATATGGATAAACACGGGTAATACACTTGTCAGCAATGACCCTAGAAGGCGCCGGACGGCGGCGGGGCTGGGGGGAGCAGCGATGCAGAGAGACACCCGGGGTCAGTGCAGATAGCACATTAAGCATGGGCCTCCAGCTCAATGGCATGATGAACACTGCTTTGGGGTAATTCTACAAAACCCAGCCGAGCAAGGAGCAGCAATAACTCCTCTTTACTCTCCCTTACACAAGGCGTGGATGGAATTTTATGCTCGGCCCCAAGGAACTTGCTTCGAAAGCAAACTGGAAGGGTGATGAGCAAAGGTCTTGAAGAGAAGAGGAGAAGGTGTTGAAGGCCTCCCGAGGGGTGTCTTGAGCCCCTCAGGAGAGGAACAAATGTAGGACACGGTGGGATGGGTTGTCCCTGTAAACAATGGATACATACTTGGGTCCCAGCACTGTGTCACGCACGCGCTGTAGGTGTCGTCCCAGGTTCCTTTGACTGTCTCCTTTTTCCTTGTCTCTTGGTCAACACCCCATTCAGACCAAGTCTCACCTCCACTTCTAGTGCACAAGCTCTGGCTCCTAAGGGACCAGAGGATGTTCCCCAGAAGTTCAGAAGGGTCGCTCCCAAATTCCTCCTTTTTCTGCCTCTGTGCACTCTCTCATGGTGATTTTAAAAAATAAAACTTCCCGCCTGACCTGTGGTGGCGCAGTGGATAGAGCGTTGACCTGGAACACTGGGGTCGCTGGTTTGAAACCCTGGGCTTGCCCGGTCAAAGCGCATACGACCAGCAATCAATGGACAACTAAAGTGAAGCAACTATGAGCTGATACTCCTCGCTCCCCCACCCCCTCTCTCCTCTTTCTGTAAAATCAATAAATAAAATCTTAAAACAGCAATAGATAAACAAATAAATAAATAACTTTAGGAAAGACACGCATGCCAAAGCCACTTGTAAGTCTCTTTGGGGCCCGACGGGATGTGGTAGCTGGCATCATGGCACATTGTCAGATTGCTTGGCATCTGTCCTCACCCCCATCACCCTCGGTTCCCAGGCCTTACTCCTCCCCAATGAAGTGCCAGCATTTTGAATGCTTCCCTCAGGCTCTATTTTCTAGGGGATCAGGACTAATATACAGACTGAATCAGCAGACAGTCGAGGGCTACTGACTTGCTTTCAAGCTGTTTTATTACTGACGACCCCTTTTTTGGTTAGGAGTGGGGGGCATCCTGAAGGCAAGGATTGACAGATTATTAGGGGTAGTCACTACATGAGTTACAGACTCGCTGTTTTAAAGGCCCACATAGACCCTGCCCCTCCTGCTCCACCCCACCCCAATGACCCATTCACTTAGACACTGGTTCTGGTTCAATCACCAAGAAGTTCAGGTCAATGGTGTCATCTGAAGCCAGCTGACAGGACCATCTGGCCCAATAGTCCTTCTCCACTCTCCTTTTTCCTTTCACCTGGGAAGCCGTGTGTATACATACAAGTTGACTCTTAAACAAGAATTTCAACTATGCAGGTTCACTAACAAATGAATCTTTTTTCAGTAAATACTGTAAATATATTTTTCTCTTCCTTATGATTTTCTTAAAACATTTTCTTTTCTCCAGCTTACTTTATTGTAAGAATACAGTATATGATACATATAACATACAAAATATATTCTGATGTACTTGGTATATTATTGGTAAGGCTTCCTGTCAACGGTAGGCTATGAATGGTTAAGTTTTGGGGGAGTCGGAGTTATCTGTGGAGTTTTGACTGTGCAAGGGGTTGGCACAGGGTCCAGTGTGCTGTTCCTAGGTCGCTCTCCCCGTACTGGGCTCTCCCCTTTCCCTGGTTTTCTCCCTGCGTGCACACCCACCCGACAATCACGCTAAGTTGCTTTTGGCTTCAAGTGCCAGGAGAGTCCAGCAGCTTCCGGAGGAGAAGTCTATGATCTCACACAGCAGACATCCTCGCGGCAGACCGTTTCATCTTTCTGCTCTGCCGTTCCTAGCATATTGGCTGTCACCTTCAGCTTGTCCCCCGCCCCACCCCCTCTGATTAAAGGATGCTTCTTGTGGCCTAGGCATCCTGCTTCCCCCAGCTGTGCTTACATCCAGGAAGGGGGCACTATGTTGGGGGAAATGTCGCCCCTTATGACTCTAGTTTGTTTCTCAGTTGTTTGCTGGTATTTGATTTTAGTCAGAGGAAAATCTTCCCCAGGATCTCCCCATCCCCATCCCGGCAGGCTTATCCTCACATCTTCTTGGCCGGGATCCAGTCACATACTCAACCCAAACCAATCACTGTCAGGGGAGGAACGGATCGCCGCCATGGCTGGTTTAAAATATGCTCGGTCCCTGGAGCTGGGGGAGAGGCTCGCTGTGCCTGAGGTCACCGATGTGTGATGGCAAACAAATCCATTCCTGTTGGAGGAGAAGATGGGCATGGCTGCCACACTGATGGTGGCCCACTGACAGGCGGGGACCAGAGGACACCATGGCTGCCACACTGATGGTGGCCCACTGGTGGGGCGAGGACCAGAGGACACCATGGCTGCCACACTGATGGTGGCCCACTGGTGGGGCGGGGACCTGAGGACACCATGGCTACCACACTGATGGTGGCCCACTGGTGGGTGGGGACCAGAGGACACCATGGCTGCCACACCTGATGGTGACCCACTGGCAGGGCAGGGACCAGAGGACACCATGGCTGCCACACCTGATGGTGGCCCACTGGTGGACGGGGACCAGAGGACACCATGGCTGCCACACTGATGGTGGCCCACTGGCGGGCGGGGACCTGAGGACACCATGGCTGCCACACCCGATGGTGGCCCACTGGTGGGGCAGGGACCTGAGGACACCATGGCTGCCACACTGATGGTGGCCCACTGGCGGGGCGGGGACCAGAGGACACCATGGCTACCACACTGATGGTGGCCCACTGGTGGGCGGGGACCAGAGGACACCATGGCTGCCAGACCTGATGGTGGCCCACTGGTGGGCGGGGACCTGAGGACACCATGGCTGCCACACCCAATGGTGGCCCACTGGAGGGCGGGGACCAGAGGACACCATGGCTGCCACACCCAATGATGGCCCACTGGTGGGGCGGGGACCAGAGGACACCATGGCTGCCACACCCAATGGTGGCCCACTGGTGGGGCGGGGACCAGAGGACACCATGGCTGCCACACCTGATGGTGGCCCACTGGTGGGCGGGGACCAGAGGACACCATGGCTGCCAGACCTGATGGTGGCCCACTGGTGGGCGGGGACCTGAGGACACCATGGCTGCCACACCCAATGGTGGCCCACTGGAGGGCGGGGACCAGAGGATACCATGGCTGCCACACCTGATGGTGGCCCACTGGTGGGCGGGGACCAGAGGACACCATGGCTGCCACACCTGATAGTGACCCACTGGCAGGGCAGGGACCTGAGGACACCATGGCTGCCACACCCGATGGTGGCCCACTGGTGGGTGGGGACCAGAGGACACCATGGCTGCCACACCTGATGGTGGCCCACTGGTGGGCGGGGACCAGAGGACACCATGGCTGCCACACTGATGGTGGCCCACTGGCGGGCAGGGACCAGAGGACACCATGGCTACCACACTGATGGTGGCCCACTGGTGGGCGGGGACCAGAGGACACCATGGCTGCCACACTGATGGTGGCCCACTGGCGGGGCGGGGACCAGAGGACACCATGGCTGCCACACCCGATGGTGGCCCACTGGCGGGCAGGGACCAGAGGACACCATGGCTGCCACACCTGATGGTGGCCCACTGGTGGGGCGGGGACCAGAGGACACTGTGGCTACCAGCAATGAGAGGCCATTGTCTGTACAGACAGAAACCAACAGCAAAACTAAAAGTCCAGCTGCTTTTTGCCATGACCTTGCTCATCAAAACAATGTCAATGATAAACCATCCTCCCTAAGAAAGTCTCTTTTTGATCTAAGTTCTACCCAACTGCTGCTGTTGCTGTTGAGTTTTAATTATATACATAAGCTTCAAATTAGCATGTTCTTATTACCTAAATTTGAATACAAATTGCATTGCACGTGGAAGTTACAAAGTCAGCCACACATACACACACGCGCGCTCGCGCGTGCACACACGCAAACTTAGCTACATGGTGTTTCAGGAGTAAATTCATAACGGTGTTTCAGGAGAATCATTCACGCTGACTTAAGGCCCAGCTGGCGTCTCTGCCTGGAGTACTGTAGACCTCTCTGTGCAAATGGTGGTTTCAAAAACAATTTAACGGACAGGGAGAGAACTCGAGGGACCTCGCTTGTGTCCTTCTATGTGACCACTTGAAGTTTTTAATTTGCATTTAAATTTTAAAACAGTGACACAGAGCAGAACTGTGACATGTGAGATTTGTAAGTTCAAATATTAGTTCCTACATGATAAATTTTATTAAGTTTGAATAATATGTTAGCATAGGAATGTACTCTTCATTTTGAATTGTTTATGGTCCTACACTAGTCGACACATCAGGCAAATAATTTTAATAATAATTTTAGTGAAGGTGTTGAATAATGATCATTATTAATTATGACACGGTTACCACTAAGTATAATTTTGTTGTACAGAGGAGGGTAGATCCGGGGTTAAATATTCCAGGTCTGCCCACCTTCGCTCCTCCTGCCCAGGTGTTCTTGTTCTCTCCCCTGTGCCCCAACCCTGAGCTGGGCGAGTGGTCCTCAGAAACAGAAAGGAGAGTGTCCACATTCCCCTGGGATGTTTTTAAGGGAATTCATCTCCGGATAGATCAGTAGGAGCCATTATGAGCCCATATGTGTCCAGAAATCTCAGCATCTTCATTATGTCTCCATTTTCCTTTAATTGAATAATTCTGTCTTTAATCAGATGCCATCAAAAAGACAGAAACTCTGTTTTTATTTATGATATGGTTAATTCTGTGTTTTCATTGTCTCTTTGTATTGTATTGTTCACTGGAGAAGGTTAGCTCTCGTATGAACTCCTCCACCTCAGTGACGAGGAGTGAAGCAGGGTAGTGGGGACATACCACTTCCTGAGCACCCACTCTGTGCTGGGCACCCACACTGTTCTGGCGGGAGCCCTGTCACGGGGTAATCAGGCCCACTTTCCATCTGAGGTGGCCATCATCACTCTCATTTTATCCACTGAGGAGGAAATTGAAGCAGTGAGAGTAAGTGGCCCAAGGCCAAAAGACAATCTGAGACTTGATCCCAATTCTAGCTTTACTTGAATACCTGGCCCTTCCACCACGTCACCTTGATGGAGTCCATATCGGCACTGCATCTATGGCTAAGGAAGAGGCCTTCGTGGGCTAGCCCAGGAACCTTACTTAGCATCATAGAGAAGTGGAAAAACATGTGCTGAGGTACAAGCAACCAATTTATTTTATTTTATTTTTTGGAGGGAGAGAGAGAGTGAGGCAGACAGAGATAGAAAGACAGAAAGGGAGAGAGATGAGAAGCATCAACTCACAGTTGTGGTACCTTAGTTGTTCACTGATTGCTTTCTCATATGTCCCTTGACTGGGAAGGCGCTCCAGCCAAGCCAGTGACCCCTTGCTCAAGCCAGCAACCTTAGGGTTCAAGCCAGAGACCTTTGGGCTCAATCCAGAGACTATGGGGTCATGTCTATGATCCCATGCTCAAGCCAGTGATCCCACGCTCAAGCCGGCGACCCCATGCTCAAGCTGGTGAGTTTACATTCAAGCTGGCGACCTCAGGGTTTCGAACCTGGGTCTTCAGCATCCCAGGCTAATGCTCTATCCACTGCACCACCGCCTGGTTAGGCCAAACAACCAATTTATAAGAGGACTTTAGGAACATAGCCTCTGGCAAGTCAACAAGGACCAAATCTATCCCCCACTGAGCAGGTATTTAGTAAGATGTGTTCATTCCTGATGGAGATATTCTTTAAAATCAGAATGAGGTATGCTCTCAGCACTGAAAGGAGAAAATGAGCAAAGGAGTGTAACATTGGGGAAGAGACCAACTGATTTTATGGAATGATGCCAAAGGGTAAATTTTCACTTTCTATGACTTGGAGAAGATGACAGGCGACTGGAAGAAGAAGGAGGAGGTGATGAAAAGGAAGAGGATCTACTGCCAAGCACAATTTCCCCATTAGGGCCAATTTGCTTGGTTGGAGCAGGTTCAAATGGGCAACAATTCTGAAACCAGCTGGACGTGCTTGAATGGTTTCTGCAAACACACCCAAGAAATCCAGAGGTCCCCTCTGGAAGTAGGATAAACGCTCTAATAAAATAAGGAGGGCTCATTACTCCATAGCCTTTCCCCCTTCCAGTTTCAAAGGCCATCACAAGATCAAATTAGTGGTTTTATATTCCTATTTCTTTCAACACCAATCAATGCACATTTCCCCTTGCTCCTTGAATCCTAGTTCACCTACCTATTCAACTAAGTACAGTCACTTCCTGCCCCAGTCTCGGAGGACGGGCCAGAGCAGTGGTTTTCTACCACTGGCCATCAGAAAGTTGGTGCCAGTTCACAGAAGAGTTAACCACCCTGATGTTGTATGAAGCATATCTACCCGATGATCTTAGTCAAATTTACTTATGTTCCGGGTGATTGCCACATATCAGCTTGTACCATTGATGAAAATACTATTGAGGTGGTCTTATATCACTTTGGAACTTGTGAACTTGTTTGAACAACTTTTGCACCATGCAGAGCATTTACCAATCAAGCACAATAGACAAAAAGCATTTGGACAAACTTATGTAGTGTTTGATACATCACACATGTGGAGACATGTGGAGTTCGGAAATCAAGCACTGGCTTGTCCTGTGTTGGACTGTTATGCATGGTAAGATAAAACTTTATTCATTGTGTGTTTCTGTTTCCAGCCAGCTCAATCACCAGCTCCCAAGTGTAAAAAGGTAGAAAAACCACTGGGCTAGAGGACAGAGACTTAGTTCTTTAATAATTCTTCAATGACAGCTAATCAGCTGGTCCATGGGAGAGAGACTCTCCCATAATGTTTTTTGTCTGTGGGATTGCAAAAGCATTATTTTAAAGCAATGGTTTAAAAAAAAAAATTTTTTTTAGGTCTTCAGCTACAACTAACTGTACATAGAATTCTGTTATATAAGCAGCAAAAATGCAGCTTTTCTGATTTAAACAACTGTGTCTCACTCTCGGTTCTTCAGTCCCACCCCCAAGGGAGGCCACAACCCACCTCGATAGAACCTTACGTCCCCTGGGAGCACACTTTGAAAATCAAAGTGGTATCTCTAAAATCAATGTTTTCTAAATAGCATCAAATCAATCATCCAATAAATAAATAAATAAATAAAATAAGCATCACTACTATAAATCAGACCCATGCCTAGAACGACATCCCCTTTGGAGACTCTGGGGCCATGTTAGAGGAGGCCGGTGTTAAAAGGTAGCAACCTGCCCAAAACACCTTTGCTTTTTGTATCAGTGTCCTTTGCCATTCATTCAGAATGAGGTCAAGACCATGTAGGTGGTCAAGTGCAGCATACTTGTGAGCAAGGACCAAACTCGTTATCATGGGGAGTGTAGCTTGGTGATTTTCAAACAGTGTCATGATGTACAGGTGGATTTCAAACGAGAGATGAGGTCAGTGACTAGGAATGTTAATATTGGTAAAGTACCAACATATGCAAGCACAATACTCTTTCTCCTTTAGTACCTAGTGATGTTATTCCATTTACTTGTGTGGGACGTGCTTTCTTGAGTGGGAGCATAAGGGGTGAATCAAAATATATTGAATGCTTTGTGGATTACAAGCAACACTCTGTGTGCTGCTGGGAAATCGTCTCCAGGTAAGTTTCCTGCTGGGTGTGTTGACGAGCAGTGGCCGAGGAAAGAAGATCACAGGATTTGGAGTCTGGCAAACTTCAGTTCAAATCCTTCCTCTGCCCCTCATCAGCTATGACACAGGGACAATACGGAACCTCCCTGTCCATCTTTTCTCAATCTTTAAAATGTTTGGTTGTAGGGTAGTGTGTATAAAGCACTTTGCACAGTGACTGGCACATAGTAGGTGGTCAATAGATACTGGTTCCGCTCCATTCTTCCCTAAATGGAGGTCCTGACCTCATCTCCGGGGAGAGAAGCCTGCCTCTCTCTGTGATCATCTTCTCTATAACCTAACCACCATTCATATTACAAGCAGACCTCAGAGTGGAGAACAACTGAGGCATTAGTCAGTGGCTGACTTTATTCACCGCGACAGCCCTAGTCACACGCTCTTCTCCCCACCCCATCTAATCTCCAGAGCCCTGAGGATCTGAGCAGCATCTTCTCAGCCGTAATTGGAGCGCAGCTCCTCAGAGCCCCACCACCCTCTGTGCACCTCACCATGAGCTCCCAACCACATAGCCCATGAGTTGAATGCCTGGACCATCCTGGTGAGTGTAGACTCTTGTTCAATATCACCATCAAGGCCACAGTCAGGTCCACCCACTAGAGATGGCCTTGAGTCTGCATTGTGACTCAAACACGAGCCCTCATGCCGACCTAACCCCTCCCTGAATCTGAGTCCTTCAACAGGGATGTAAAGAACTGCCACCCTTTCAGCCTCTGAGGCTCGTTCTATCCTCGGAAATTCTCCTTCTCTTACACTCCTGTTAATAACACCAGCTGTCGCTCAGGCAACCCTCAAAAGTGTGTATATTACTCCCATTTCTTAATCTTGAAGGAAGAGTGTTCAATAGGTAAAAATCCAAATGCTGGCCATGTCTTCTTCAAGGGGCCTTTCGGAGCTAATGGGGAGTCAGGGTTATTCAATTTCCCACAGCTGAACTGTCCTCCCCTCACTGCTGTGGCAGAGAGGGAGCTGACCACCCCGAGGTTCCCCTCCCCCCTCAGGGGACCTCTCAATGCAGCCACCTTGAGTGGGCCCAGACAGAGAGGCATGTGAGCCCCTGACCCCACCTGCCTAGCCACTGATCAGCCAAGTCATCTGGAATGGGCTGGGATCATCTCCAACCTAGGGTGGTCTGGGTGTAATGAAAACACAGGGATGGCTTCCCAAATGTGTCCTTCATGATTCCATGGCCGACAGTGGAGAGAGTTCCCTGTCCGGTGTCTGCAGGGGGGGCCAGGTGGCAGCAGTGCCAAGCAGGGTGGGAGCTGTGCGCGTGTGAGATGACCTGTTGTCTCAAGCCCTTCCTGGATGTTCTATCACGAGTCTTATCAGCTCCTGATCAGAGGCAGAGCAAGGCGTTCTATATGGCAAGGGGGAAATAAACAGTCAATTCACCCTCTGTGTGACACTCCAGGGTCCCTTTTGGGTGGTGGTGGTGTGCAACAAAAAGATATTGAAGACGAACAGCATGGTCTTGGAGTTCAGGATGGAACAACCCAGAAAGGTAGTCAGGTGTTTGTAGACCAGGCGGACGAGCAACAGCGCCTCTTCCTCATCTGTTCAGTCCTGTATACTCACTGCCGCCACTACACTAGAGCCCTGTGGTGAAGCAGTCTGCGGAGCAGTTGGCTTTGACTTGGAGGCGCCCACCCAATATATATAAGAATGCATATAAAGAGAAGGGAGACTGTCGGCCCCTTCTCACCTCCGACACAGGAAGGGCAGCAGTGGTTGGTTAGTTGCCAGGACATTTTCTGGCCATGTTCTCTTAGGGGCAGGACCACTCTGTGTTCAAGATTCCCACTTAACCTTTACAGCGTCTAGCTTCTTAGAGGCAAAGCGGGCTTATTCCACTCTCCCTCCAGTTCCTCAGTCTGCAGCTGAGCAGGCCAGGGTCTGGTCCACGACCCCCTGTCTTGAGGTCACGGGGAGGGAGCAGGGAGCGGGAGTGGAAAGTGAGCACCTACAGGAAGAAACCCAGGGGTACCAGCGGGAGCCCTCCTGAGGTCCACAACTGTCAGGGCGGAGGACAGGCCTGCCTCCCTCACAGGCCAGGCTGGACAAGAGCAGAGCAACACAACAGTGCAACAGGGGTGCAGGCTGTGGGCAGGGACTCCCAACCTGCCACACCCACTTCCTCGGGGGTGGGGGGAGAGCAGCCGCTGGCATGGGCAGGCCCACCTGGAGGTCTCAGAGGACCTGGGCAGGAACTCCCAACCTGCCACACCCACTTCCTCGGGGGTGGGGGGAGAGCAGCCGCTGGCATGGGCAGTCCCACCTGGAGGTCTCAGAGGATGTGGGCAGGAACTCCCAACCTGCCACACCCACTTCCTCGGGGGTGGGGGGAGAGCAGCCGCTGGCATGGGCAGTCCCACCTGGAGGTCTCAGAGGATGTGGGCAGGAACTCTCAACCTGCCACACCCACTTCCTCGGGGGTGGGGGGAGAGCAGCTGCTGGCATGGGCAGTCCCACCTGGAGGTCCCAGAGGATGTGGGCAGGGACTCCCAACCTGCCACACCCACTTCCTCGGGGGTGGGGGGAGAGCAGCCGCTGGCATGAGCAGGCCCACCTGGAGGTCTCAGAGGACCTGGGCAGGAACTCCCAACCTGCCACACCCACTTCCTCCGGGGGTGGGGGGAGAGCAGCCGCTGGTGTGGGCAGTCCCACCTGGAGGTCCCAGAGGACCTGGGCAGGGACTCCCAACCTGCCACACCCACTTCCTCGGGGGTGGGGGCAGAGCAGCCGCTGGCATGGGCAGGCCCACCTGGAGGTCTCAGAGGACGTCCACAGCATACTCAAGGACTAAAACTTGACCCCGGCCACCGAATTTAGATCTATTTTTTTTCCTTTTTCTATTATGTCCTGTAGAAAAGTCAGGAACAAAAAGCAGTGGAGTCCCGAAGGCCCGGATGTAGCCACACCTGACAGGGTGTGCAGGCAAGTGAGCTTGGGGGGCTCTAGCTTCCATGAGCTGCCTTCCCTTCACCCCCAAAGGTCCCAGCTAACAAGGCCCGTGTGACCTTGCTTTCTGGGCCTTTCCCCACACTCTTTCTTACCCCTTCCTTCTCGTGCCCACCTCCCAGCCTCCTTCCCACAGAATCAGCCTTCCCCTGGTATGCCCATGCAGAAGCCCTGGCATCCCTCCTCCCTGGGCCACTGCTGCAGGGGGCCCCAAGAGCCGGTCACTGTGCCCATCGCCTCCGCCTGGGCAGGGCCACAGCTCGGGATCTGGGCTCCCTCCCGACTCCTCCCTGTGTGAGCCGCAGGGATAGGGCAGGCTGCTTAACCCTCAGGGCTGTGGGGCAAACAACCGGACTGACCTCAGAGGGTGGCTCTGAGCTGTGGTATAAAGCTCTCCTCATAGTGCTGGGCCCGGCCCAGTAAACGTTTACAGGGTTTTCACCCCTAGAAAGGCACTCACTTTTATATTTAAAGATACAACACCAAGAGTTTTAACTTATATTCCCCAGCCCTAGAAAGGCACTCACTTATATTTAAAGATACAACACCAAGAGTTTTAACTTATATTCCCCAGCCCTAGAAAGGCACTCACTTATATTTAAAGATATAACACCAAGAGTTTTAACTTGTATTCCCCAGCCTTGAAGAGTTTTGTCTCTGCCCCCTCTCACGCCCGGCAATGCCAACACCCGTGAAGGCATCAATAGGGTCATCAATAGGGTCCGTCTACATCCATTCATTTCGCTCAGAGCAGAGAGTCAGGTGAGCAAAGGCACTTACATCTTCTTGAACTATATATAGACTTATCATCACGGAGACCTGTTTGGTTTGGTAAGTGGAAGAATATGCTTCCGTGTCCATCAGCAGCGGTCCTCCCCTGGCATGGCGCTGGGAATTGCAGAGGGTCATTTGAGGGTTGTGGTTCTCAAAGTGGGTTCCGGACCAGCAGCAGGGGCATCACCTTGGACCCTGTTGGAAATGCTACATCGCGAGCCCCATCCCAGACCTGGGCGGGGACCAGCAATCTGTATTTTAACAAGCAGTCAAGTCACCCAGGAGGTTAGGATGCACGCTCAGGTTTGAAAACCACTGATGTAAAGGTTTCACAGACATTAAGTAGAGTAAGTCCTTAAGACCAGCTTCTTGCAGCCCACGTCTTCAGGCTCAGACAGGCTCAGAGAAAAGGACTTTTGAAAACAGTCTTTACTCATTTTCCATAGGAGGACATTTTAGGGGAGAACAAACCCTTACTGATCGTGCAGTCTGTACTTCACGGTGTACCGGATTAAACACGAGGCGACCCTCCCCTTTCCATTTTAAATATCTCATTTTTTCTTTTCTTTTTCAACTTTTCATGGAAGTAACATACATATAGATGTATCCCCACAGCTAAGTGGACAGTTTGCAGAATTTTTATAAAATAAACACATTTCTGTGCCAGGCACCCAGATCAAGATGTGGAACATGGCCAGCACCCCAAGGTCCCCCTGTCAGTCACTACCTCTGCCTCCATTCATTTCTTTGTTTTAAATAGTAGGAATATTGTAAACAAGGAAAATTATTTTACAGAAGGAAAGTTCCCACCCTAATCACTTACACTGAAATATTTCAGCTTCGCTCACTCCATGGCATGTCTATTTAATGTAGTCTTGTACGTCCTGTCGTCATAATGGGTGCATGTTGCCTGCTATCAGACTCCTTAGCATCCTTTAAAGTGGTCCCACATTCTACCATCCATTTCACCAGGCCCTCTACTTAGACTGCTTCTAACCTTTCACTTCTACAGTGAGCCTCTCTGACCTCCCGCTTCCTTCTTTTCTGGAACAATTTCCTTAGAATCAGCTTTCAGAAGTCAAACTACTGGGTCAAAGGCCCTGACATTTCATTAGGACTCTTTATCATTTGCACTGTTTTTTGGTTTTTTTCTTTTACTGCAAACCCCGTCTCATTTGGGTAATACTTTATGCATTTCCTCAGAATTCTCGATATGGACTCCTCTCTCACCCTCCTGTGGACTCGGGAAAACGCTCTGGTAACATTTGGTGGGAGCAGAGAATGCTGATGAATTACCCCCCCCCCCCCCCCCCATTAAAAAGGCTGCAGCTTGACCCCAGCAACAGGCAGGAGCCGGGCAGCCTTCCTCCCCCTGGGGGGGAGGGCGGTCAAGGAGAGGCAAACCTTCCTAGGGTCCCCGTAGGACGCCCCTAGTGGCCGTCGAAGGCGCAGCAAACGCCTTCGGTCTCGGGGAGGAGACAGAAAGGAAGGTGGACGCGGAGCAGGGAGACAGTACGAGGCTGGGTAGCGGATGACTGGGGAAAACCCGCAGGAGAGCTCAGCATCACTGCCCCGGCGCTGACGCTGACGGGTGAACAGCGGTGATGACTGATTCATGCGCTTCTCGTTCCCCATCCCGGGGGCTTCCCCCTCCCCCTTGAAAGCTGGGCAGCGCCATAGGAGAGGGTGAGGTCTGAGTGGAGAGCCCTCCCATGGGCCACGTGAGACAGGAAGGCCCCCTCGGCTGTGGGCCGGAAAGGCAGGCAGGGACTAGAAAAAAATCAGTCCGCAGGGTTTGAATTAAAATGTTGGCTGGGTCACCCTGGAGACAGTATAGCAGGAGACAGCACAGGTTCCAGAGCTAAATTCTCCGGGTCCTTATGTGTAAAGTGGGGGAAATATAGTACTTAGCTCATAGGGTTATTGTGAGGATTAAATAAATGAGTTAATATGAGAAGACACTTAGGCACGTCCAATAAACCTGCCTCTGTACACACCGGGGGAGCCAGTGATCTGGCCGGGACACACAGTGGGGGACAAAGGTTACGAAGTGTCTGCTCCTGACCTTCACACCATCACTCAGGAACACAAGTGTTCCTGGGGAAATCCTATCCTAGCCCTGACCCCACTCCACCCATTCATTCATCAACCACTGGCGGTGAAGGTGGGAAGGGCCCAGGATGCGGCCAGTAACAGCCGCATCAGCACCTTCTGCGCATCAGCACCTTCTGCGTCTAGCTCCTCGGGGCTCCAGCTGGGCATGAAAAGAACAGAAGAGCGCTTCACTTTGCTGGAGCCCAGCAGTCCCCTGCCCTTTCCTGCCAGTCCTCCAAGATGGGGTTGCAGGAGAGACTGCAGCGGAGAGGGGAGCTGACCCTCTGAACACAAGTCACCTGGGTCCAGGGTGGGAGGAGAGAGGACACGTGCTACTCGGAGTGGGTCATTCCGGATCAGAGCAGGAGTCAGGGCTGAGCGGCCTGTGAGGAGAGGGAACTCACACCCAGTGACTGGCCCCTGGAGCCAGGCCCTGTGCTAGGTACTCTGACACACACAGTCTCACATGTAGGCGTATCATTCCCATTTCACAGAGGACAAAACTGAGGCTGAGATCAATTAAGCAACTTGTCTTCTCTTGAGCATCTAGTAGTGCCCAGCATTGTGCTGGCCATTGAGGGGGAGGCAGACAGGACAGAAGACCTGGCCCTTCTCCTGAAGAAGCATCCACCAAGGAGGGAGAAACAGGGCTGGACCGGGAAATCCCTGCGGTAATCCACGCTGACCCCAACTTCAGCGCTCAGCAATACGGTACAGTGGAGCAGAGGAAATAAGCCACGTGGGGCGGAAGAGGCGAGGCCAGCCTTGGACTGGGCTTGGAAAGTTGGAAGAACACAGGGGGAGCCTGGGGGTGACAAGCACTTCGGTCACTAAGGGAGAAGGAAGTGAATGAGTGTGCCCGAGCCCTTAACAGACATGCCCTTCTGCCTTACAGACCCCAGCTGCCTACCCCTGGAGAGCAGCTCCTGATAGCTGCTCTCCTCCAGCCCCTACGCAGGCCCGCACTGCCTGGCCGGCCACGTGGCCCCTGCTTCGGGCTGCAAAGAAGGTTGCCTGCAAAGGGGACGCATCACAGAGGAAGTTGTACCCAAAGGATGGAGAATTTTAAAATGTCAATTTCAAATGCTCTCCTACCGGGCCCATACAAATAAAACCCAGGACCTCCCTACACTACCACCCCTGCTCTCCCATTCCCATGACTCACCTCACAGGTTCTTGTGGGTCAGGCCTTCACCTTATCACAAGTCTCTGGCCTGAAAAGCTGAGCACAGACCAAGGGCCTGTGGTAAGAACACTAATTTGGTTCACTCTGTGAACTTGGCTGAATTCTTTATCCCCATGAGCTCAGCATTTCCATCTCTAAAATGGGACTAATGTACTTTCCCTCCTCAACTCAAGAGGGTAGTGGTGGGATGTGTCCTGGGGTAAAGGCTGCCGCTACTTGAGCCTGTTTCATCCAGGGAGTACCTTCTGTGTGCCCAGTGGCAAGGAGAGCAGGATGCCACAGCCCAACAGCAGAGACAAGCAATGGGCACGGGTGACAGGCACACGGAGAGATGGCAGTGGGAGTGGGGGGCCTGGGGGCCACAGAGTGGCAGGGAAGAACTCACAGGAGGGTTTGCCATGCACATGCCCCAGGGGTGAGGAAGGGTGAGCCAGAGGGGGAGGTCAGGGCACACATATACCAGGGCAGGAGGCAGGAACAAGTAGACAGAATCCACAGGGGGCAGTAAGACACTGTGGTGGTGACATCAGCTTGGAGCCAGGATCCCAATCTCCGCTCCGTGTAATCCTCCACATACCACTAACTCTCGGAGCTCAGTTTCCTCATAGGTGCTACTGGGTACAGTGGGTTACACACATAAAGCCCTCAGAACCTTGCCTGGCACAGGCTCAGTCTACAATAAAGTCAGAGACGCTGCTGCTGCTGAAGTCCCGAGGTTGAAATGCCAAATGGACAGGGTGGGAACTCCGTCCCCACCCCTAGGGGTCGGAGACCACATCTGTGAACCCAAGATCCGGGTTGAAACTTCCACCAGGCAAACCTGCAGAGATTAGGGGGTTCAGCAGCCTGGCTGGTTTCGACGTCATACTGAGGAATAAAGTAGTGGCGTGAGGGAATGCAAGAATGGCTCTTCAGCTCTGCTCCCCCTTTCTGCCCAGAACGGGAGGGCAGACCCTGACCTGTCCGGGTGAGGTGGGTGCCGCTGCCCTCCCTTTCCCCACTCTTCAGCCGGTTTGACTCCAGAGCGTTCCAGGAGAGCGGCACGCTCGCGAGGGAAGCCGAAAACAGCTTTTCCTACAATCTCCACAAAGGATAGAAATCCACACCGAGAGTGCCTCGCAATCAGAGCCGCAGGATGTGCCCACTGGGTGACTCTCGCTCCGCCGCCGGCGGCTGTGAGCAGAAGGGGCCTCATGCGGCCGCTCTCGGGCAGAGCGCCACCAGAGGGCGCTCTGGATCCGAGTGCTCGGAGCTGGCCGGTCGCGGGTGGCCACGGGCACGGGTGGGCTGGTGAGCGCCGGCCTGTGTGCTGGGGACCAAAGGAAGGAGAGAGAGCCTACGTTCCCGGATGTCAGCCCAGAACTCAAGGGTTAGGTTTCCTAATGATCAAGCTCAGAGCAATCAGGACAGGGCACTTAGAAAAGTGATACTAACCATATGAAACTTACAAATTTATGGTATTTCTGTGTGCCAGACACTGTAATTTGATCCTCATTCCAACCTCAGGAGACAGATGCTATTACTGCCTCACTTTAGGGCTGGATAAACTGAACCTCAGTGTGCCAGAGGTCGTGCAGCTGGCGAGGGCCACAGCTGGGAACTGAATCCTCAGGGACGGCCCCTAGTTTGTGCCCTCACTGGGCACTTTCTTTTTTTTTTTTTTTTTTTTTTTTTTTTTTTACAGAGACAGAGAGAGAGGGATAGACAGGGGCAGACAGACAGGAACGGAGAGAGATGAGAAGCATCAGTCATTAGTTTTTCGTTGTGCATTGCGACTTCTTAGTTGTTCATTGATTGCTTTCTCATATGTGCCTTGACCGCGGGCCTTCAGCAGACCGAGTAACCCCTTGCTGGAGCCAGCGACCCTGGGTCCAAACTGGTGAGCTTTTTGCTCAAGCCAGATGAGCCCGCGCTCAAGCTGGCGACCTCGGGGTCTCGAACCTGGGTCCTTCCACATCCCAGTCCAACGCTCTATCCACTGCGCTACTGCCTGGTCAGGCCACTGGGCACTTTCTAATCATTTCTCTCTAGTAACCCATCCGCCCCTCCCCCCTGAGGGTCACTCACTTTCTCACTAGCAGGTCACTGGGCGAAGCCGCTCACCCCTTCCCTGCAGAAAAGAAGGTGTGTAGCTACATTTCCACTCAGCAGTTTGGCAGCACTCCAGCCGTCCAACGCAGAAACCAAGTCGTGGCCTCCAACAGATTCTGCTTTAAGTAACGTTTATTGAACACTTGCTATGCGCCAGGAACCGAGTTAACGCACTTACACGTTCTCACGCAGCACTCGCAGCTCGGTGTGAATTAGGTGTGCTCCTTCTCGTTTCTGTTTTACATAGAAGGAAGTGAATTCAGGGAGGTCAGTGATTCTAAGTCACACGGTTAAAACCTGGCAGCTTCTGGAGGTCCTCCCACCATATCCGCCCATTCCTTCCTTTATTCATTCAGCACACTGTTCCTGAGCACCCAGCCTGTGCCCGGCGCTGTTGAGGTGCTGGGGACTCAACCGTCAACGGGACAGACAAAAATCCTCGCTTTCTCAGAGTTCACCTGCCTCGTCAGCTACAGGGCGTCCTCCAGTGGCGTTAACCCCGCTCCTGCCGCGAGATGGCTCATGAGACGAAGGCATGTGTAGTGAACAGAAAACAAGCTTTTGTGTATGGTGCCACATATGAGATAATATTCCTGACCTTCACCTGGAAGGTAGGGTATTGATGGTTGTATCCTTCAAAATGAGGTGTAAAATCCTAACCCCCAGTACCTGTGAACGTGACCTTATTTGGAAATATGGTCTTTGCAGATGTAATCAAGCTATGACGAGGTGGTACTGGAGTAGGGTGGGCCCCAAGGCAATAAAACCAGTGACCTTAGAGAAGACACACACGCGTGCACATCTGCACACACTCACACACACGGGGAAATCGCCATGTGACAACGGAGGCAGAGACTGCAGTGCCGCACCTGTAAGCCGAAGAACTCCAAGAGCTGCCGGCCACCAGCGGGAGGGACGCAGGGGCAAGGAGGGGTCCTCTCTGGGTTTCAGAGCGAGCGTGGTCCTGCTGACACCTTGATTTCAGACTTCTGGCTTCCATGTTCGCTGCTTTAAGCCACCCAGCGTGTGGTATTTTGTTACTGCTGCCTTAGGGAACTAGTCTAATGGCATTAGTTTCAATTTTGTTTCCAATAAGGGGGATGAACCTGGCTTACCCACCCAGTGTTCTTCTCACCCCATCTCCGCAGAGCTCAGGGTCAGGGGTATTACTGTGGCCCTGCTCTGGTGCAAGGCTCACAATTGAGCCATGGTCCCAGCCTCACTGTCCTCTACCTGTCTGATTTAGCCCATGGCTCCCAGCCAGGATGATAGGGGTGTATCCTGTTTGCAGAAGTAGGGCAGACAGCTGGCAGGTGTGCCCAGGCCCCCATGCCTCAAGTGCCAACTTCAGTCCTGCCAGCCTCACTCAGCATTGCCAAAGCCCCATGTTGCTGATGTACTGCTTATTCATTCCTGGGGAGATGCCGAGTCCTACTAGTCCAGCCAGCTGTGTCCAGGTGGCTCATGACAGTGGCAGACAGAGGCCACTATAATGGTGGGGAGTCACACATGGCCCCGTCCCTCTTACTCAATAGTCACCCCACGAAGTGCTTGATACAGCTGTCATCGAGCCTGGTTCATCAAAGGGCTCTGGCTCTGGGAGGTGGAATACTGATCCGCTCAGCTTAGGAAACTCTGGTTTGGAAATGCACAAAGCACCAAATCTGAAAACTGTGGAGAGACTCGGTCCTTCGTCGTGAAGCTGAGGATACACATAAACCTAGTGGCTTCTACTCTCCTGGGAGACGGGGCCTCTGTGATGCTCACTTCGAATCTCCCGGGCAGCCGTGCAAGCCCCTCTGTAACCCCAGCTCACTGAGGTATTCTGGGTATAGGCTTTCACATGCAGAGGCCCTGTCTCCGGAGAAGACAGCTAACTTTGTGAGGGCAGAGGCTGTTAGAATCATCTCGTCTAGCAAGCACAGTACCTTCCACAATAAAGAAAGCCAGACACGTGGCCTGCCCTCCTCATAGCCCCCGCTGGCTTGACGGGGACAGTCCTTCTACTTTAGGAGAAGTAGGTAGAGGTTCCTTCTGGATTGTCTGGCCCAGCTTGTGAGGGAGGGAAAGGAGCAGAGATTCTGTTTAGACGCCCTAGCTGGGACTGGAGACAGCTCTTGGCTGGAGCCTCCTCTGGGGTGAATGTTTCAGAAATCAGAGCAGGTTGGTGGGTAGCAGCAAGGGTGTCAAGGGGAAAAGAAACCTCCGACATCATTCACTAAGAGAATACTTGTCTTCCCCATGAACAGGTGCCTGAGAAGTGGGGCGAGAAAGGCAAAACAGTACAGAGGATGTACTGCTCTCATCAAGCTTGCCTGGTTCCCACCCCAGTTGCGTGGGTCCTCCCTCTCTCCCTCCTTTCTATTCCTCCGTTCTATCCCTCCTTTCTATCCTTCCTTTCTATCCTTCTTTCCCTCCCTCCTTCCTTCCTTCCTATCCCTCCCTCCTGCCTTTTCTTCCTTCCTTCCTCCCTCCCTTTTCTACTTCCTTCTTCCTTTCCTTCCTTCCCTTCCTTCTTTCCTTCCTTCCTTCCTGCCTTTTCTTCCTTCTTTCCTCCCTTTCCTCCTTTTCTTCCTTCCTTCTTCCTTTCTTCCCTCCCTCCCTCCTTCCTACCTTCCTCCCTTTTCTTCTTTCCTTCCTTCTTCCCTTTCCCTCTTCCTTTCCTTCCTTCCTTTCCTCCTTTTCCTTTTACCTTCCTTCTTTCCTTCCTTCCTTCCTTCCTCCCTCCCTCTTTCCCTCCCCCTTCCCCTTCTCTATTTACTCAACATTTAACACACCTTTAAGGAGCATCACTCTGAGCCAGGCACTGGTGGTGAGAAAACAGACAAACCACCTGCCTTTGTGGCATCTACATTCTAGTGGATGCACCTTTCTCATTCCCTTTTAACAACTTACTTCTTTGCATGTTTCTCTTACCACCACCTAGCTCTTGGTAGCTAAGGTAACCTCCAGTCGGAGAGTCTGTATCTCACTCATTCATTCAACGCAGCCAGTGAAGCGCCCACAGGGTGCCGGCACCATGCCAGGCTCTGGACGTCCTGGGCATCTATCACGAGGCTACACTTCCTGGGTGAACAGCAGTCTAAGAGAATCACCCCTCCCTGCCAGAGAGGCACAGACCAGTGCCTCTCTCGGCACAGTGAAGTCACGGGAAACTCGATTATTTGTGGATATTGTGTACAGAAGCCACGGAAAAGTGGAAACAGCCAAGATTAGGCCAATGTGTTGAGCTAGTTGGACAACCACTGAGGCCTCCACCTCCTTCCTTGTTTCCACGCAGACCCAGACCACCCCCCTTCACGCCCATGGCCCCCTTTCCACCGTTTGGAGCCCCGCTGACCACAGAGGGGAGTTGGCCCACAGGGGGCCCTTGCACGGATGGGAGTCGCTGCCCCTGCAGCCCTGTGCTGGGACTCCAGCTGCCCCTGCCAGCCCTCACCACTTTAATTAACTCAGCTCGGACGTGCTGACTCACTCATGGGCTCCGTGACCCGCCTGGGCACAGAGGACACCTCCTCAGACACAATTACATTTGAGGATGAAGCATTTCCTCAGGGCACAGAACAAGGCGGTGAAAGCTTTTCTGGGGGAGCGGGGGCGGGGGGCGGACCTGTTTGGAGATGACTCATGGAACAGGCCTTGAGGTCAGTGGTTCCCCAAAGGGCAGTGCGTCTCACTCAAATGTTATCTGCCCGGCAGGCCTTACTGCTCTGTGGAAGTACATCTTCTTGGGCAAAGGAAGGAAATAAAGGGCCTCCTAGTACACGCATCAACATGGGATGCACCAGGCCCTGGAGAAAGCACCTGTGCTTAGAATTCCTGAAGCTTCTGGTGGCAACCCAGAGCCCCGCCATCGATTACCTGTGTTTAGGTAAGACACTCTGTCTACGTGCCTGTCAGGTGCAGAGGAAAAGAAATACGGCCCTTCCTCCTGGACTTGGGGGGAGCTCAAAGCCTCCGTGCTCTCCGTGACTTCCCACTGAGACAGGTATTCTTAGTTCCATTTTATGGATCAGGAAATCAAGGCTTGGAGACACTAAGTGACCTGCTTTCTCAGAAATCACACTGCCTTTAACAATGAAATCAGTCAAAAAGGATTCTGAGTTCTAGCACAGGTGACTGGGGGAAAAACCCAGAGAAAACAGAAGCCTCAGTGTCCTCTCCTGAAGACTCAAGGAGAGAAAAGAAAGAACGGGCCCGCTGGGGCTATGATAAAACAGTGCCCAGGTGGGGGGAGCCGTGCTGCCAAGTCCAGCCCCTCGCAAGCCCTGTGGCCAGCAGGGCCAAGCCCCCGACATCCATCCCGGGGCTGCGGCCAGCCCTGCTCCCAGGGGACAGGGTCACTGGGTTTCCTTTGCTGGGAGCCAGAATCTTGTTTAAATTGAAGCAGAGGAATCTGCATTTCAATGATGACTTCCCCAGGATTGGGCCACCTTGAAGGGACTGTTATTGAGGACACAGGACAAGAGAGATGCCGTGGGAAACATGGCACGTATTTTGTTTAAAAGGTACTCAGATACTTTTCTTATGAAGCGGTAGGGACATATCCATCCATCCATCCATCCATCATCCATTTATCCAATCGCTCAGATACTTCCTGTCGAGGTATCGGGTGCAGGGAGAGCAGTGAACGGAACGTGCATGGTGCGTGCCCTCGGAAGCTTGTGGTCTGATGCTCACGCCATAACTGGTAAAGACATTCCAAAACAAAAGGCAAAAATCTAAAAAGCTCCACCCCAGGTCCCCCCACCAGCCCTGAGCAACAGGATCAGGGTTTAAGCCCCTCAAGAAGTATAAACATCCACCTCACAGCCCCCACATGGTCAAGAGAGAGGAATGAGGGCTGCTGCCTTGTCCATTGGACTGGTTGGCTGGTTGGTGGCTGGTAGAGAGAAGAGGCTCCTTCTAAAGAGTTTGCTTGGAGTCCTTGGCCTCAAAGTCGGCCAAGGTTGATACCCTGGAACTTAGGGCTAGACGGAGATGGATCTGAGTCCTGGCTCTATCACTTAATAGCTGTGCAAGTTTGCACAAATTACTTAACCTCTCTGAGCCTCGGGGTTTTGTTTTTACGCAAAATGGTGCCATGTCCCCCTGGAAGAGTTGCTGGGCAGATTAGTGAGTTAGCTCAGTATCTGATATTCTCTCTCTCTCTCTCTCTCTCTCTCTCTCACACACACACACACACACACACACACGCCACACACACATGAATGAATGTTGTTAATTACTTCATTTTACAGATGAGAAAACTAGAATTCAGGGCCCGTGGAATCAACCCCAGGGTTGCACAGGTAGTAAGAGACCTTGCTGGGATTTGAGCTGCGTCTCTCCAGCCCCAGAGCCTGTGCACAATATTAAGCTTTTCTCCGTGTCCACATGCATGGGCGCAGACTGACACAGGCTAGTCTAGGGTCTGACTCTTCCTAATGCACAGGGAGTGACCCCTCAGCGGACAAAGGATCAAGTCTGAGTGAAGCCATCTCCCTGCAGAGCGAGGCTGCTGCCCAGGTGGCCAGACCCCTTGCTGATTCCCACGAGGCCGAGGCCAGGGCCTGGGGAGGGTGGGCAGGCCTCACTCCCTGCTGCCGGCAGTGGCCTGGAGACCAGCACAGGCCCAGCTCTGCGGGCAGGGTTTGCACAAGCACGCGCCCAGGAGTGTGTGTTGGGGGCGATGTTATTCACAGCCACCGGGCAACAGTAAATAAGACGGTGGGACTTGATTCATGAGGTCTGACAGGAAATCTATAGCATGTGGTGTCTATAATCCACACGCTACAATGTGGCAAAAGGGAAAAACAACAGTCCAATTAGGAAATTCTGGTTGATTCTGGGCACACTCCTCAGACCTGGCGGGGGCAGCCTGTCGGGAGCAGTCAGGCAGACACCCGCAGGGCCTGGCGAGTGGACGGCGGGCCGCAGAGGCAGCAGCCCAGGGGGGCGCGTGGGCGGGGCTAGGCCGCAGCAGCCCAGGGGGCGCGTGGGCGGGGCTAGGCCGCAGCAGCCCAGGGGGCGCGTGGGCGGGGCTAGGCTGCAGCAGCCCAGGGGGCGCGTGGGCGGGGCTAGGCTGCAGCAGCCCAGGGGGCGCGTGGGCGGGGTAGGCGGGGCTAGGCCGCCTAGGACACGGGAAGCAATGGTATGGTGACTGACCTCCCTGGCCAGCTCCCCCAGCACCTACTGCCTGGCCTGTCTGTCTGTCCAACTTCTTCTTGGACCACCCTCCGCTCACTGGGCTCCACTCACTTTTGTCCCTCTGACAGCCTGAAGACCCCGTGCCTTTGCGCTGGCTGCTCCCTCTACCCGAGCAGCTTGGCGTGACTCAGTCCTTCTCACGCTTCAGGCCTGAGATCAGAAAATCCCTCCATCTCCCTCTGCCCCCGTGTCTCCACAGCTCTGTTTATCGCCTCCATCCCCGCTTACTCCACTAGTAACCATCTCATTCACTGTGCACTGCCCACCTCCCTACTAGTACGTAAAGGCCTCAGGAGTAGAAACTTGGCTGCCTAGTTCACTGCTGGGATCCCAGGACCTGGTACCATGCCTGGCACGAAGTAGGCGCTCTACAAGTATTTCCTCAGTGAATGAGTGAGTGAGTGAGTGAGTGAATGAAGAATCCAGGCAGTTACTATTTCTTGAGGTTTTACTCTGCCAGGAAATATGCTAAGTGTTGGCCATCCAACAACTCCTTGGCATGAACGTTACTGTATCCATTCTACAGACGAGAAATTCAAAGCTCAACGGACCAAATTCAAACCGGAACTCTGGCTCCACAGCACGGGAGCTTAACCACTGGTCTGCCCTGCACAAGTCTCTTCACTTGCCTCAGTTTCCTCACCTTGATTAATGGAGATGATCTTGTCACCTGCCTCTCAGGTTGGCCGGCTACTAGGGAAGAACGCGAGGGGCAGTATTTGTAACACGTCGTGTCAGGGGAAGGAATACTTTACCAGGCCCAGGAGCTCGGCCTTCCCTTTGGTTTTCCTCAGGCTTGCTTAGGGTTCGTAATCAAGTTCCCCACTAACCTGCCACCCTTGCTCGCGATACTCCTTGTTCCCTGCCAGGATGAATGCCACCTCTTCTGAAAGGTGTGTGGTCTAGAGAGGCAGAGGGGAGACAAGAACCCACACCCGGGAGCTCTGGCCCATGGTGCCCACCCCTTCCTGTGAGCCCTCCCGTGCCACCCAGGGGCCCTCCACTGCTCTCTGGCAGGGTCCTGTGTTAGCTCCTGACATCCTGATGTCTCTAAGGTTGGACTGTGTCTGATTGTTCTCTACACCTCATCACCACCGCCACCACCAAGTCTCCCATGCCCCAATAGCCCGGCATTCTGAAACTCCACCTGGGGGTCCCCATCAGACCAAGTCCAGGGGCAACCAGGTCCATGGCCCCATGGGCACCCTCAACGACACATTCACCCTGCCCCCAGAGCTCCCACACCGTCATTCTCTGACAGATGTTTTGCTGTCAGCTTGGAGAAAGGGGGAGTCTGGGCTTGTCGGTGTCTCACTGAATTCTCATCCAAGACATTCTCAGACGTCTCTCAGCCTGGGGTGCTCCGTCTCATTCGGTTTTAAATGTTCACACTTCCCTGTCTGAGTAGTTTAAAAAATACCAACTTGACCACCAGATTGAGGTTCAAGATCTGGCTCTGAGAGACAGTGGGTAGGTTTAAGGAGTTAAGACCTCTGCCTAGTAAGGTTATTTTGATAAGTTAAATGATTTGTAAAGAACTAACAGCTGCTCCCCCCACCCCACTCCCTCCAGGGACCCCACGGCCCATTCCTTCCCCGGCCTGGGATCCGGCAGCCTGGAGCATTTATTGCTTTTAAGCCAACTCTCTCTTGAGAGAGAGAAATGCTGTCCCCAGGGCCTGGGAACGAGGGCTCTGATGGCACCAGGAGGGCCAGATGGGACCAGACAGGCCTCAGGGGACAGGAGGCCACAGGGAGCGATCACAGGAACTGGTTATTGGAAGCACAGATGAAGGGATGTGAATTTTGAGGTATTTCTGAAAGAGGTCAGAATGTGGTGGCTGGGGAGGGGACAGCAGGACACAGTCTGCCAGCTGGAGAACCAGTGAAAGAAGAGCTGGGATGGTGTCTACACAGGGTGAGTGCCAGGCAAGCCGCTCTTCTGAGAAACGTCAGGTCTCAGGACCTGGGAGGGCAGAGCGTGGGGGCAGGAGCCAGGCCCTGGGGGGAGAGAGAAGGGAACTCTGATGGACAGGAGCTGGAGCACGTCGGCTACACGAGGGCCGGGGCAACTTTGTTTTGATTAATCTGGGTACAGCCTGGGCCAAGGCTAGGTACTTCTTCTTCTTCTTCTTCTTCTTTTTTTTTTTTCAGGTGAGAGGAGGGGAGATAGTGAGACAGACTCCTGCATGCACCCTTACTGGGATCCACCCGGCAACCCTATCTGGGGCCGATGCTTGAGTACCGAGCTATTTTCAGCTCCTGAGGCTGATATGCTCCAACAGAGCACCCAGGGTCATGTTTGAACCAACTGAGCCACTGGCTGTGGGAGGAGAAGAGGGAGAGATGGGGGGAGGGGCAGGGAGAAGCAGATGGTCACTTCTCCTGTGAGCCCCGACTGGGAATTGAACCCAAGACATCCATACACCAGGCCGATGCCATATCCACTGAGCCACCAGCCAGGGCCATTTTGGGTACTTCTTGTGCCCGGTGTCCAGCTCTAAGAAGGAGGGATAAACACTCCCGTTCTACCCATGAGGAAACTGAGGCTCAGAGAGAAGGAACGATTAAACTCCATTCGAGCTCATACGGTCCAACCCAGGTCCAGTGCCCAAATCCATGTTATTTCTGTCACCTCCAGGCCAGCAAACCTCACCTAAGGCAGGGTTTGCCAGCCCGCCACACCGTGCCTACCACCCCCAGACTCATTGTCCCTGGGGATTTGTCAACACTGCCAGGCAGAAAACGCACCCTGGAGAGTCAGGAGCCTTTGTCTTTAGCCTGTGGTTGCCTAACACCCTCACTCCTAAATAAAGCTGCTCACCAGACAGAAGGCGGGGGGGGGGGGGGGGGAGAAGGAGAACACGTGCATCTGTGCACACCTCGTTCCGATTCACGGCCACGGCCATTCTACCAGTAGGTGTGACCGTCCCCAGTCAGCAGTGAAGACAACTGAGCCCAGAGAGGGTAAGCCACACACCCAAGGTCTCACCCGCTGGTCGGCACGCAGCCAGGGAGCCACGCCATAGGATTCAAACCTAGAACTCGCTGGCTTTTTCGACTGTGTCACCAAAAACACATAGTACAATGAGATTCAGAGCTAAAGAAAAGAAGTGTGTGCTAGGAACACAGGTGTGTGGGGGGGAGTGTGGGGGCAGGGAAGTCACATCTGTCCACCTGCTGACCCCGCCATTCCCCATGCCTCCGCCCGCCATCACTCGGCCGACTATTATCTGAGGCCGCATCCCCTGCCCCTGGGTGGCAGGGCCTGAGCGGTTCCTTCCAGGTTGTCTCGGAAGGACACTCTCCTTGGGTGAACGGCCACTCTCTGGGCCCTGCTGTCCTTTCCCTGCCTCCTGGGCTCCCCACCCTGCCCCTCAATTGTTATCTGTCACTACACAGTAATTAGAGATGTGGCATGCTTGATAAAGATTGCCGCCTGCCCCAAGATGGAACTGCCCTCTCGGACGTGTCTAATTAAAGTCCTGATTGATAAGATGAAGAAATCCCACCCAGATGGATGTGTGCCGGCCTCTCCCCTCCTCTGAGCACTCAGCCTCTTCATTACGGTGGCGAGAAAGAAAGATATAAAGGACCCCGGGAAATGCTCCTACAAACCAATCAATATGTCCTTTTGTGCGACGTGATGGGCGCAAGGCACAGCCTTTTGAACTGTTCCTGGGGCCATGGAGGCAGCTGGGCAGCGGGAAGAGCCCCTGGCTTCGGGCCGGCCAGGCTGGGGCAGCTCCTCTACTCAGCCTGGCTCCGACCAGGGGATGCTCAGCCCAGGAGCCAGACTGGCTAGGTCCCCCCTACTCCAGCCCACTTTCTCCAAACAGTGAATTGTAGAATTCCAGGACCCCTTGCACTGTGCACACATGTCCACACAGCCGGGCCTGTCCGTACACTGTGTACACCACACATCCTTAGCAGCCTAAAGTTGGGCGGGCATGAACATGTACGTTTGAGGTTCAGCCTGGAAGCCACAGGGCGCCCTGCGAGGTGCAGGTGGAAGGACAGGGCGGGGCAGTAAGGATGTCCAGCATCCTGAGCACTTATCGGGGCCAGGCACTCTGTTGAGTGCTTTAGTCCTCGCATTTCATCCTCGCAGATCCGACAAGACAGGTGCTGTCCTTATCCCCATTTTAGAGGTGGGGAAGCTGAGACGTGGGGAAGTTAGGCTCCACTGCCGAGGTCACAGAGCTGCAAGCTGCAGTTTGATGCCAGAGTCCATGCCAATACCCACGAAGCTACGGAGTGGAGGGGAGCAACTGGACCCAATAGATGGTACCATCCTTGGACACACAGATGTTATTTAAAAGAATTTTTTAAGGGCCTAGAAAGATACGTAATAAATTCATGATGCTTGTCACTGAGGAGAGGTTGGGGCATTCATGCAACTGAGGGATGGGTACAAACTAGCCTTTAACTTACCCAAAATGTTTATTCTGTTATTAAGACATAAAACATATATAACAATATATTATCAGTTGTCTGTTTTGGGTGGTAGAAAGATACTATATTCTGTAGTATTTTCTTAAAAAATATTATCTTCTTTAAAAAAAAACTATTACCCAAAGGAAAAATAGTTTATACTCTTTTCTCCCAAAGTAGGGGAGACATGGGTTCTTATAAACACCCTGCGCTTTCCTCCCCAGCTCTGCCACGGACTGGCGGTCAGGGGTGAGATGCGTCCTCCAGCATGGGAACACGCGGGGTGCATTCTCCTGCCAGGAGCCATCACGGACCAATATCTCATCCCAGCTCGCCTGGCAGGTGGGGCCAGTGCAGTGCTGCCCACTGGGGACAGAGGAGCTGGACAGTGGGCTGGCCAGCCAGCATGCCCACCCCCAGCGGCCAGGGTGCTCTGTTCACACCCACCCGAGGTCAAGCCAGGACCAGGGCTTGACGGAAAGACGCCGCTGGACCAGCTAATAAATAGAAGTAATTTGATTAGCTTTGTCTAACTGCTGATAAGATCCTGACAAACCCTTTTTAATGCATTTCTGGAGCAGTATGAAATTGTTTCATTCGGAGAGTAGGGCCCCCCGGGAGTCGCCTTGAAGCTCCTTTAGTGAGAGGTAAAAATATGCCAATCATTAATGAGGGGAGAATTACGGAGACTTTAATACTATGAGAAAGAGGAGCCCTGAGGCAGCTCGGGAATAAAACCTGCCCTTAAATCAGAGAGAAGCGGCTGGAGGCAGGATGGAGGAGACAACATCAGCACAGAAAGCAGCAGCCTCAGGCTCCAATGGACAAAATGGCCTTAGTCTTGTGACTTCTGTCCCCATGAGCCCTCATGTCTCATTAGGGACTGCTATCCCAGGTAGCAAGCAGAGGGATGGGGCCAAAATGAGGCTGTGTTCATTGATGTGTCCTCTCAGTATAGGCCCCCTCAGAACCATGACCAGGACCTCAGAGGTTCCTAGAAAAGTCAATGATTGACTGAGGCTTCCTTCCTAGGGCAGCTGTGGGAACAAGGGCTTTGCAGAGTCCTTCTCCGGAGCAGAGAGAAAGGTCATTTCCACTGGGAAGAATTCCAGGTGATGAAGCTTCAGCCAGATGAAAGAGCAAGCACCTGCTTCCCAATACCCATCTCCCCAGCACTTAGCTCTAGAAAGTTCTATGGATTCCACCCACTGTAGCATGGAAGGTGAGAGGAGGCAGGGGTGTAAGTGAACCAGTGTTTTTCTAGAACTCCCTTGGTCCAGAGGCAGGGGTTGGAAAGAAGAGAAATATCTACCTCTGTGCCTTCTATCTACCTGCGACTGGTCTCCACAAACCCTCTGCTATTCTTGAGAAACCAGGTCAGCTCAAGGAGACTGAGCCCATGGGGAAAGTCCTCTGCTCCCGCTCAGTTAGATGCCAGATCGGCCTTCCTCTATCATGGGACAGGAAGCCTCAGCTCCAGCCGAGTCTGGGACACCTACGGTCAGCAGCTAAGAGGGTATCCGTCTTAGTAGTTCACTCTTTCACTGCGTCTCCTTCTACACTTCTCATTTGCTCCACACCAGCTACTGGCATCCTTGCTGTGCCTTGAACACACCAGGCCCATTTCTACCCCAGGACCTTTGCATGTGCTGTTTGTTCCCCATGCCTGAAATGCTTGTCTCCAGACTTTTGCAGGACTCTCTCCCTGAACTTCAGGGGTAGGGAAGTATAGTGAGGGTCTCTTTGGCTCCCTTATGTTATTATTCCTCCATGGCACTTACCTATTTGATATACTCAATGCACTATTATCTCTCTCTCTCTCTTGTTTTGTCTGCCTTACTCTCCATTGTCTCCTTTACACACACACACACACACACACACATACACACACACACAAACGTTGGCTCCATGAGGGCAGGACTTTTGGCTGTCTTGTTCACCACTGTAGCCCCTGCACCCGGAACATGTTAGTGCATATGTATGTTGGAGCAAATGAGTGAATGAAGAGTGAGGAGAGCCCCCTGGGACAGGCACCCCCCGCTGAGAGCTGAGCTAGGGCGGCTGCAGTTACAACCAAGCCACCGGGGGCTAGCCTCTACCCACTCCCACTCCTCCCTGGGCAGCCTGGCACCCCAGGGGAAAGACAGTGGAAAGGAAGGGGGAGGTGCCAACTGTGAAGAAGGTGGCATAGGGCAAGGAGGGTAGGGACCAGTGGCCTGAGAGTCCAGGAATAAGGGTCCATTTCTAGGACAGCTGAAAGGCAGGTGTAGACTCAAGGGGTCAGGAGCTGCTCATGGGCCTTTCTTCCCCCTTCGTCTGAGACCAGCTGCCTGCCACCCAGTCTCTACTAGCCCATGTGAGACACTGCCCAAGAACTCAGCCCGGGCTGTGGACGCCTGAGTCATAGAGCCACTCAGCCAAGGCTTTGTTGGAGCCCTTGGGCCAGTTCCTTCCCATCCCTGGGCTTGGTTCCCTTGGATGGAGCATGAGGGCTTGCGGGAGAGGACCTCTGAGGGCCTCACATGCTGCCATCCCATGATTCCTGGGAGCATGAAGTCTTGCGGGAGAGAACCTCTGAGGGCCTCACGTGCTGCCATCCCATGATTCCTGGGAGCATGAGGGCTTGCGGGAGAGGACCTCTGAGGGCCTCACGTGCTGCCATCCCATGATTCCTGGGAGCATGAGGGCTTGCGGGAGAGGACCTCTGAGGGCCTCACGTGCTGCCATCCCATGATTCCTGGGAGCATGAAGTCTTGCGGGAGAGGACCTCTGAGGGCCTCACGTGCTGCCATCCCATGATTCCTGGGAGCATGAGGGCTTGCGGGAGAGGACCTCTGAGGGCCTCACGTGCTGCCATCCCATGATTCCTGAGGGGGGGGGGGTGCACAGCTTGTATATACCCAGTGGCAGTTCTCTATTAACTAAAAGGCAAGTTTCTGCAAATCGGGTAAAAATGGGTCTTTCTGACCTGTTTTCTAATGATAGGAGACAGCCACAGGATAACACAGTGTGGTAAAGCCCAGTCTGCTGAGCCAGACTGCCTGGGTTTATAATTCAGCTCTGTGCAACCTCAGACACGTGAGTCAACCTCTCTGGGCCTGATTTCCTTCTTTGGTAGAATGGGTTGAGTAACAGTACCTAATTCCATGGGGTCATTGTGAAGATTAAATAAGATTGCATTACCTGTATGGGCCACTTAATAAATGTTGGTGGTCACTAGCATTAATTTATTACACCTGAGATTCGAGCTGGCTGAATCAGGGACTTCCCGGGCAGTAGGTAAAGGACCAAACTAGGAGCCAGCCTCACAAACCTAAAGCAAGGGGAAGAAAGTGGCACGGTCGGAGAATTAGCTCCACTCCGAACCAGCCAGCCAGCGGACATTCACTGAGCACCTGCTGTGGACAAGGCCCAGGGGAGGCTATAAGAAGAAGCACGGGGTACCTGTGGGTTCGTCGAATCTTCCCCACCTAACCGTGAACTCTATGAAGGCAGAGATTGCGTCTATCTTCTTTGCCACTGTAGCGACAGTACCTGGCACAGTGCCTGGCACATCGTGGGTCCTTCAGAAATGTGGGTGGAATAAATAGCATGTGCACATTAAAGTATACAGGCCCCTGTACCCCTCTAGCTTTTTTGCACCCCCCTCTATAGCACTCTCCATGTAGTGAAAAGGTTTATGGGCTGACTGTTGGCCTCCCCCACTAGACTGAGTGAGCAGGCACAGCACCTGGTACTACTGGGTACTCAGAGAGTTGGTGGATGGACAGAAGGATGATCAGAGGGCAGCAGAATTGCCAAGGGAATGGTGCAGACGACGGGTAACGTGGGTGAAAAGGAGACAGGGATATTGGTTGATGAAGAGTGTCACTGTGGCCTGACCAGGCGGTGGCGCAGTGGATAGAGCGTCGGACTGGGATGTAGGAGACCCAGGTTCGAGACCCTGAGGTTGCCAGCTTGAGCGCGGGCTCATCTGGTTTGAGCAAAGCTCACCAGCTTGGACCCAAGGTCACTGGCTCGAGCAAGGGGTTACTCGGTCTGCTGAAGGCTCACGGTCAAGGCACATATGAGAAAGCAATCAATGAACAACTAAGGTGTTGCAACGGCAACGAAAAACTGATTGATGCTTCTCATCTCTCCGTTCCTGTCTGTCTGTCCCTGTCTATCCCTCTCTCTGACTCTCTTTCTCTCTCTGTAAAAAAAACAAACAAACCAAAAGAGTGTCACTGTGGCTGGATAGTCAGTAAAGGCTCACAGGGGGGATGGGACTCAAGCCAGGTCCTCATGGATATCAGGAAGAGGGAAGGAGAGCATTCCAGACCGCTTAGTACAAAGCTAGTTGCCAAACAAAATGAGCCAGGACCTATCTAGCAGCCTGAGGAAGGTGAGCTACTAGGGAACTAAGGAGTTACCTGCATCAGAAAGGGGTCGGCCAATCACCTGGTACCACCAGGAGGAAGTCAGCCCAGAAGGCACCCGGCCAGCTCAGGTATACCCAACCCCAAGACTGAGAGGCTCAGAGAAAGAAGAAGGACACCAGGGCTTGGAGAATGGGCAGGGAGATTCCTCTGCAACCTCCGCACCCACACGGCCCCTCGTCACCCCCACAGTCCTTAGTCCCCACTATGGATCAGCCAGAACCCTAGGGAGGTGGTCAAGTCTCTGCTACCCCAGCTCCTTCCAGCCCTAGCCAATGGGTGCCCACGTGTTTCTGGGTCCCCCGACCCAGCAGCCCCCTTCTAGAAAGGAGTCTCAGCTTAGAGACAATGACACGCACCACATGGCATGGCCAGAGGCTGGGCCCATAGCCAGACATGCCCCGAAGTTGGGGAGCAATCTGGGCACAAAAGTGGGGAATGCCCTGTGGGCTAGGAAGCCATCTCCCCCTCCCCCCAAGCAGATCCTTCAAGGGGGCCAGCCGGCAGGGGCTGCCTTGCTGCAAATGACTCCCTTTGTCATTCTGTTTTGTTATGATTAAAAATGCATGTCGCAGGCGAGGCCCTGGAGTGGAACCCGGTTGAAAATTGAATCATTAATATTCCCCTTCCAGCTGACGCCCTGGCGCTTCCCAGGTGGCTGTGACTGGGAGGAATGCAACAGTTTTGGAGTCAGAGCAAGATAGGGAAGACTGAGGGGTACCTCAGGCCCCCCACCCAGGGCTCGTACCCCATTCCTTGAGATGGGAACAGGTGTCAGACAAAGTCTCAGCCCCTAGAATTTTCTCCAGTTTTTTCTGAGGCTCTGTTCGTGGAGCTGAAAAGGAAACCAAGCCCATCAGAGATGGAGGTGGTGGCCGCCCGCTGGCCTCCTCCGCTCCCCTCCACCACCCCGCCCGGCCCCGGCCTCCGGCTCTTCCTTCTGCTCTGTCTTCTGTCTGGACTGTTTCTCCTTCAGACATCTATCGTTTCCATTTTTCTAATTCTTCTTCCTGTTGGCTAACATTCAGATAGCACTTTGGGCCTGCCAGGCACTTTTATTAAGCTCTTCGTGCTAATAAGCTTATTTAATTCTCATGACTATTCCAAGGAGTAGGTTCTATTACTACCCCATTTTACAGACCAAGAAGCTGAGGCCCAGGCTGGCTCAGCAGCTTGCCCAAGGTCACGCAGCTGGTCAGTGGCTCCGGTTTGCACTCTTAACCTTGAGATTGTGGTGGTCAATACTGTCGCCACTGGCCAATACCATCGAGCGGCTATGGTGCACTCCAAGTGGGGCTCGTCTGGACTGAAAGTGCTGTAAGGATGAGTTGGACACCAGAGTTCAAAGACTCAGTACAAGAAACAGAATGTAAAATATCTCAGTCTTAACTTTTATATCAACTACATGTTGAAATGACAGTATCTTGATATGTTGGATTAAATAAAATGTATTATTAAAATTAATTTTACCTGTTTCTTTTGACTTTTTAAAGATGTGGCTACAAGAAAATTTAAATTTATGCCACTAGCTCCCATCTGCGTTACATTCCCACTCGACAGCACTGCTCCCACCCAGATGGAGCTCTCTCCAGCCACTCACCCTGGAGTGGCACCTCCCCATCACAGAGGCCCCTCCGTCATCCTCTCGTGGGCTTGTGTAGCCCTGGATTCTCCCACTAGGCACACAGTAGGTGCTTTATAAATATTTGTTGAAAGGCTGTTGTAGGATGGTCTGCAAATCGAGGGTGGTGCAGAAGAGGAAGGGGAAGTCTGGCTTCTAGGTTTTTCTGACTCATGAGCTAGGGTTGGAGGCAGGAACAAAACCACAGTGCCCCAGGGACATGGCCTTTGAGAGGGCTGAGGGCCAGGCACTGAGTCTCTTACACTCTGTTCTATGGGCCATACCAAGTCTAGGGCCAGGGGGACTCCCAGCTGACATAGCCAGAGATGCAACCCTTACCTTGCCCACACACAGACACACCCACACACACACACACACACAGACACCCCCCCACACCCCCACACACACCCCCACAGACACACCCACACACACCTACACACAGACATACACACCCACACACAGACACACACACACAGACACACCCCCACACACCCCCACACAGACACACCCCCACAGACACACCCACACACACCCACACACAGACACACACAGACACACACAGACACACACAGACACAGGGGCAGGGGCCAGGAACAGCTGCAGAACCACACAGACAGGAGCAAGGCTGAGAGGAAACAGGGCTGGGCCTGTCGACATCTCTCAGTTGGCCCCTAAATAGGGGGACAGGCTTCTGCAGAGCACAGTGCATGCCCCCACCCCACCTGGAACCCCTTCCCAGCGTCCTTCAAACGGAGAATCTTAGAGGGCCCAAGTCCAGCTTCCCCATCCCACCTCACAGAGGAGGGGGGAAAACAGTGAAAGGGGCAGTGCAGGTCTGATCCCCCCTCCTGGACCCGCTCACACCCACCTTCGCAGCCAAGTGTCGTTAAGAGCAGGAGCCAGCACACAGGAGCCGGCACACAGGAGCCCTCACGCCCAGCCAGCCCTGCTGTGCACCTCACACGCGTTAACTCAGGGGAGGCAGGGACTCACCCTCTGCACCTAACAGGCACAAAGAGGCAAATGAACAGACGGAGCCAGAATTTGGTCCCGGGTCTTCTGCTTCTAGAACCCACAATCCTAACCACTGCCGGTCACCACCAGGCACCAAGGCCGAGGGGAAGTGTTCGGAGCTCAGGCAAGGAGTGAGGAGCTGTGAGGACTCAGGCAAGGGCTGGTCAACAGTCCATCTCCACTGTCTCATGGCAAGTACCGCATGGGGTGGGGGTGAGATTGCAGCGGGGGGGGGGTGCAGAGCCTTCCCTTTCCCTTTGGCCCCCGAGAAGGTCCTTGTTCTGGTCCAGGCCATTTCTCTAGAGCCCCAGTGTGGGCAGGACTGCCTCTGTGGGAAGCCAGGTCTCCGCTCCTGCCTCGCCTCCAGAGCAGGGCACGGCACCCACCGGACCTCGAGCAGGGGCTGCTGTGGCTATTGATTCGGAGGCAGGAGAGCTGGAGACTGAGCCTCTCCGTCAGGCCCTCCCTGGGCCACCTCACCCTCCATTCCCAGAGTTTCCAAGTCCTCAGCATTCCCTCCACCCATCCCTTCCCACGAGCCCTGCCTCCTTCCACTGCAACCCCAAGATTCACCTGTGCCTTCCCCCCACCGGGGACACCCTCCCTCCCTGCCTCTAGACCTGTATTTCATTTTGGATGGAGCCTCGGTTGGGGTCCCACACCCTTCACACAGCGACCTGATGACCCCGCCCACAGCTGCCCTGCCGGGGAGGGGTTCTCCACCTCTTACCCTGGAGGCCCTGCTCAGGGCAGGAGAAATGATTCAGGGCAGGCATTAGGGCAGAGCCAGGGGCAACCCCAGCCAGCAGCCACCTCAGCCTGATTTTAGGGACACGTTCAGCCTCTGTAGTCCCAGCAGATTTGGAAGGATCTTTGAGTTGTCACCCATATCATTCTGCCAGTAAAAGTACAACACAACTCTTCAGGGCATTCTAACTGGCCTCTCTCTGCCACTGTGCCCAGGTGGGATGACAGTGGCCGTCCAGGGACTGGAGCCCTTGAGAAGACAGAGATCTGGTTCCAGGGGACCCGCCACACAGCCCTGAGCCTAAGACTTCTTCTTTCGGTCCTTAGCCCTCGGGACCCGGCAGGTAATGGAGCACATGCTCCCGGAGTCCAGGGTCCCCTTCAGAAACCAGGACCCCTGCCTGCGCTATGGAGAGTCTGGACTCCTCGCAGCCCAGGTGGCCGCTGTGGAGGGCTGGTAAGCCTGTCGCTCCCCAGCGGTGGGAAGTGGGAGCCGCCGATGCGTCACTCCTTCGTGCTTTTTTCCCACCTGTGTGCCCCAGACCCTGACCCCGCCCACCCTCAGCCCCCACTCGGTCTTCTCCCCCTCCGCCCCTCCCCCACCCTCACCTCCCCAAGGACAAGCAAAGTTATTACAATAATGAATTAGCCAGCCCGCTTACTGCCGCCACTGGCGAAGACAATTATCCCCGCCGCACATCCCTAGCCGCTGCTGGCTCCCTCATAAAGACAGGCTTTTGGGGCCGCTTTGTGCTTTGATTGGAAATGAAGAGATTGCTAATTAGGGAACACCTGCTGGGACCAGGGCTAGCAGGAACAGCGGCAGGACGGACCGAGAGGCCGTTTCAGGCGGGGCTGTGCGCGCATCATGCCAGCGCGCCCTGGTCTGTGTGCCCACAGGGCAGGGGGGCTACAAGAGGGAGGAGAGAGAGCCAGTGCCACAGGGGCACCCCAGTGACTTAATCCAATTCCCTGTCACCCCCACCTTGAAGCTGTAAACAAAACCCAGACATTTTATGGAGCTTTTCACCTTTGAAAGGATGCTAATTTGTTTACGGGCTGCTATAATTCTGCTTGTGTTTGCACGGGTCAGTGCGGGGCTGGGCCACGCAGGGTCTGTGCTGTGCACAGCTGTCTGCAGCAGGGCCACCTGGCCTGTGCACAGAGGCGCCGGCTCTCTGCAGGGGCGGGGTGGGCCGTGGCACAGAGAGGTGGCCGGCTGGCACCAGCACTGCCTGCTGACAGTAAGGCACACAGGGCAAAGAGGAATTAAACCTGAGACTGACTCTATTACTGATCCTTGGGCCCGGAATCACCCCCGTTTTCACTCCTTCCTGGTCCCTGGGAAAACAAGCTCATTGGTGGTCCATGTCTCAAAATGAAAATCTAGTTTTTACCCTGCAGTTGGTGGGGCTCAGTGGCCAAAAAGATACCCAGTTGCTTTTTCCCAAAACTGCCATAAAACAGTGGCCGCAGAGCCCCTCACCCCCCTCCCACCCTCAGACCGTGCTGACTGCCCAGAGCTCTTCACCGCCTCACCGCTCAGTCACTGCTGCTGTCTGAGCTGGATTCACAAAGTGCATTGTGTGTACTGAGGGTCACACACACGCATGCGCGCGCTCTAGGGCGTTCTTTTGAATATTTGCACACAGTTCTTGGCTCAAGAGATCTCAGCCCTAGTAAGACAGATAATGTCACTGTAACTCCAGGGTGCCTACAGAAGCGGACAGGGCATACATGCGTGGGCCAGGAACGGAGTGGTGACTTCTCCAAGAGGAGGAGCGGAGGAGGGCCTTTCTGAGACGGGGGTAATCTAGCAGGGTTGTGAAGGCGCCCGTGTGAGCCAAGACACAGGAGTACAACCCAGCCGAGCTCTTGGTCAGAAAACGGAGTGTTTCACACGGCTGGAGCAGCGGACTCAGGGCGGTGAAGGCAGGAGGGAGGCCACGCTGGCTGTGGAGCATAGGAGATATGCTAGCTGGGGCCCTGGCCATGGAGGAAGGGTAGCATTTGCACACGTGTACGCTCTTTAAGGCTGCCTGCTGCACTTGTGCAAAGATTGGGGGGAGGGTATTGCCCTGAGTCGCCCAGAAGATGCTGGACCTGCAGCCTGACTCAGGGGCTTTCAGTGGCTCCCCATCCACGTCACCTCACTCCTGGGCCCACTCTGGGTGCTTCCTCTCCCCTCTCCACCGTCTACACTTGAGGTTTCTAAAACACATGTGTGCATAGAATGGAGCATTTGCTAAAATGCACAAAGAGTACCCCAGCAAGACCTTAGCTCACTCCAAGAGGTGAGGACCCTCACAAAGTTCCTTGGCACCATCACTGGACTGAGAGTGCTCTGACCACTGGCCTTAGCGGGGTCATCTGCAGCTTTGATACTCTATAATGCTACTCAGCATTGCACACTGTTGAGATGCAACGTAAGAAGTGGTTAGGCCCTGGCTGGATGGCTCAGTGGTAGAGCATCAGCCTGGCGTGTGGATGTCCTGGGTTCAATTCCCGGCCAGGGCACACAGGAGAAGTGCCCATCTGCGTCTTCACCCCTCCCCCTCTCCTTCCTCTCTCTCTCTTCCCCTTCCACAGCCAAACTCCATTGGAGCAAAGTTGGCCTGGGGGCTGAGGATGGCTCCATGGCCTCTGCCTCAGGCGCTAGAATGGCTCCAATTGCAGTGGACCAACACCCCAGATGGGCAGAGCATCGCCCCCTAGTGGCCTTGCCAGGTGGATCTTGGTCAGGCACATGGGGAAGTCTGTCTCTCTGCCTCTCCACTTCTCAGTTAAGGGAAAAAAAAAAGAAAAGAAGTGGCTTAAAATACAGGTATTTTCACATAATGGTCAGATAATTTTCGACAAGAGTTCCAAGACTATTCAACAGGGGAAGTCTTTTCAACAAATGGTTTTGGGGAAAACTGAATATATCTACATGCAAAAGAATGATGTTAGACCCTTACGTAACATTATATACAAAAATAAGAATGGATTATAGACTTAAAATGTAACACCTAAAACTGTAAAACTCTTAGAAAAAAACATAGGGCAAAGCTTCATAACATTAGACTTGGCAATGATTTCTTGCCTATGACACTGAAGCTATAGACAACAAAAGGAAAAAAAAGAAACAAATTGGGCTTCATAATAATTTAAAACTTCTGGGCATCAAAGGACACTATCCACAGAGTGGAAAGGCAGCCTACAGGATGAGAAACTATTTGCAAATCATGTACCTGATAAGGCATTAATATCCAAAATATACAGAGAACTCCTAAAACCCAACAACCACAAGGCAACAAACAACCTGATTTTAAAAAATGGCCAAAATACACGGACAGATATTTCTCCAAAGAAAGACACATGAATGGCCGATAAGCATGTGAAAAGATGCCCAACATCATTAATCATTAGGGAAATGCAAATCAAAACCACAATGAGATACTACTTCACATCCATAAGTCTGGCTACTATAAAAAAAGAAGAAAGAAAAAAAAACCCAGAAAATTGAAGTTGGCGAGAATGTGGAAATATTAGAACCTCTCTTCTCTGTTGGTGGGACTTTAATGTGGTACAGCCACTGTGAAAAACAGTATGGCACTTTTTTAAAAATTAAAAATAAAATTTACCGCCTGACCAGGCGGTGGCGTAGTGGATAGAGCATCGAACTGGGATGTGGAGGACCCGGGTTCGAGACCCCGAGGTCACCAGCTTGAGCATGGGCTCATCTGGTTTGAGCAAAAGCTCACCAGCTTGGACCCAAGGTCGCTGGCTTGAGCAAGAGGTTACTAGATCTGCTGAAGGCCCACGGTCAAGGCACATATGAGAAAGCAATCAATGGACAACTAAGGTGTCGCAACAAAAAGCTGATGATTGATGCTTCTCGTCTCTCTCCGTTCCTGTCTGTCCCTCTCTCTGACTCTCTCGCTGTCTCTGAAAAAAAAATTTTTATTTTTTTTTTGTATTTTTCTGAAGCTGGAAACGGGGAGAGACAGTCAGACAGACTCCCGCATGTGCCTGACTGGGATCCACCCGGCACGCCCACCAGGGGCGACGCTCTGCCCACCAGGGGAAGATGCTCTGCCCCTCCGGGGCATCGCTCTGCTGCGACCAGAGCCACTCTAGCACCTGGGGCAGAGGCCAAGGAGCCATCCCCAGCGCCCAGGCCATCTTTGCTCCAATGGAGCCTTGGCTGCGGGAGGGGAAGAGAGAGACAGAGAGGAAGGGGGGGCGGTGGAGAAGCAAATGGGCGCTTCTCCTGTGTGCCCTGGTCAGGAATCGAACCCGGGTCCCCCACACGCCAGGCTGACGCTCTACTGCTGAGCCAACCAGACAGGGCAAAAAAAATTTTTTTTAATTATAAAATTTACCATATGATCCAGCAATTCCACTCCTGGTGTATATCCAAAAGGATTGAAAGCAGGGTCTCAAAGAGATATTTGTACACCCATGTTCGTGACACTATCATTCACAACAGCTAAAGTGTACAAGCACCCCAGAGTCCTCTGCAGGTGAAAAAAATAAGAAAAATGGGGTCTATAATACATACAATGAGATCTGATTCAGCCTTCACAAGAAATAAATTCTGACACATACTACAACACGGATGGAACTTGAGGACATTGTGCTAAGTGAAATAAGCTAGTCATAAGAGGACAAACATTGCATGATTCCACTTATGTGAGGTCCTTGGAGCTGTCAAAGTCATGGAGATAGCAGAACCGTGATTTCCAGGGGCTGGAGCCAGGGGCAGGGGAGTTATTATTTAATGCCTTATAGGGTTTTGGTTTTACAAGATGAGAAAAATTCTGGAGATGGATGATTGTGATGGTACACAGCAACGTGAATGAAGTTAATAACTTAAAGCTGGTTAGGATGGTGAATTTTGTTATGTGAAACTAGAATTCAACTGCAAAAAAGAGGGGGAAAAACCCACAAAAATGTGGAAACTAAACAACATACTTCTAAAAAATGAATGGGTCAAAGAAGAAATAAGTGCAGAAATCAAAAGATATATACAGACAAATGAAAATGAAAATACGACATATCAGAATCTCTGGGATGCAGCAAAAGCCGTAATAAGAGGAAAGTTCATATCACTTCAGGCATATATGAACAAACAAGAGAGAGCCGAAGTAAACCACTTAACTTCACACCTTAAGGAACTAGAAAAAGAAGAACAAAGACAACCCAAAACCAGCCGAAGAAAGGAGATAATAAAAATCAGAGCAGAAATAAATGAAATAGAGAACAGAAAAACTATAGAAAAAATCAATAAAACAAGGAGCTGGTTCTTTGAAAAGATCAACAAAATTGACAAACCCTTGGCAAGACTCACCAAGGAAAAAAGACACAGGACTCAAATAAATAAAATCCAAAATGAAAGAGGAGAGATCACCACAGACATCATAGAAATACAAAGAATTATTGTAGAATACTATGAAAAATTATATGCCACCAAATACAACAACCTAGAAGAAATGGATAAATTCCTAGAACAATACAACCTTCCTAGACTGAGTCATGAAGAAGCAGAAAGCCTAAACAGACCAATCAGCAGGGAGGAAATAGAAAAAACTATTAAAAATCTCCCCAAAAATAAAAGTCCAGGCCCAGACGGTTATACTAGTGAATTCTATCAAACATTCAAAGAAGACTTGGTTCCTATTCTACTCAAAGTCTTCCAAAAAATTGAAGAAGAAGCAATACTTCCAAACACATTTTATGAGGCCAACATAACCCTCATACCAAAACCTGGCAAGGATGGCACAAAGAAAGAAAACTACAGACCAATATCTCTAATGAATACAGATGCTAAAATACTAAACAAAATACTGGCAAACCGAATACAACAACATATTATTAAAAAAATAATACATCATGATCAAGTGGGATTCATCCCAGAATCTCAAGGATGGTTCAACATACGTAAAACGGTTAACGTAATACACCATATCAACAAAACAAAGAACAAAAACCACATGATCTTATCAATAGATGCAGAAAAGGCTTTTGATAAAATACAACACAATTTTATGTTTAAGACTCTCAACAAAATGGGTATAGAAGGAAAATATCTCAACATGATAAAGGCCATATATGATAAACCATCAGCCAACATCCTATTAAACGGCATAAAACTGAGGACTTTCTACCTTAAATCAGGAACAAGACAGGGTTGTCCACTCTCTCCACTCTTATTCAACGTGGTGCTAGAAGTTCTGGCCAGAGCAATCAGACAAGACAAAGAAATAAAAGGCATCCATATCGGAAAAGAAGAAGTAAAGCTATCACTTTTTGCTGATGATATGATCCTATACATCGAAAACCCGAAGGACTCCACAAAAAGATTATTAGAAACAATAAACCAATACAGTAAGGTCGCAGGATACAAAATTAACATACAAAAGTCCATAGCCTTTCTATATGCCAACAATGAAATATTAGAAAACGAACTCAAAAAAATAATCCCCTTCACGATTGCAACAAAAAAAATAAAATACCTAGGAATAAACATAACAAAGAATGTAAAGGACCTATATAATGAAAATTACAAAGCATTGTTAAGGGAAATCGAAAAAGATACAATGAGATGGAAAAATATTCCTTGTTCTTGGATAGGAAGAATAAATATAATCAAAATGGCCATATTACCCAAAGCAATATACAAATTTAATGCAATTCCCATCAAAATCCCTATGAGATTTTTTAAAGAAATGGAACAAAAAATCATCAGATTTATATGGAACTATAAAAAACCCCGAATAGCCAAAACAATCCTAAGGAAAAAGAATGAAGCTGGGGGCATTACAATACCTGACTTTAAACTATATTATAGGGCCACGATAATCAAAACAGCATGGTATTGGCAGAAAAATAGACACTCAGACCAATGGAACAGAATAGAAAGCCCAGAAATAAAACCACATATATATGGTCAAATAATCTTTGATAAAGGGGCCAACAACACACAATGGAGAAAAGAAAGCCTCTTCAACAAATGGTGTTGGGAAAACTGGAAAGCCACATGCAAAAGAATGAAACTCGACTACAGCCTCTCCCCGTGTACTAAAATTAATTCAAAATGGATCAAAGACCTAAATATAAGACCTGAAACAATAAAGTACATAGAAGAAGACATAGGTACTAAAATCATGGACCTGGGATTTAAAGAACATTTTATGAACTTGACTCCAATGGCAAGAGAAGTGAAGGCAAAGATAAATGAATGGGACTACATCAGAATTAAAAGTTTTTGCTCAGCAAGAGAAACTGATATCAAAATAAACAGACAGCCAACTATATGGGAACTGATATTTTCAAACGACAGCTCAGATAAGGGCCTAATATCCAAAATTTACAAAGAACTCATAAAACTCAACAACAAACAAACAAGCAATCCAATTAAAAAATGGGAAGAGGACATGAACAGACACTTCTCCCAGGAAGAGATACAAATGGCCAACAGATATATGAAAAGATGCTCAGCTTCATTAGTTATTAGAGAAATGCAAATCAAAACTACAATGAGATACCACCTCACCCCTGTTAGATTAGCTATTATCAACAAGACGGGTAATAGCAAATGTTGGAGAGGCTGTGGAGAAAAAGGAACCCTCATTCACTGTTGGTGGGACTGTAAAGTAGTACAACCATTATGGAGGAAAGTATGGTGGTTCCTCAAAAAACTGCAAATAGAACTACCTTATGACCCAGCAATCCCTCTACTGGGTATATACCCCAAAACCTCAGAAACATTGATACGTGAAGACACATGTAGCCCCATGTTCATTGCAGCACTGTTCACAGTGGCCAAGACATGGAAACAACCAAAAAGCCCTTCAATAGAAGACTGGATAAAGAAGATGTGGCACATATACACTATGGAATACTACTCAGCCATAAGAAATGATGACATCAGATCATTTACAGAAAAATGGTGGGATCTTGATAACATTATAAGGAGTGAAATAAGCAAATCAGAAAAAAACAAGAACTACATGATTCCATACATTGGTGGAACATAAAAATGGGACTAAGAGACATGGACAAGAGTGTGGTGGTTACCAAGGGTGGGGGGGGGAGGGAGGACATGGGAGGGAGGGAGGGAGAGAGTTAGGGGGAGGGGGAGGGGCACAGAGAACTAGATAGAGGGTGACGGAGGACAATCTGACTTTGGGCGAGGGGTTTGCAACATAATTTGATGACAAAATAACCTAGACATGTTTTCTTTGAATATATGTACCCTGATTTATTAATGTCATCCCATTACCATTAATAAAAATTGATAAAAAAAAAAAAAAAAAAAGAAGCAGCCTCTTGGATTTAGAAACAATTAAAAGACTTCTCAATAGTGAAAAAAAAAAAATAAAAATAAAAAGTTCTTTTAAGTTTTTGAGTATATAGTATATACTTGTGATTCAAATGTTAAAGTGGATATAGAATTATGAGGGGGAAAAAAGGCACAGATATTAAAGAGAGGACTGGTTCAAATCCCAGTGCTGTCACTTAGCCACTGGGTGGCCTAGGGCAAATCTTTTAACTCTTCTAGGCCTCATCTTTCTCATCTGTAAAATGGGGGAGTAACAGTACCACTTCCTAGGGTCGCCGAGTCTGAGAAGAAGGATGAGAGGAGAGTACCAAGCACGGCGCCTGCTTCATGGTGTGTGCAGATGGGACTGCCTCCTCCTCGCCCCTCCCCGCCCACCTCCTCCTCGTGGGCAGCACAAGCTGCACACTCTTCCACAGAGTCAGCTTAGAAAGCCTGCTCCTTACGCAGCCTCGGTGTCCTTGCGCTGTAATGTAACAGGTGTCTCTGCCTCCAGAGCCACCTGTACGATTTCCACCTTTGATTAACCTGAGAATAGAGACCTTTCGAGGAGTTTCCAGACCTGTCAGAGAGGAATGGAAAAGCTGGCAAAGCCTCACCCCACTCGGGGTCCGTGCCCCTGGTGGGAGAAGCAGGCAGCTATGGATGCAAGAAACACACAGCCTTTGGTTGAGGAACTTCTGCCAACTGCTGGCACAGGCTGGGCAGTGTGAGCCTCTGGTACTGAAGGACAGTGGGCCCTCTGCCCGGCAGCCGGGACAGGCCTGAGAGAGACACACACGAGCCCCCTAGGGGCCGAAGGCACAGCTGTGAGGTCATCCAGCCTGGGCCTGGGCTCCCCCAGTGCAGGGAGCTGCCAGAAGCTGGGGACGGGTCCTGGAGGCTGGGCCGGGGCTGGGCCAGGCGAGGTGGTTCCAGCAGATGGTGGCCTGCACACCCCAGACCCTGCCTACGACCAGGGAAACCAACATGCCAGGCACTGGGGAAAGCTGTTGGCAGGGAGGGGCTTCCCTCCCTACCTCGCGCATGGCACAGCCCGAGGAGAGGGCAGCGTGGCCTTTTTAAAGTGCCATGGGGTCCAGGAGGGAGAGGAGGAGTGGAGAGTCATGTGGTCTCAAACATCTTACGAAGCAAAACTCATTTCTCCTCTCTTCCCAGGTCTATAATCAAATTCTTGAGTTGGCAAAGTTTTAGACTAGACTAACATTGTTAGTATCAGAACACCCTTCAACACAGTGGGTTTGTGTCCATGAAAACTCTCCTCATTGTCACTGAGCTCTGGCCACCTGGGCAGGGGGCGAGCCGAGCTCCCGAGCCCACCTGAGCTCACGTAATCCTCACAACAACCCACACACTGCATTTGATTATGTGAGAAAACGGAGCACAAGAGGCGGATTAGCTTGCCTGAGACCATAAGCAGCAGCAGAGTCAGAATTTGAATGCCAGTTGGCCCAACGACAGAGCCAGGACGTTTGCCACCCCCTACATCGGCGCTGGGACATCACTGGGTCTTGAAGCTCCTTTTCCGTTTTTGACGGTGCAGAGCACAGAGCGGGCGCCGTGGCCAGCCTTGGAGGGGCGCGCTGACTGGGTATGTAAGGGAGTGCGGAGCACCTTGCACACAGAGCGTGAACGTGGATCCGTGAGCCCGGATGTGAACAGGTGTGTGCGCTGATGTGTGCAGACCCCATGGGAATCTGCAATGGCTGCTGGCCGTGCAGAACGGGGTCTTCACTCTTGGGCTCTATATTACCAGGGCAACTTCAGGGAGGAGGCAACTTAAAATAACTTAGAGATGTGGTTGTGTATAGGGCTGGGGGAGGAAGCGTGAGGGATGTGCATTACCAGTAGAGGACGAGAGCCGGGCAGAGGCGCTCACACAGGGAGGGGCGTCAAGCCTGGGGCGGAGGGAATGGGATAGCTGGCACCCTGAACTGATGGGCCAGCATGCCTTCAGGGGCCTGACCTCCATGTTCTCAGAGCTGGGTACCAAGCCCTTCTGGCTTAGTTTTGAGATACGGACAATAGAGTTGATCAGGCTTGAGTTCAAAAGCCATGTTCACCATTCCACAGCTCTGCAGTGCCCTTAGGTAGGCGGAGGCGGGAGCCTGTGCTCCTCGGGCCAGAAACCGGAGACACTAAGTCCGGCAGGTTTGCAGTGGACGCCAGATGCGGTCACACACAGCGGCATGGCCCTTCAGTGCCCGTTTCCCTCCCCCGAGTACTGTGGCTGTCCACACACACACACACACACACACACACACACACACACGTCGCCCTCCCCCCCGCCCTGACCCTGCCCTTCACTACAAGGCAGCCAGACAGGCTAAGCCAAGTACAACCACGCAGGGACCCCTCCTGCCTCACTCCCACTAATTGCAACCTCCAAAAGATCCAAGAACTGGTTCTCCTGTATTTTCTCCAGGCAGAGCCAGGCACATGCCATTTATAATGAATGCTGCCTGGTTACAGGTAATGCCCACATACCTATCTGGCCTTTGGCAGAAGGCAAATCAAAGGCCTAGAGTCTCTCCCATAAGGAGGCTCTTAATTCCATCAAAGGGACTGGGATGGAAGCCGTCCTGTGCAGAAGAGGAAGAGGCCACCTCTTACTCTGTTTCCAGTTCCCACAGAGGGAAAGCAAGAGGTGGTGAGTGAGTCTCTGTCCTTCTGCCTTTGGTGAGCTTAAACATGCAGAGAGGAGTGTGGCACAAGCTATGGACATCGGCACCTTCAGGGTCCCTATCTTTGTAACCTGCCACCTTCAATACCCAGGGTCCTGATGCGTTATCATGGCTCTTCCCCGGGCTCACCCTGGAGAGTGGTTGAAGCGCATTGTCAGATTCCAGAGTGACCCACGTGGAGAAGAAGGGATGGAGAGACCGAGGCCCACGCCAGGACCCTGCCTCCTAATCCCCTCGCAGTGGAGTCTGCTGGTGCTGTGTTCAGGCCCCTCTGCCCCCTGCCGTGCACCCCAGGGGCCAAAGCTGCAGCCTTCTCCCCAGAACTGTGCGTGACCAGCGGAAGCCCCCTGGGTCCATGGGGCCTGCAAGCTTCCTCTCTCACCGCAGGGCAGTTCTCAGCCAAGGACTGATTGATATGGGGGTACAGCACACCTGTATTCTTGCCTCAAGCTGGGGACGACTCTGTGGTGTCGTTCATGCTCCATAGCCCCTGTGGGATCGGGCGGAAGTTAGACCTCAGCTGAGGCCACACCCTTACCGAGCCCCCTCCCCTCCTCTCGTTCTCCTCCCCACTCTCCTGCAGGTGCCCGCAGACAGCACCCCCTCAACCCACCTCTTGCCCAGAATCCAGAGTGCAGGCTCTACTTTTAGGGATGCTGACTAAAGACACTGTCCCACGCCTCTCAGGAGTCTTCCCCAAACAGCCAGGGTGACAGAACACAGAACACACAAACAGTGGGCCCAGCAGAGACATTCACACGCCCATCAGATGAGGAGGTAGTGATGCAGCAACGGCTCACGCTCCCTGGGGGAAATGCCAGCTTTGATCTGCAGTGCCCCCAGGAACAGGAGAGAGCACCACTGCTCTCTGCACCACTCCACTCTACAAACCCGGGCGGGGTCAGGGCCACGCCCTGGAAAGCAGCGGACCCTGCAGTTCACCCTCACACCCTGTCCCATGCGCTGGGGACCCAGCAGCCTCCACCAAGTGCAACCATAGTCCCATCAAACAGGTTCCTCTCCCCCCACAGGAGAATTTTTGTACTCTCCCTTAAAAAAGAGACGCAGAGGACTGGAGACCACAGCAGCCTCAGAGTGGGCGCGAGACCAAGTCCCCAAGGAAAGCAAGGCGTTTAGAGACAGAAACGCTGCCCAATGGATTGCCAATGGACTAACAGAGCTCAGTGTGACACCGAGGCTTGGGGACAAGGGAAAGTGCTAAACGTTAGGAATCCTGCCAGTGATTATCAACGTCTATGAGCATTTCCCTGCAAACACCCAGTGAGGGACCCCCAGCTGCCCGCCAGCCCTGCATTCAGGCGGCAGATTGCAGGCTGAGAGGGCCCTTTAGGAGAAAGGGCAGCCGGAGGAAAGGCAGAAACCCGATGAATCTGTGCCCCCTGAGGGCCATGAACAGGGAGATGACACTTTGTCCAGAGCAGGCAGCACGTGCTGGACTCCACCCATGGTGGGGGAGAGCAGAACTCTCCTCAGGAATGTCATTAGCATCCCAGGTGCCAAGGTGGGCGGATCAAGAGGGGACAAGGCCACCAGAGATGGGATGAGGCTCTGGCGTTGGCAAGAGTCCTCTTATGCCCAACCTCGCCCCGTCAGTGAGAAACCTGTGTGGTGCGCGGAGCCTGGTACAGCCCACACAGCGGAAGAGGACCCGTAACACCCAATGAGACGCTGGGATGATCTCGGCGGCAGGAGGGCGGATGGACCACCAGTGTCTAGACCAAGCTCTCTCGGAAGACAAAGTCAAGAAAGATAACATAGCCTGACCAGGCGGTGGTGCAGTGGATAGAGCATTGGACTGGGATGCAGAGGACCCAGGTTCGAGACCCCGAGGTCGCCAGCTTGAGTGTGGGCTCATCTCGTTTGAGGAAAAGCCCACCAGCTTGAACCCAAGGTCGCTGGCTCCAGCAAGGGGTTACTCGGTCTGCTGAAGGCCCGCAGTCAAGGCACACATGAGAAAGCAATCAATGAACAACTAAGGTGTTGCAACGCGCAATGAAAAACTAATGATTGATGCTTCTCGTCTCTCTCTGTTCCTGTCTGTCTGTCCCTGACTATCCCTCTCTCTGACTTACTCTGTCTCTGTAAATAAATAAATAAATAAAAATTAAAAAAAGAAAAGAAAGAAAGATAACACATAGAAAGAGTATGGCGGGGAAAAGACAACACAGGCAACATCAAGGGAATGGCAACATTGTCTCCGGCCTGACTGAAGTGGGAAAGGCCGTGGGGGCGGGGCGTCGGGAAGACGCCATCATGACAAGGCAGGAAAAAACAGGAAGGCGCTTCCAGAAAGGGTAACCCGCCACAGTTTGTTTTAAAATCAGCCCATTTTAGCCACAGGTTAGATCTACATTTTACCAACAGGGTTTCCTGCTCCTCTGGAGAGATTTTAAAAATTGAATTGGGGGAAGGCAAGACGGTGAGTAGCCAGCTGCAGAGGAGAGCAAAGTGGAATGAACAGAGGACTCGCTGGGTGGAAGCATCTGTACTGCGGTACTTCCAAGAGTGCAGGGACTTGGCGAATAAAAGCCAAGAGTTGTAGCTTCTCTTGCATGGGTCTCTTAAAACCTGACACTTTTCAAAGATTAGTGAAAACACTAAAAATTTAGAAGCGATGGACCAAGTTCAATGTTTAGGTAACGATACAAAAGGTTATTGGTGTGGTTTTCAGTGGTTGCCTGCTCGCGCTTAGCCCTGTGGCATATTGTAGAGGTGACAGCCAACAATACTACTTATGACCTGGGTGACCTCCAGCAAGAACCCAACCTCAGTGCCTATTGTCTTCTCTTCTGTAAAATGGGAATAATAATAGTGCTTGCGTCTCTCCGCCATGGCAAAGATCAAAGATAAACCGTGTAAAGCTTCCAAACACACCAGGCCCTCGAGAAATGCCTCCTTCCTTCTCCCACACTCAGGAGGGTCGTTGCAGAGATGGGTCACGTGAGAAAGTCAAGAAACCAGGTAAGCTCTAAAAACAATGAAAGGCAACAGTAAAGAAACGTTTCAAGGAACTGTCACGATTAGATCCCAGGTAATAAATACCAAGTGCCGTTAATGTGCGATGAGATTATCGTCAAGGAGAAAAGCGGACTCCTTCACAACATGGCGCAACAGAGAGACGCTGAAGAATTCATAATGCGGTCAGTCTGCGATGTGAAAACTGCTGGTTAAAGACAAGATGAGGTTTGAGGGAGAGAGAACAAAGCGTGTCCCCAGGCTCACTATGGAAATGACAGAGACCCAGGACTGCCTGAACTGTGAAAGTCCAATTGTAAAAACTGTCCTTCTGGGAAATTCTGATGGAGGACCAGGAAAGGCCTGAGATCAAGGGTCCAATATATAAAGGAACCACTTTATAAGTCTTATGAAATGGCAAAGACAGACGTGAAAGGGGGCAGCAGGGATCAAGAGAAGTAGACTTCAGGACTTAAGGGAGAATATTTTAGAAATAAGTTAGCCACGGTAGAAAGAATTGCCACGTAACGATTAATGATAAAATCAAGGCCATTTAGTCAAAAATAACAGAGAAAAAAATCTTTACACAGAAGCACATAGGGACCCAGAAAATGGATAAGGGATACTTTGTGCTCTGAGGTCTCTTTATTTAGCAAGTCTCCAAATGTAATATTTTGAAATTAATAGAGTCTAATGGAGAGAGGAGGGAAAGAACAGAAATAGACAGTACAATGGTCATGCAGAGAAGTAGGTATGGCAGTTGGGAAATAATGTCATTCCTCAAAGGTGTTTTTGGTGGGTTTGTTTTAAGCAGCTCAATTTACATATTATTGCAAAAAAAAGTTTTCCAGTCCACACTGTGGAGGCAGGAGCCACCACCCCTGATCAACGAGGGAGGACGCAGAGGGTCAAAACTCAGGCCGGGCCTGTGGCATTTCTGGAGACAGCAAAGCTCATTCTGGGTTGGGGAGGTTGGCATTGGCCTATGTCATTTCTTTCATTCGTACATTCAAACGTATGTTGGGTGCCTGTCATGTCCAGCCACTGTGGACAGGGCATGCTGGGAAACGGGGCCCCTGTCCCTGTCTGCCGAGCCTTAATTCTGGAGAGGAAACCACCGCGCTCACAGCTGTGGGGCACACAGGGAGTTCAGACTGGACCAGAAGAGCACTGGGAGGCCATCGAGGCCACCAGTTCTTCCACAGGTGAAGAAACAGGGACAGGGAAGAATGGCATGTCCTGGACAAAGCCATCAGGTAGAGGCCGAGCTAGAACTAGAACCGGGGGCTTCAGGAAGCTAATCGAAAGGCTTGATCAATACATTGCTACAAAAATCGGTCTGATTTCCATAAGCAACGTCCAGCTACCTCAGTAGTGTCATATTTCAAAGTAATATTTCTGATATTTTTAGCAAATAGATTCCAAAGTTTTATTATAATTCACCCACTTGCCTCTGACCCCACTCCCCACCTTCTATGAGTAGGCAAATTCATCTCCAAAAATCAATGGGGAAGAAAGCAAATGAGGGGCCCGAGGAAGCCAAAGCAAACACGTGCCTTGGCAGGTGGGTGTGCAGAATACTCTAATAGGCACGTACTCCTCCTCTCCTGAAGCTGGTGTCTCTCACTCCCACGCACATCTTCAGTCTGATCGCTAAGTGATGAATGGCATCTTTTGCATGTTTTAGACCAGGGGTCCCCAAACTACGGCCCGCGGGCCACATGCAGCCCCCTGAGGCCATTTATCCGGCCCCCGCTGCACTTCTGGAAGGGGCACCTCTTTCATTGGTGGTCAGTGAGAGGAGCATAGTTCCCATTGAAATACTGGTCAGTTTGTTGATTTAAATTTACTTGTTCTTTATTTTAAGTATTGTATTTGTTTCCATTTTGTTTTTTTACTTTAAAATAAGATATGTGCAGTGTGCATAGGGATTTGTTCATAGTTTTTTTTATAGTCCGGCCCTCCAACGGTCTGAGGGACAGTGAACTGGCCCCCTGTGTAAAAAGTTTGGGGACCCCTGTTTTAGACCCTGTCTTTAGAAGTTTTCTGAACACCCTTGCTTTATCAGTACTGCCGGCTGTCCAAATCCACCAAGACCGCTCATTAGATTAAGGTGGCTTTGCTTCGAAACTTTTACTATTAAGGGCAGAGATCTGGGTGAAGATTTTGTGTGAGAAAAATGCCAACACCATATTTCCGCTGCCCAAGAATAAAGCCTGAACTTGGAGGGACTAATATTCATTGCCTGATCCTTTCCCCCTTGGGCTCAAAGTGGTACTTGGTTCCCAATAGCTTCCAAAGGAGCAACAGCAGATGGGCATCTGAAGGCAGAATTAACTCAAGAGTCATTACATGAGGGTGTTCTCCAGTGAGTGCCCTTGAGTAAACAGTAATTACACTTCCCTTCAAGATTACTCTCAGCCCAAGACAGGGACAGGGGAGAGTCACGGGTGGCTGACCACAGTACCCTTAACGTGCTCGTGTGCGCACAGACACACAGGCTGGTCACAAGTCTGGGTTTGGAATTTTCCCCTAAGAGCGTGATGTTGGTGCTACACGTCCCTTGAAATATACAAATCACTCCACTGCCGCCCCTGAGGCCTTAGAAATTGCCCTTACTTATTCTCATTCTTCTTCCTTTGCTAAGTGCTCCCTGATGATGCACCATCAAGGACATGCAGAACAAGCACTCCCCGCCCAGTCATGCTGCACAAGGAGGAGGAATTGGCCCTTTGCAGAAAATACACCCCAGTGACTCCACCACACAGGGACACACACGACAGCCCATTTAAACCATTTCCAATCTTCCCGCCTGAAGACTTGAACTTCTGGACTTCAGCAGCCATCTATGCTAGACTGTGGAGAGCAGATTTCCACGAGAGGTGACAGGGTTGGCCAGGTCACCCCACAACCCAGGGAATCATGGGGGAGCAGGGTATGTCCAGATCACTTTTAGAGCAGCACCTTCTGCTGTATTTTTAAGCCATCCACTCAGTCTTTAGGAGGAATATACGGACTTTGAAAATCTCCCTCCAATGTATGGAACATAAAAACGAGACTAAGAGACATGGACAAGAGTGTGGTGGTTATCAGGGGTGGGGGGAGGGAGAACGCAAGAGGGAGGGAGGGAGAGATTTAGGGGGAGGGGGAGGGGCACAGAGAAAACTAGATAGAGGGTGACGGAGGACAATCTGACTCTGGGCGAGGGGTATGCAACATAATTTAATGACAAGATAACCTAGACATGTTTTCTTTGAATATATGTACCCTGAATTATTAATGTCATTCCATTAACATTAATAAAAATTTATATTAAAAAAATAAAAATAAAAAAAAATAAAAAAAAAGAAAATCTCCCTCTTGGCCTTTATGGCATGGAGCCCTAGAGAACGATTACAACAGCCATCATCACCATCATAACCAACAGGAAGGGCGTCCAGAGTCTATTGTCTACAGGCACTGTGCAAGGACTTGGACACATCTCTCCTTTAATCTTCAAAACTGCTCCACGAGGAAAGTGTTCTTATCACATCCATTATACAGATGAGGGAACTAAGTTGGGAAACTTGCCCAAGGTCCCAGCTAGTACAAGGTGGACATGGGTCCAGGAGTATGGCCCCAAAGCCCTCTTATTCACCATCCAAACTATTTCATGGAAATCAAAGTGTAGGGGAATTGGTCTGAAACTGGTAAGCACTTCCTTTTTTTTTTTTTTTTTTTTTTAAGTGAGAGGCAGGAAGGCAGAGAGACAGACTCCTACATGTGCCTCGATCAGGATCCACCCGGCAAGCCCACTAGGGGGTGATGCTCTGCCATTCTGGGGCTGCTGCTCTGTTGCTTGGCAACTGAACTACATTTTAGTGCCTGAGGTGAAGCCATGGTGCTATCCTCAGCACTTGGGGCCAGCTTGCTCAAATGAGCCATGGCTGTGGGAGGGGGAGAGGGAGAGAGAGTAAGAGAGAAGTGAGAGGGGGAGGTCTGGAGAAGCAGATGGGTGCTTCTCCTGTGTGCCCTGACCGGGAATTGAACCCAGGACTTCCACATTCCGAGTCAATGCTCTAACACTGAGCCAGCCAGCCAGGGCAGCACTTCCATTGTTAAAGGAAAGTTTATGGTCCGATTCTTACTGTAGCCCCCCGCCAATCTCGGGAGATACTCGGAGCAGGTTTCGGTCTCCTTCTGTGGGTGGAGCAATGAAGGTGCAGAGAGGGGAAGGACTGGCCGAGGCTGCTCTATGGGATACTGTCTTCTCGGGTCCACCCCCCACCCAGCCCGCTCCTTCCTGAGAGGCTGCCGAAGGGCTCTGAGCACAGGCCCCTGGCACTGGGGCTTCTCCGGACGCAGAGAGGCCTAAGGCGACTTCTGGGGTGGCGGACTGAGAGGGGGAGAATATCAGGACTACAGACGTATGAAATGATGACCTCTACAAATTAAAAACAAACTTTAAAACACAGAATTTATCAATTTGCTTTTGAACAAGTAGTTCTGACCAGTTTCCCACTCACCGCCCAGGTGTGCTTATGGACGGGGGGGGGGGGGGGGGGTGAGGAGAGAGGACAAGCTGCGGAAATGACAGACACAGGGGCTGACAGAGGGTGACGAAGCCGCACCTGGGCTCAAGGCCTCGGACCAGAGGGACACAGGTTGCTGACCAGTGATCACCGCTCACGTTAGGAATACAATGTTCCGGGTCCATTTTGAACAAGTTCTGAAGTGGAAACTTTCAGAGCTGAAGGGCCCAAGAGATTTCTTCCAAGCCCTCATGTTATGATCGAGGGAACTGAGACCCCGAGAGCACGTGTGCCTTAATCAGCACTGGTCTGAGCCTGGGCTGGACCCCCCGGTAGCTGCACCTCGGAACCACAGCTAAAAGCAGCCCTCAGCATCCAGCCTCCCTTCAGGTGACTGTGTCTTTCCACATTTCATGTCAAAATAATTATAGATCCACAGGGAATCACAGAGAAAATGTACCGGAGGTCCTGTGTACCCTTCCTCCCGCCTCTCCCAGCTGACGGGTCCAGAGAGAGTTCTAATACAACCGCAGATACATGTCGGGTGAGAGGTCTCTTCCTGAGACTGACTGGGGAGCAAACAGTCCATGACATCTCTTTCTCAGATCTTACCATACCCCTTCATTGCCACGAACCCTTACACACACTCACACACATGCACATACACGGCCTAATCAGCAATAATTTCACTCCTGAATATTGCTAAAACAATCACTAAGTCAAGCTAATCAATTGTCTCAGCCAGCCGCCAGTCCCCAAGAGATGCCTTGACTTTTCACTGCGATCATTTAACCCTCAGCAGCATGAGATTTTATCCCGTCTTCCAAAGGAGAGCAGAGATGCTGTTCTGGGAAGAGTCCAGGACCTAAGGTAATGTTTCTACCATGCCGCGGTTCAAAAGCCGTGTCTGTGCTAACGGAAACAGACACTCTGGAGCACTTCAGAGGGACGCTCTCCCTCTCGTGTGCACCACCCAGGACCAGCGTGGTAGAAGCAAGAGGGGGAGCATAGCCCCACAGAGTGGGATGGTCAGAGGGGACTGGGACAGCCCAGAAGGGAGAGGGCAGAGCCTGACAAATGAGGGTAAGAGTCACAGGGGAAATAGCAGTTTAGCAATTAAATTTGACATCAACTTAGACAAAAAAATAAATAACAAAATCAAAGAACAGGTCCTGACCAGTTGGCTCAGTGGTAGAGAGTTGGCCTGGCATTTGGAAGTCCCAGCTTTGATTTCTGGTCAGGACACACAGGAGAAGTGACCATCTGCTTCTGCATCCTTCCCCCTCCTCTCTCTCTATCTCTCTCTTTCTACACCTCCCGCAGCCATGGCTCAAATGGTTCGAGCAAGTTGGCCCCGGGCACTGAGGATGGCTCCATGGCCTCACTTCAGGCATTAAAATAGCTTGGTTGCTAAGCCACGGAGAAGCTGTCCCAGATAGGCAGAGCATCAGCCCCACACAGGGATTGCTGAGTGGATTCTGGTCAGGGTGCATGCAGGAATCTGTTTCTCTGCCTTCCTGCCTTCCACTTAAAAAAGAAAAAAAGTCCAGTGAAGGTTGGTGCCCACCTTAAGGAAGGACCCACCTCATTTCTTTTTTTCTTGACAGAGGACTATAGAAGCAGGAGGGACAGCGAGGGGAGTGTCTGGCTGTGGTACCTCCAGCTCTAGCAGGGAGAGCAGAGGAGAGAGTGAGAAGAATACAGAGCACTTTGCAAGTGTGGGTGGCACTGTGATTCACACTCCCATCCCCTGTGTCAGGAAGGACATAAGTGGCTCATCCGTGGGGAAAGACAAGGATGGGGTTCACACCTTCACATAGTCCCTGCCCTGGGACCACAGGCGGTGTTGAGGACACCGGGATGAGGGCAGCCCACGGGAGGACACCACTTCAGGAATTCCCGTGAGGCCCACTTGGCTCTTGGACTAATTTGTCAAGTGAACACGTTGAGAGAGAGGCGGACAGAGTTGCCACCTGCTGCCCTGAAAACATAGCCCGCTGGCTTCACAGCCAGGACCAGCCTGGCCTACTCTGGGCAGAGCCCACACCGCCCTCTGGGAGTGCAGGGGGAAGGGGAGTGCAGGAGTGTCGGAGTCCCAGGATATCAACACTGCTGGCTGGAAGGCGTGCCAGGGCCAAGGGAGGGGAGCGCTGTCTCTACGGAGCAGGCACAGGCTCGGCTGCCTCCCCTGCTTGGGACTGCTACCCAAAGCCGGGCTCACGTCCTCTGCTCTCCCAGAGTGGGTTAAAGCCCCGAGTTCTTTTCAGGTTGGGGGCTTTCTTGATATGCCTTGATCCGTGGCTTCTGAATGGAATAGCCGGTGGGAGGAGGAAGCTGGAAGTCTTGCTGACCCAGGGCTCTGGCCTGTCAGGGACTGAATGTTTGCAGCCCCCCACAGTTCATATGCTGAAGCCCTAATCCCTGGTGAGGTGGATCTGGGGGTGGGGTCTTTGAAAGGCAGTTAGGTTTAGATTAGGTCATGAGGGTGGGGCCACCATGATGGGATTAGTGTCCCTCCAAGAAGAGGAAGACCCAGAGCTGAGCTGGGCACACAGTCGGAGGAAGACATCTGTGTACAGAGAGGGGCCACACCAGAACCTAGCTGTACTGGAACCTTGACCTCGGACCAGCCTCCAGAACCAAGAAAATAAATCTCTGTTGGTTAAGTCACCTAATCTATGGTATTTCGTCACAGCCGCCTGAGCTGACACAGTCCGTGAGTGGACGGCGAAGGGGCCTGTTTTCCATGCTGTGACATAAGAAGTGACTCCTCGGTGCTGAAAAGACCGAAGTGCTGACACTTACTGGGCAAAGGGCTAACACTTCACACGCATTTCATCTTCCCAGCAACCCTATAAGGAAGGCGCTAGAATGACCCCCAGTTAGCAGATGGGAACATTGAGACCTTTCAGAGTTACGTAGCTCAAGTCTCATGGCTGAGAAAAGGCGGTGCCGGACCGGAAGCCTGGCTGTCTGACTCGGGGTGCGCGCTCCACCACAGCTCTGTGCGGCCCGTGCGGTCCATGCGAGGCACTCGTAGGGCAGGAATGGCTGGCCGTGCCCTGGGCTCACAGAGGGGAATGAAATGCTGCCCATGCCCAGGGCTCACAGAGGGGAATGAAATGCTGCCCATGCCCAGGGCTCACAGAGGGGAATGAAATGCGGCCCATGCTCTTGGGCAGTTGCAGGTGCAGTGAGGGACCCCGCAGAAGCGATCACACCACAGGGGATGATGCGATAATGCAGGCAGAGCAGCCAGGAGCTCCCAGAAGAGGGACGTGCCAACCGCGTGGGAAAGGCTACCCGGAAACGCTGCTGCAGACAGAAGTGCCGCCTGGACCCAGAAAGGGCAAACTCAGGAGCACTCGCAGGCCCCTGAGCATGAAGCCGCGAGAGGAAGATCAGCGCCCAGGGACAGGGGACACAGAAAGCAGAGAAGCCAGAGACACACAGTCAGCAGCCTGGTGCCTCTGCCGACCCCACGGAGCAGGAAAAAAAGGCCCAAGTGAAAGGACTCGGAACTGCTCATTCTAGTGGCAGAAAAACAGACAGGCGTCCACAGGGCATCCAGCATCCTCCTGTACCAAGGATTCCCGCCCTTCCTTTCCGAGCTGGAGAAGGAAGCAGCACTCAGGGAGAGCCAGGGCACGCTCTGTCGGCCATCTGTTCCGACGGTCCCCTCTCCTCTCCTGTCCCCCGGAGGATGTGGAGAGAGCAGCCAGAGCGCATGGAGAACTTAACTCCCGGCCTCAGCTCTGCCTTGACTTTGCTTGACCTTGGCCATGTCGCTCCTCGCGCCATCTCTGGCGGGAGATCGAGATCGGGGAGTTCTCTACCTGCATTTGCCAGGGCACAGCGAATCAGGTGGGCTTTGAGGTCCCTGTGGGCACAGAGCCCCCGAGCAGAGGGACCGAGGGACCTGGACGGACCCCAGAGCGGAGCGGGAAGAGAGGGCGGGGCCTGTGGAGATGTGAACGTGCTCCTGAAGGGGAAGACTGCCCTCAGCATTTCACGGGCAGGATGGCGGTGGGGGGAGTTCTCCCCCCCAGCTCCACTGGGCGGGAGGGGGCCCCTCCAGCTGCCGGCAAATTGAGCCATACTCCCGTCTCCACGTTCTCACCTCTGGACTGCGGGGGAAGAACCGACCTGGGGAGTTGCAGGCACACGGCCCCTCCGGGGCCCGTGGTGAACCGAGGACCCCGGTCTGCTCCGGGGGACTTTGTTCTGAGCGCAGCAGCTGACTCTGGCTTCAGAGCTCCTGGCACAGTTTCCATTTTCGCTTTGTGCGCCGACTCCCCGCGCGCCCCACCTTCCGCTTTGCCCAGGTTGTGCCGCAGCCTGAAAATGCTGATGGCTTAACTGGTTTAATTTTTTTTTTTTTCCCCAGCAGCCCTGAGGGGTTTTAACTCTTTCCTCCTGCAGAGACCCTGCTTTTGGAGTTGAATGTTTTAAACTCTCGCTGGGAGACTCATAAATATTCGGAGTCACTCTCTCCCTCTCTGTTTGATTAGGAAATGAGCCTTTAACTCAATGTAATCCCCAAGCCATTAACAAAAAAGCCCTCAACAGCTCCACTATTAGAATTTCACTCTTAACCCACTGAGGATTGAATTAGATTAACATAACTACCCACAATCTGAGTTTATTTTCTGTGCCAGATAGAAATGTGTTTTGCAGGGAACTCGAGAAGGGGGTGGAGAGGGAAGAGGGAGGGAGAAAGAGCAGGAGGATAATGAAATGTAAAAACAGAGATAAGAAGAAGATGGGCAGACACACTGCAGACACAGAGTGATGGGGAGAAAGAGCTGGGCATGGTCTTGGGTCTAAAAATCCTGCCAGCTGCCATTTTTTAAAAAATGTATGTGGTCTTTGGAGAGACCCCAGCTATGCAACATTGTTTGAATTAGGGGAGCAATTCCTTCTTCCTTGAGATTGATGGTCCCGCACCTGAGCCTGCTGTATTCCAAAGCACCTGTTCATTGGCCTCACCGGCCCCGATGCGGGAGGAGGCTGGGGCTGGGTTTCCATGTGCTCAAGGGAGGGGGGCACATAAAACAACACTGTGTGCACACAGGCAACTAACTGTGCATCTACATTCGGAGACATAAACCACAACAAGGATGGAACGGGTTAGATTTTTGCAGACACAAAGTCACAGAGAGCCCGATGCCCAATTGCGTTTAAAAAATCAGTTTGGGAAAGAAAAAAAAAATGATGAGTTTGACAGGAGCTCGGTCTACATACAATGAACTGTTATTGAAGCAGAAACTAAGCAATCATAGGCTGCCTTATGCAAATGTCCTGAAGCTTTCCTGTTGCGTCTTTGTCACTAAGCCCGAAGGGGGAAAACCACATCCTGAACTTGAGGATGAAGGCCAGGCCCTCCATCACACTGCCGAACAAGCCCCCATCCTCCCCTAAAAGCATCCACAGGTAGCCAAAAGAAGGAGCAGTTCTTGCCTAAGTGTTCCAACGAATATTCTTCTCTCTCAACCGCTGACGCTCATGAGATCACAGAACTTGCTCAGAGAGGCAGGAGTCTCTCCCACAGCCTCGCATGGTGGGCCAGCGGGCTCTGGCGTGCATGTTGAGGCGGGGAGAAACGGTTTGCTCTTCTATTAAAAGGTTAAAAAGTGCCACACTTTCTCTGAACAGCCATTGAGATCTGAAAGTCCTAGGATAGTTCAATTTTGCAAACAGCCGACTGCTGTGATTTCTGAATGCAATGTCTCAATCACTCGAGTCGCTTGAGCTTTAATTAACAGTAACCCACCAAATCCCACTTCAGCATTATTGTGGGGAACCTTAGCAGGCTCTGCTTAGCAAAACAGAGCCCTTGGAAGAGAGAGCCAAGAATGCAGCATGGAGAATACGCTCAACTCCTGGTTATTCTTCCCTCCATGTCTTGGAGTTTACCTACCATACTAGGTTTTCAACAGTGACATGCCCTCCCCCCTCTCCATTTGCCAACAAACTCCGTGTTTTTAATTTCTCCACCAATCAATGTGGACTTACTACTTGAACATGTGGAGTTTACCTTCTAATTTCTTATTCCTTCCTGATACCCATTCTCCCCTCCAAAATCATAAACGGATGGATTAAGACAACAACAGTCCTACATAAAACGCTGGTGAAAATAAAGAATCACAAGAAGGGAAGCTGAAGTTCATAAAGGTCAAAAGTAAAATGAGATCAAGTTGCCTCTCTGAACATTCGTGTGTCCACATTATTTAACTTTCCTCAAGTTAGGTCTGCTGCTAAAACGATGTTGTCTTTCATCACAAACAGTCCAGACAGGCCTGTTTTGTGTAATGCTTTCAAATTGTTGGAAAGATGTCTTTGTGAGGATATTATTTTCCCAAACAAATCAAGACATAGTCCTCAGCAATATAGTATATGGTAAGCCCTGTATTAGTAAATAGAAACCCAGGCATTATTCAACTTGCACGAAGAATGAGATACATTTTAAAAGCTGTATATCGTATATAGGAGGCACCATGACTTTTCCCCCCCAAAAACTTAGAGCTTTTACTCCTTTGTAAATAATACATAGCAAACCTCCTCAAGTGCGGGGTTTTTACTTAATACTATACATTCTCCAGGAACTCAAGTCCCACGTATCCCACAGAAAGCTGGTGGTGCCTTAGCCAGGTGGACCACCGGACACTATCTGGGGACTGCCATCTCTGGAAGCCCCCCCCCCCCCCCATCGCCACGTGCTCACAGAGCCTGCACCTTGAATGCCCGAAACAAGCATGGCTTTGACAAGAATCGCAATAGTAAGTTTCTCCCTTCAGGAAGGATGCTCAGAGATGCACCAGCCACTCTCCACACCTGGCTTCTTCCTTTCAGAGACCTTGCACCCCCAGCCCCTACTCAAGTTCCCCTTTCAGGGTTGAGAAAACACACCAGATCAGTGAGCCAACAAAAGCTGGTAAGGCAAGACAAACCGTCAATTCTAAGCAAACTCACTCTTTGGAGCAAAAGGAAAAAGTCACTTCCTTTGAGGCACTATAGAACAGCTGGCCGTGGGGACTCGGGCCGAGCCCAGGTCTTCCGGGAGCCCTCCATCGTCACCTGTCCTGTGAGCACTGAGTGTCCCTCTGTAACCTTCCCAGCTCGCCCGGGCGCCCGAGCTGCCAGCAAATAAAAGTTTTCACGCTGGGAGATAGACCCACCCCGCTGAGCCGCCTGGAAACTTTCCCTTGCCCTTTTGATTTACCTACTTTTTCTCAGCGAAAACAAATAAAAATAAAAGGGAACCCACTGATTCCAAATGAGCTTGTGACACCGGTCCCACCAGCCATCCCGGTCCCTCTGACCTTCCCATGACAATCTGCACAAGGCAGCTTTTCCTCTCGGCCACCCAGAGATGCTTTGCAGCGCTGAAAACCAGGATCAAAGAGCAGGCATGGGGAGATATTTTTATCCATTTAAGAGAGAGAGAGAGAGAGAGAGAGAGAGCAAAAGAGAGAAGGGGGAGTGTGTGTGTAGGGCGAAGGACAGGAAGGCGCAGGGCTCGCTCGGGCAGAGAAGGGGAAGTCGCGGTACTCACATGCTTGGGGCCGGAAGCGGACCAGGCTGGTGGCGTGTCTGCCCCTCAGGTGTTTCCAGTTGCTGCTGACTCGCTGCTCAGCTCCTCCGGCACCAGCTGACAGTCCCCTGTCTGTGTCTCTTTGTGACTAAGGACACAGTACTCCCAACCTATAAATAGATCCCGACTCCGTGATTGATATAACAGGCAGCTGACAAAAAAAAAAAAAAAAATTCCCACAACCATAACCAGGTCTTAAACAAAACAGCAAAAAGCTCTAGACTTTCAACTGCACCGAGTGCCATGCAGACCAGACAGCCGCTGCTGGGCACTGGAGAGGGCAGAGGAGTGCACGATAGAACGGAGGGGCCAGAGGGGCGCACAGAACACGGTGCAGGGTGTGAGAGACAGTGACTGCTCTAGTGTCAACCGTCACTTGGGGTCCCCAGGAGCCCACGACTGAAGGTGGGCAGAGAGAGCAAGGGGAGGAGCTGGGGCAGGAGGTTCTGACCCAAGAAGGAGAGGCCCCAGAACCTGAGCCGGTGGCTCTGTCCGGGCTGGAGTCAAAGTCCTGACTTGGGAGCATTCGTCAGCACAAGGGTTTTCCATGAAAGTTTCCGTCCCTCCTGCCAGATGGGGGGGGGGGGGAGGGAGACAGAGCTTTCCCAGCCCGGGGGCCAGACAGGGTTCTCAGGGGACCTGCAGGAGGCTCCTGGAGGGGGGGGGGGGGTTGGGACGGAGTCAGGAGTCACCTGTGCCTGGTGAGACAGGCTCCAGTGGGCCCCATAACAGCACGTCATGGGTTTTTCAAAGGACAGGGAAGACATTCATGACAGAAGAATTGCCCAAAATGGAAAGACCTTGTGGGTGTTGGTGTCTCTACTTCTTTCCAGAAAGATTTTCTAAGAGACTAAATTTCCTGGAAAAGCTTCCTCTTGAGGAAAGGAGCCCCAATCTTTAGGATGCTGAGGGGTCTCTAAGAAGCACTGCCTGCCCCAGCATCTGCAAAGGCGGGACAGCGCCCCTGTGGCAGGCCAGCCCCACGCTGGGCAAAGTCTCCGGGAGAGTTGGGAGAAGCTGTAGAAGTGTGGGCTGTCCAACAATTAATCAGCAAGTTCTTGATCGGCCGGGTCCCCCCACCCCGCCCTCTGGATACCCACTTGCTTTGATCCACAAGGGCCATCTGCTGCGCTGATCTGGTTACTGTACACACTGATTGAGGAGGAATTTCAGGGGACGTTCCCCCGTCTGGAGGGGTCACGCACAGGACTAACCCATGCTGGTGTGATAAAGGATAGGTACTTTATAGTCCTTCAAACTTTCTGATCCCCACTGTTTAAAAAGTGAAGTTGGATTTCGTCTTCCTGCCAGCTCTATTCTTTCCTCTCCAGGTTAACAGAAGCTGTGAGGATGGGGTGGTCCCCCAGCTGGTGAAGTCAGAGCCTGTTCAACAATGCAGAACTGTAACCATTTCCACGAGTGGTCTGCCTCTGGAACGCAAGCTCCCAGGGAGGAACGACGGTGTGTTTGTCTTCTTCACCTTTGCCTCCCAGCCCTGCCCTGATACCTGACACGTACATAGTACGACTTTCCTGAGTACGGACTGACGGACTGATTGAACGAACGAATGAACGAGTGAGTGAGTGGATGCATGATGGATGCCTCTTTTGATGCAAACCATCATAATTTGCTTTCTTTTCAAATTCTCCACCTGTGCCTATCGGGAGTCCCCACCCCACCCCCACCAACTTCTGCAGGAAATCAGGCCTGAGTCTTTCTCTCTGGCTGCAGCCTCCCCAGCCACCACCAGCAGCACAGTGTCTTCTCTGTAGTAAGAGCCCTGGGTAGATGGGTGAATCAAGCCATTCCTCCTAGAAGGCATCCTCCTTAGAAAGTCCTGGGGTACCATGAGTTAGGCTTTTTACCTCCAGGCCGATCTCTACATCACTCAAGGTCTCAGTCTCAACTGTCCTGGCTGAACTGAGCCTTGCTGTCTGCAACCCTTCACTTTGAGGAAGCTCTCATTAGCTTCCCTTTCTCACCATAAAGCCTCCCCAGCTTCAAGAGCCAGGCGCTGAGGGCCACCCGGGGCAGGGGTACACAGACACACTCTCCCGGGGCACATACACAGACACACTCACACGGGGCACATACACAGACACACTCACCCTGGGCAGATACACAGACACACTCACCCAGGGCAGATACACACAGACACACTCACCCGGGGCACATACACAGACACACTCACATGAGGCACATACACAGACACACTCACCCTGGGCAGATACACAGACACACTCACCCAGGGCAGATACACACAGACACACTCACCCGGGGCAGATACACAGACACACTCACCCAGGGCAGATACAAACAGACACATTCACCCTGGAAAGATACATGCAGACACATTCACCCGGGGAAGACACACGCAGACACACTCACCCAGAGCAGATACACGCAGACACATTCACCCAGAGCAGATACATGCAGACACACTCACCCGGGGCAGACACACTCACCCAGAGCAGATACACACAGACACACTCACCCAGAGCAGATACACGCAGACACACTCACCCTGGGCAGATACACGCAGACACACTCTCCCAAGGCTGATACACGCAGACACACTCATCCTGGGCAGATACACGCAGACACACTCTCCTGGGGAAGACATACACAGACACACTCTCCAGGGCTGATACACTCAGACACACTCACACAGGGCAGACCCACGCAGACACACTCTCCCAGGGTAGACACATTCTCCTGGGGCTGATACACGCAGACACACTCACCCAGGGCAGACCCACGCAGACACACTCTCCTGGGGAAGACACACACAGACACACTCTCCAGGGCTGATACACGCAGACACACTCACACAGGGCAGACCCACGCAGACACGCTCTCCCGGGGCAGACACACACAGACACACTCTCCCAGGGCTGATACACGCAGACACACTCACCCAGGGCAGACCCACGCAGACACACTCTCCCGGGGCTGATACACGCAGACACACTCACCCAGGGCAGACCCACGCAGACACACTCTCCCGGGGCTGATACACGCAGACACACTCATCCTGGGAAGACCCACTCAGACACACTCTCCTGGGGAAGACACACTCAGACACACTCACACAGGGCAGACCCATGCAGACACACTCTCCTTGGGAAGATACACATAGACACACTCACACAGGGCAGACCCACGCAGACACACTCTCCCGGGGCAGACACACACAGACACACTCTCCCAGGGCTGATACACTCAGACACACTCACCGTGGGAAGATACACGCAGACACGCTCTCCCGGGGCTGATACACTCAGACACACTCACCGTGGGAAGATACACGCAGACACACTCACCCAGGGCAGGCACACGCAGACACGCTCTCCCGGGGCAGACACACACAGACACAGACTCCAGCAGTTCAAGCACTGACTCTGGGTGAGGACTCTCTCGGTTGGAATCTGGCCTCTTTCACTTGGTATAAGGAATCAGGTGAGAGCCCTTAACTTCTCTGTGTTTGGGGATCCCTCTTTGCCAATTAAGTGTCTACCTCCTAAGATTGCCATGACAACAAAATGCCTCAATGCCAGGAGAAGCTCAGAAGAGCAGCATCTGGCAGGGGAGAAGCCCTCCGAAATGCACAGCAGCGCTCCCAGCCCGAGTGCCCTGAGGGCACCACTCTGGAGGTGGCCCTGCCTACCTCAGCCACAGTGCTTGAGCTCCCAGAAGCTAGAGGTGGTCCTGGCAGGGCAAGCGGCTGCCAGTAAGAAGTGCTCTGGCGGGCAGAGCCTGGCAGAGGTCAGAGGTCAGGAAGAGAACACCTTGTGAGGATTGGGGTTTTAGTGTATGAGCCCAGGGGCAGGTGAGGGGAGAACAGGAGGGCCCAGAGGACCCTGAATCTCTCCCTGACCACCGAAAGACCCAGGGTTATAACCCTCACCCCTCCCTCCAAACCCTCCGTTCTCCCCAGAGATGCTCCACCCACCCCAAGTATTCTGAGCATCTGGGATTCTGGAAGATTCGAAGATTCTAGAATCGCACCTTGAGCCGACATTTCAGCAGCTTCCCAGAACATGGCTTTTTAAAAGGTGACGAAAGTACCACTGCACCCCCAATTATTTAACCTAGTATTCCCTGAGGTTATGAGCTCTGCCTCCTCCTTTTCAACTCTGCAGTATCTTGAATTTTCTGTACTAACTTCTTTTTAGCATGCAATATATACTGTTTCTTATTATTGCTTAATACACATACCACAAAGTTCGCCATTTTACCATTCTACAGTGTACCACTCAGTGGTATTTAATACACTCACAGTGTCGTGCACCATCCCCACTATTTAGTTCCAGAACAATCCCATCACCCCCAAAGGGGAAACTGTACCCAGGAAGCAGCCGCTACCTGTTTCTCTCCCCCACCCCACCCCTGGCAGCCACTACTCTGCTGTCTGTTTCTGGATTTGCTTAGTCTGGACTTTTCATATAAATGGAATCAGACGCTATGTGGCCGCCGCCTAACCTTGCCACCCCACGCGTCTGCGCTGCAGACACAGGAGCCTGACCACTGTGCAGCCCTTCCTGTTGTTCGCCGGCCCTCCGTTGTCTGGCTCGCCCCTCTTCTTGCCCCCGTGTCTTGGAGTGAGCCCCTGGCCCAGAGATTTGATGACTGTTTGTGAACTCCCACTCACATGGGTTTCTTTGTGACATCCTCGCCGCCAACCCACAAGGAGGGTTATTATTCCTCTTATATCTGTTTCCCAAACTTCTGCGAACCGGGGGCTCACAACAGCAGAAATGCACTGCCTCACAGTTCTGGAAGCTGGATGTCCCAGATCAAGGTGTGGGCTGTGTTGGCTCCTTCACAAGGCCACGAGGGAGGGTTAGCTCCAAGCCTCCCTCCTCGCTTCCCTGATTTGCTAGGGGCGCTTTGTGTCCCGGGGCCTGCAGAAGCACAACCCTGACCTCTGCCTTCGTGCTCACCTGGCGGTCCCCCTGTGTGGGTGTTGGTCTCTGTGTCCAAAATCCTCCTTGTTATAAGGACACAGTCATACTGGATTAGGACCCACCTTAATGACCTCTTCTTAAATCGATCACTTGCAATAACACATTCATAGGTACTAGGGGTTAGGACATCCACATCATTTGGGGGGACACAATTCAACCATAACATCCCGTTTTTACAGAGGAAGCCACTAAGAGTCCAGGAGGTTTTGCACTCAGCATGAGACAGGGCTGAGTGCGTGTCACCAGGAAGAAGACACAGACAGAGGAAGGTGAGCCCTTCACAGCCCCTCTCCCCGCTGGAGGGACGCCGTCTCCTGCCCTGGCTCGGTGCCACCGGACTCCATTTGGCTTGCTCCAGCGTCATTAGTCCCGGCACATCAAGGTGACTTTATACTGTTTACAAGGGCCACTGAAGGTACAGTCTTCCCTGCCCCCACCAGCTTATCAACTCATTTACCTTTCCGAGCTCCTAAGCGGGAGGGGTGGGCAGGGACGCACAGCCCAGGAAGGGCCTGCATTCATTTTATCTGGAAAGAAAAATCTATCTGCTTGGGAATAGACCTAAATACAACCCATCAGCACAGCAAGGCCATTAATCATCTTCCCCCAGGACACGAGACCAGGGAGCAGCCATTGTGGGCACTGGCTTTACACACAGGGCCAGGTGGAGCCGGGGACACTGCCAGCTCTTCCGTCTGGAGGGCATTCCACAGGAACCGGGGTAGCACAACTCGAGGTTGGTGACATCTTGCACGGGAGGAGGGGGTGGGAGGGGCGGTCTGACCCCATCCTAGGTGGTCAGGCCAGAAAGGAGGTGCTTCCCCTGAAGCAAATACCCCCACTTCCCACCACCACCGGATGCAAAACACCTCTTGACCAGGATCACAGTTTGCCGGGGAACTGCCAGGCCCAGCAGGGTGACACGCACCTACAGCCCCCTCCGGGGGTCCTTTACTCCTCCTGGAGGACGGGCAGGTGCCAGAGGAAGGGCACTCACAGGAGACCTAAGGCAGAGCAAAGTCAACAAATCAAAGGCCCCAGTCCCCCAGGCCTGATTTTTTTCCGTCCCTTTACCCGGAGAGACAGGCCCTACCCTGCTGCCCAACCAACCGGCACAGCATCCCCAAAGCAAGCTGTCCTTGCCGGTGCGTCCTCTCTGCTCCCTTTCGACTTTCTCTTACCTAATTTCTCTCCATTTTCCGCCATCCAGATCAAATGCAACGTCCTACCTGCCTACTCCCTGCCCGTCGGGGTCCTGACTGCAGGTCACCCCCACTGCCAACAGTCCCTCTTATGGGTAATGTTGTGTCCCTACCACATCCCACTTTGCCTAAGTTGTGTGCTGTCTTCTCAGCTGCATTTGCCTCATGCTACAGTAAAGTACTCATCAGGGAAATAAATCACCATGTACTGTGCACCTAGCAGGGGTCCTCAAACTTTTTACACAGGGGGCCAGTTCACTGTCCCTCAGACCGTTGGAGGGCCGCCACATACAGTGCTCCTCTCACTGACCACCAATGAAAGAGGTGCCCCTTCCAGAAGTGCGGAGGGGGGCCGGATAAATGGCCTCAGGGGGCCGCATGCAGCCCGCGGGCCATAGTTTGGGGATGCCTGATGTGTGCCAGGGTCTGTGTCCAACACCTGATCTGCATTGCCTTAGTTAACCCTTACAACTACTCTAACAAACAGGGAAGGTTCTCACCATCCCCCACTCCGGTTCACCATCTGGGAAACAGTCAGAGGGGGAGTGACTTGCCCAAGGTCGCCGAAGTGGGGAAGTGGTGGGTCAGGATTTGGAACCCCAGCCGCCTCACTTGAAAGCCTGCGCTCCTAGCCAGTTTCACCATCTCTGCTCTAGCGCCCTCCCCGTGTCCCATGGGATAAAATCCAAGTCCTCTGCCCGCCTCTAACCTATATATAATAATTCTGCTCTCGCCTGTGGCCCTGGTCAACTGTCCCACCATGTCTCTCCATGCTTTCGTCCTCTGCAGCATTGCACTCCCTTCCATACCCCCATCTGGAACGGACCATTCAGCCTACAGAAGCCAGTTCCAAGGTTGCCTCCTCGGAAGTCTTTCCCCACCTCAGCCACACCCTCCTCGGTGCTCCGACAGGACAGGACGCTGTGACAGCAGCTGTGGGAGCACTCACCGCACAGGATTGTAGACATGTGTTCACACTCTGCTCTCCGTCCCTGGACTGCGGCTCCCAGTGGATGAGGACCAGCTTTGCATGTTTACAGCATCCTCCATCCCGCGCCCAGCCAATGCCCAGCCCAGGTCCTGGCATTTACCGCATGGCCAATACATGTTTGTTGAACGAACAAACGAAAGCTGACAAATTAGGAAATGTAGAGCAGGGGTCAGGAACCTATGGCTCACGAGCCAGATGTGGCTCTTTTGATGGCTGCATCTGGCTTGCCGACAAATCTTTAATAAACAAATAATAACATTAAAAATATAAAACATTCTCATGTATTACAATCCATTCATTTCCTACCGCTCGTGTTCATGGTTGCGGGTGGCTGGAGCCAATCACAGCTGTCCTCCGGGACAACACCAAATTTTTATTGGATAATGCGTAAAGTACACGGGTCATTGTATGGCTCTCACAGAATTACTTTTTAAAATATATGGCGTTCATGGCTCTCTCAGCCAAAAAGGTTCCCGACCCCTGTTGTAGAGTAAGGGGATGAAGAGTGAGGTAAGAGGCTGCGAGGGTCTGAGTGAGAAATGAACGGTCACAGGGCTGCTGGTTGAGGAGACTGTCACTGTCCAACCCCAGGAGGCACCATTCATGTGCAGGTCCTAGGCTCAGGCAGGTCACAACCTGGGCAGCAGCTCCATACAAAGAACCAACTTAGGAAGCAACAGATGCTCTTTCCAGGAATACAAGAGCCAGTCAGTTGATATGAGTTGGAAGGGACTTTGGGAAAAGGGACCCTAGATGAGAATTACAGAGGAGGAGCCTGAGCCAGTGTAACAGACGTGACAGGTCGCCTCACCTACAGTCTTCTCTCCTGCCTTTCCTGGCCGACTGGACCTCTCTCACATGGTAAAGGTGGAAAATGACACCTGTTTTCTCAGACTTAGTTAAAGGTTGCCGTGTGTCCAAACCAGATGAAACTTTAGGGGGAGTTTGTTGGGGGAGAAGGGACATTTGGGCAATATTTTCCTCCATGATCAAGACAAAGAGAGACAGAGGGAAGGAGGTGCAGAATTCATCTTGCAACCACGAAGAAGAAGCTTGGAGAAGAAAAGCCAGTAGGCAGGGGATGGCAGAGCACAAGGAAAAGGCACGGGGCTTGATGGCTTCGCGACCCACTAACCCAAACCAACCCTGGAACGCGGACTCCTTGTTTCAGGAGATGATGCCTATTTTCATTGCTTAGATCACCATTAGTGACTTTTCTGGTACTAAAGCATTCTAACTGATTTACTGGGATGTGTGTGTGTGTGTGGGGGGGGGGGGTTGTGCTAAAAAGGGGAATGCATGCAGGGAGCCAGCCAATTAATGTAAACCAGATGTAAATTAGTAGAAGAGCCCAGAGATCTCACAGGTTAAGAATCCACAAATGCGAACAATGGCGGATCAGTGTCAATGCATGAATTTGATTCCATATTTTGGGTTTATTTCATTTCTCTGACTTAAGTATGATAAGTTGGCACAGTCTCCCCTTAGCTTCCCCCCAAATGAATAATCTTGAGGCCAGAAAATACCCTGCACATTTCAGTAGCATTTTACAAAATCACTTTCCATTGGTTGTCACACTAGCCCCCAAGTCGATGGCATGGGACGGATGAGGAAACAGCCAAGGGACAGGTGACAGCAGTGAGGATCACTGCTTATCTCTAAATCAGCTGGGCCACATGGGTGTGTTTCTTGGTGAGCTCCTTTCACACGGAGCACTTATCATGCGCCAGGCACTACGCTATGTGCCTCACATGTGTTAACTCACCTGATCCTACAGCAGCCCTATGAAGTAGAGACACCGTGCTCCATCCCCATTTCACAGAAGAGTGACCGCAGGTCCCGGAGTAGTCCCACCTTGACAGGCAGAACTGGAACGTGAACCCAGTCAGCCCTGCCCAGACCTACACGCCCCGCCAAGGAGCCTTCAGGTTTGGTGTTTATGAACTCCAGTCCCTCCAGGAAGAAGCCTAGAGCCCTGTGAGAGACAAAGCTGCCCTCCATCTCTGCTAGCCTTTTACCAAGGGCTCTGCTGTCTGTCCTCCTGCTGGCTAACTCCACGATGCAGAGTTTTCTAATTGGGCTTCCCTCCAGGAGCTGACACTCCCAGGGCAGGGGTGACGGATGGGGTGTCCAGCGCCTCCGTGAAGACTACACGAGCCTTACTTAATAAATAACCTGGAACTCCACAATCTTTCCCCATAGATTGCTTGGTATTTGCCTTCAATAGGTTCAGAAGTAATTAAATTACCACACAACCAGCCTGCAAATCTCAGGAAAAGACCTGAACTAAAGCAAAGCCTTACTAATTCAGATTAATGAGGGGAGGGATGGGGGAAAGCCGAAAAGAACTATGGCTTTCCTTTTAAAAGAAACACATTTTTTACTTTTCAAGCACTTAGAGTAAATCACACTAAACATTAATAGCAGCCAAATGGAGTTCTTGCTGAGTTTGTGTGAATGAATAAATAAAACTAATTTTAATTAGCAGATTCCTTGTATACAAATATCTTCTATGAATACTCTTTCGAGAGCTTACTGTTTGAAGGTTAAACATTTATTCGTGCGTCCAATAGGCATCCTGGAGAATCATTGCTGAGAATCTATAATGTGTTACTATGGGCTCGGTGCTAGAAGTCGAAGATAAAGAGATGAACAAGATTCAGAGGGTGCCTTAGAAGAATCTGTATATACAAGCAAATAAACTATGATACAATAGGCTAAGATCTATTAGAAATATATAAACCAAATATACTGAGCGACCACAATCCATTGAACAATTGAATCTTCCTAAGAGGGGGTAAAAGAAGTCTTCACTGGGAAGGTGATACTTGAGCTGGGTTTTGAAGGATGAGTAAGAGTCTGCCAGGAAAGAAAAGGTGGAAGGCAAGGGTGGACCAGGGGCCCAGTGATGATGGGCCAAAGGACTACTCATCATTTCATTCACATGAATCACAAACTGTGAATTGTTGGTGTAGAAGTTTTCAAATAGATGACTTAATGCAGAAAACATTTTAAATATAGGAACACTTTTAATACAGAAAAGTACAAAAGGTAATAAACGCCCAAGTTCTTGCCACTAAAATGAACAAATCTTAACCTTATGCCATTAGCTACAGGATGGGTTTTTTTTCCCCCAGAAACAAAACTTTACATCAAGACATTGACTCTGCTCATTTGGGTGTGCTCTCGCCTCCTCTGACGCCCGCCCCTCACCACCCTCTCCGGAGCAGACCCCCGTCCTACACGCTGTCCGGGGCCTCTGATTACTTCCCTGATAGGATCTCCCACAGTGTGAGGTCACTTTGTGGATTTGCTGATTCAGTTCCCACGTAAGGTCATCTCCATAAAAGAGGCACCTGAAATGTTTTCTTTACCATGAGGTCCCTCCATGCCTGACATATATTCGGTAATCAACAAATACTTGTAGGGCCTGATCTGTGGTGGCACAATGGATAGTGTTGACCTGGAACACTGAGGTTCGAAACCCTGGGCTTGTCTGGTCAAGGCACATATGGGAGTTGATGCTTCCAGCTCCTCCCCCTTCTCTCTCTCTCTCTCTTTCTCTCTCTTACTCTCTTCTCTCTCTAAAAATGAATAAATAAAAAAAAATAACCACCCCAAATACTTGTAGAAGAAAGATAGGAAAGGGGGGAGGGAGAGGATAGCAGGGAAGGAGGGAGGGAGAGCTTATAGGTTGGTCTGAACTCATTTAGGAGACAGAAAGAAGCTTTGAATGAGTAATCTTAGCAGGAGGAGGGACAGCAATCAGTTTAATTCCACAAACACTTTCAGAGCACCCCAGTGTACAAGGATCTGTAGGCACGTCTGGCAGATTTGAGAGGTCTAGCCAGGGTCAGGCCCCCAGGGCTGGAGACAAGGGTGCCAAAGCCTTTGTCAGTCAGCCTGGAACAGAGGTGGCCAGGCGGGGGGCAGGTTGGCCCTGGGCCTAGAACAGCACATTGTAACCAAGGAGACCGAACTAGGTGAAAGTGTTACAGGCAAATAGAAGAAACTGACATTCAAGAAAGGTGACAAGCCCTGGCCGGTTGGCTCAGCGGTAGAGCGTCGGCCTAGCGTGCGGAGGACCCGGGTTCGATTCCCGGCCAGGGCACACAGGAGAAGCGCCCATTTGCTTCTCCACCCCTCTGCCGCGCTTTCCTCTCTGTCTCTCTCTTCCCCTCCCGCAGCTAAGGCTCCATTGGAGCAAAGATGGCCCGGGCGCTGGGGATGGCTCTGTGGCCTCTGCCTCAGGCACTAGAGTGGCTCTGGTCGCAACATGGCGACGCCCCAGAGGGGCAGAGCATCGCCCCCTGGTGGGCAGAGCGTCGCCCCATGGTGGGCGTGCCGGGTGGATCCCGGTCGGGCGCATGCGGGAGTCTGTCTGACTGTCTCTCCCCATTTCCAGCTTCAGAAAAATGAAAAAAAAAAAAAGAAAGGTGACAAGTTACACATTAAACCACGGAATGGGAGAGCACCGAACTTCCATAGCAGCTCCCCAAAGACTTGACTTTGTGTTCACACTGGGAAAAGTCTCACCCTTCCAGACATTATGAGCATTTCCCTTCTTGGTACTTCTGGGCAGGTGGCTTTGGGCTGGAGGTAGGAGGAAATGGTAGCAATGACTTAGGAAGAGGAACCAATGCTGGGCCATTATCCTGACTGACCTCCCTTCCCTGCCCAGCCCGCTGACAACATTCACTGGATAAATGTTTGCTGAGCACCCGCCTGGAGCCAAGCACTGGGCTACGGACCAGAATACAGAGACAATGAGCTTTCTTAAGAAGGCAAACAAAGAAAAGACAAAATAAAATACAACAAAACAAATACTAAGGCAGAAGTAGAACCGAGTGCCTCTGAGATACTCAAGTTTTTGAAAGAGAGTCTATAACAGGGGTTGGGAACGTTTTTGGCTGAGAGAGCCATGAACGCCACATATTTTAAAATGTAATTCCATGAGAGCCATACAATGACCCGTGTACCTTACGCATCATCCAATAAAAATTTGGTGTTGTCCCGGAGGACAACTGTGATTGGCTCCAGCCACCCGCAACCATGAACATGAGCGGTAGGAAATGAATGGATTGTAATACATGAGAATGTTTTATATTTTTAACGTTATTATTTGTTTATTAAAGATTTGTCTGCGAGCCAGATGCAGCCATCAAAAGAGCCACATCTGGCTCGTGAGTCATAGGTTCCCAACCCCTGGGCTATAAGGAGGTACAATACTTGGGCTGGGTTTTGAAGCCTGAAGAGGAGCTTGCCAGGAACCAGAGGCAGACAGGAGCTGTTTTTCAGGTAGACAAATAAGACATATAAGGTCCTGGCATGCCTAGAGAAAAAGAGGGGGGAGGAGGATGGTCAGGAGCTGGTCCCTGTGCCAAAATGCTCAGTCTTGCCTGGTGGGCTCTTTCTTGTCATTCAGATCTCAACTTTGTGGTCACCTCCTCAGAAAGGCTTTCTCTGGCCACCCACCTGTGAAAGTGTCTGTGATTTACCTTAAAAGACACCAGCATGTAAGTGTAATGTTATGTGTGTGACCCAGGGTTGCTAGCATTTCAATCACGAAGGCACAGTGAGGGTTGGTCATTATTCAGGAGGCCCGTGGTCGTAGCATCTGATATTTGTGTCTCCATCAATAAACAGCACTTGGCTTAGCAGCATAAGTGAATGTCAGAAATGGATTTTTATTGGTAAATTAGAAATGAGTTCTCCTATGAAAATTTCAAGATCTATGTGAGAGGGTGCTATGGGTGCCCCATCCTGTAACCCCTCTGCCCACCTGGGCTCACTCGCATCTGGGTGGCCAGTGTCCTGGCTACCTCCCACCCCCAGCACCTGTATTTTTTTCTTCTTTCTGTCTGTTTTCTCCATCACCACTGCAGCTTGCTCTGCGAAAAGCAGGTGTAACCAGAGAGTTTAATGCCCTGTAATTTGGTCTGTAATTGCTTCTCTTATAACATGGTTGTGAAATTGTGGGGGGAGCTAACACTCATCCTCTATAACAGGGGTCCCCAAACTTTTTACACAGGGGGCCAGTTCACTGTCCCTCAGACCGTTGGAGGGCCGGACTATAAAAAAAACTATGAACAAATCCCTACGCACACTGCACATATCTTATTTTAAAGTAAAAAAAAATGGGAACAAATACAATATTTAATATAAAGAACAAGTAAATTCAAATCAACAAACTGACCAGTATTTCAATGGGAACTATGGGCCTGCTTTTGGCTAATGAGATGGTCAATGTCTGGTTCCATATTTTCACTGCTAGCCATAACAGGTGATATGACACGCTTCCAGAGCCGTGATGTGTGCGTCCCGTGTCACTGGAAGTAGTACTGTACGTGAGCCATGCTGCACTTTGTGGCGCCGCCACATACAGTACTTCCAGAGCACAGGATGAGGATGGATCCTGTGCTCCTCTCACTGACCACCAATGAAAGAGGTGCCCCTATCGGAGGTGCAGCGGGGGGGCGGATAAATGGCCTCAGGGGGCCGCATGTGGCCCGGGCCGTAGTTTGGGGACCCCTGCTCTATAAGCTTCGTTAGCCACTCCCATTATCACCAAAAAGAACCTAAGAGTCGTAGTTGACCAAACTGGCTAGTTAAGTTTACAGTACCATCCACAGTAGTCACCCATTAGCATGCACATAATCTTACTTTAATCCCCAAATGGTAATTACTGTGTTTGTAAAATATTATTCGTTCTTATCTGTTGTTTGCTTTCTATCTCCATGTCCTTCCTCTCCAGCCCCAGCCATAGTAAAACGATACATTGCACTCAAAGGAGTGACAATAACTCAGACAGCTGACTTCTTAGCACCCACAATGGAGCCAAGAAATGACATCTGTAAAGTGCTTATAGAATGTAACAGAAAACTTATGATAGTCAGTGAAAATGCTTCAAAAGTGGAGGCAAAATAAAGACATGTTCAGCAAACAGAAATATTTTGCTGCAATCAGACCCAGTCAAATGCTAAAGGCAGCCCTTCTCGGGAAGAAAGCAAACGACCCCCACATGCAAACACAGGAATAAAAGAATTACGAAAAGTGGAAAGGGTATATATGTAGATAAATCTAAAAAGTTATTAAATATAAAAAACAACTGTTGTAATAGAACAAGCAGACAAAAAAAGCAGTAAGAATACAGAAGCTTTGCCAACATGATTAACAAACTTGAATTAATCAATATATATTGGGGACTTCATCCAATAACTTCAGAATACACGTTTTTTTTGTTTTTTGGTTTTTTTACTTTTATTTTTAGCAAGAGAGAGAGAGACAGGAAGGGAGAACGATGAGAAGCATCAACTCATAGTTGCGGCACTTTAGTTGTTCATTGATTGCTGCTCATTCATGCCTTGACTAGGGGGCTCCAGCTGAGCCAGTGACCTTGGGCTTCAAGCCAGTGGCCATGGGATCATCTCTATAATCTCATATCAATGATCATATCTAGGATCCCATGCTCAAGGCAGCAACACCACACTTCCGCTGGTGAGCCTGCACTCAAGCCAGATAAGCCCGCACTCAAGCCGATGACCTCAGGGTTTTAAACCCGGTACCTCAGTGTCCTAGATTGACACTCTATCCACTGTGCCCCCATTGGTCAGGCCAGAATACACATTTTTTAAACGTGCACAAGTAATGTCTAACAAAGCTGACCTTATGCTAAGCTATAAAAGCAACACTCAGAAAAGATTAAGACTAAAACAAACCAGCTTATTTTTATGATCACAGAGGAATCAAACCAGGTATCATTAACACAAGGATAACTAGATAATCTCCAAATGTTCAAGAATTAAGTAAAACACTGCTAAACAGCCAATCAGTAAAAAAAGAAATTGCAGTAGAAATTAGAACAAATTTTTAACTGAATAATAAAAATATGGAATATCAAAAATTATGACATGAATTTAATATCATTTTAGGGAAAAATTTATACCCCTAATTATATATATATTATAAAACAAGAAAGGCTGAAAGCAAATGACCTAAGAATTTATCTCAAGAATTTAAAAATTAAGTGATTTAAGTCCTAAGAAAGAAACAGAGACAGGAAATAATAGAGATTAAAGAAAAAATTATTTAAATAGAAAATAAATGTATAGCAGAGAAAATCAACAAAGCCAAAAGCTGGTTCTTGGAAAAGACTAAAAAACTATTAAACCCTTACCAAGATTCACACAGACACACAAAAGGGATAAAAAGGGGAACACTGTTACGAATACTACAGACTTGAAAAAGAAGACAAGAGAATATTATAACAACTTTTGTACTGATATAATAGAAATTTAAATGAAATGGACAAAAACTGCTTTAAAAATAAAACTTAAAAGTAATAAGAAAAAATAGAAAAGGTGAATAGTTCTTTTTATAAATGAAAGAATTTTTAACCTGTAGTCTCCAGGCCCAAATGGCTTCCTAGGTAAAGATTCACCAGAAACTGTCCAGATGGCCCATAATCAGTTAGTATCAGGACATATAAATGAACCACAATCGGATGAACCACACTTACCAGAATAGCTACAATCCTAATTCATCAAGCTATATACATATGATTTGTGTATTTGCTGTATATAGATTTCAAAAAAAATAACTTCAAAAAGAGCTACCCATTATTTTTGATTTATTATTTTCATCAAGTATATTGAGATAAAATTTATGGGTAATAAAATGCAGCCGTTTAAGATTATAGTTTGAGGAGCCTATTCTAGGGGTCAGCAAATAGGGTCTTTGACCTAACTGCAGCCCTTGTTTACTGATTATTCATGTCTGATTTTCATGCTACAGTGGCAAAATTGAGTGGTAACAGAGGCCATATGGTCCTCATAACTAAAAATACTTATTATCTGTGCTCTTTATAGAAGGAAGGACTGCTGACCTCTAGCTACCACCACAGTCGAGATATAAAATATTTCCATTATGCCTCAAAAGCTTCTTCCTGCCCCTTTGCCTATCCACTCCTGGTCCTGATCTGCCTCTGATACCCTCAGTTCATTTTGCCTTTCCTAGAGTTCCATATAAACAGAATCATAGAGAACATACTTTTCTGTGTCTGACTTGATTCATTTATCATAAGGTTTTTGCAATTCATCCATGTTGTTGTATGTACCTATAGTTCTTTTTATTGCTGAGCAGTTTTCCACCATACTGTTATATCATAATTTATTCTCTGGTTGATAGGCATTTGGGTTGTTTTTAGTTTTTACAAATAAAGTCTTTGCATAAACATATAAATATATATTTTTAGTATAGTGGGGAAATACCTAAAAGTTGAATCCTGGGTTGTATAGGAAATGTATGTTCAACTTTATAACAAACTAGCAATCAATTTTCCAAAGTGCTTGATCTATTCTGCATTCAACCAGCAGTGTATGAGAGTCCCAATTAGTCCAATTCCTCATCAATACTTGGTATTGGCAAGCTCTTCAATTTTAGCTATTCTAATGGGCACGAGACAGTGTCTTGTTGTAGTTTTAATTTGCATTTTCCTGATAATTAATGACTTGGATCTCTTCATGTACTTATTGGCCATTTGTGTATCTTCTTTTATCTGTTCAAATCTTTTGCCAATTTTTAAATTGGGTTGTTTGTCTTGTTATTGAGTTGTGAGACCCCTTTATGTATTCTTGCTACAAGTCATGTATGTGTGTGTGTTTGCTTATAGTGTCTGCGTTAGTTTCCTATTGATGCTGTAACTAATTATCACAAAGTTAGTGGTTCCAACAACACAAATTTATTATTTGATAGTCTGAGAGGTCAGAAGTCAATTCCACTGAGCTAAAATCGAGATGTTGGCAGGGCAGCATTCCCTCTGGAGGCTCTAGGGGACAATTTATTCCCATGTCTTTTCTAGTTTCTAGAGGCTTCCTGCATTTCAACTTCTGCTCCCACCAGCCATCTTCTCTCTTATTCCTGTCTCATTCTTAAAAAGGGCCCCTTAAGATTACACTAGGCCCAGTGGATAACCAAAGGAATCATCTCTAGCTCAAGATCCTTAATTTAATGACATCTATAAAGTCTCTGTTACCATGTAACATATTCACAAGTTGCAGGATCAGACATTGACATCTTGGGGAAGCCATTAAAGTGTCTTTCAATAAACATAAGTGTATGGATTTGTCAGGGTTTTCCAGAGAAACAGAAAGTAGATAGATAGATGTTAGATAGATAGATGGTAGATAGAGATAGATAGATAGATAGATAGATAGATAGATAGATAGATAGATAGATAGATAGATAGATAGATAGATAATGAACGGCTACCAAATCTCAGGAGCTGCAGGGTGAGTTAGCAAGCTGGAGATCTAGAAGAGGCAATGGTATAGTTCCTGTCTGGAAACGGGCAGGTGTGAGATCCAGGAAGAGCTGAGGCTTCTGTTCAAGTCCAAACACAAGAACAAGTTAGTGCCCCAGTTCAAAGGCAGTCAGGCAGGAGGAATCCTCTCTTACTCAAGGAAGTATCAGCCATTTTGTTCTAGTCAGGCCTTCAACTGCTTAGATAAGGCCCACCCACACTGGGGAGGTCAATCTGCTGTCCTCACTCGGCCGATGTGTTAATCTCATCCAAAACCATCCTCATAGAAACATGCAGAATAATATTTGACCAATTATCTGAGCATCCAAATGTAGATTGGGTCTACCTTTAAACTCTCCATCCTATTCCATTTGTCAATATGCCTGTCCTTACACCAATACTTTATTGCTAAAGCTTTATAGGAAGTCTTGAAATCTGGTAGTATAAAATTTCCAACATTTTTCTTTTTCAAAATTGTTTTGGCTTATTATGAGGCATTTGCATTTCCACGTAGATTTTAGAATATGTTTGTCAGTTTCTATTTCTAAAAAGCCTGCTGGGCCTGACCTGTGGTGGCACAATGATAAAGTGTCAACCTGGAATGCTGAGGTCACCTGTTTGAAACCCTGGGCTTGCCTGGTCAAGGCACATATGGGAGTTGATGCTTCCTGCTCCTCCCCCTTCTCTCTCTCTCTCTCTCTTTCTCTTTAAGAAAAGAAAAAAAAAGCCTGTTGGCATTTTGATTGGAATTGCATTAAACCCAGAGATCAATTTGAGGGAAATGGGCCTCTTTAATTTGAGTTCTTTTCTAAAGTAATATTCTAACTGTTAATAATCTTAGGATCCTCATTGTTGATATTCATAACAAATGAAAACAAAAAGAAAAATATCTATAGTTTATTCCACTCAGCCTTGTATAGACACTCTCTCTACATTATTTCACTTATTAATCCCAGAAACCAAAATAAGGTAGGTATCATTGTCCCCATTTTTAAAATTTATAGACAAGGACTCAGATTCTGAGAGGCAGGGTCACTTACTTGCCTGAAGTTACAATATTAAAACGCCTTCTCTAGAGTTAGGATCTGAACCCACAGCTACCTGACTACAAAAGCCTTCCCTTTCCTTCAAGAACACTCTGGCTGTTTTACATAAGATCCCCTGCTCCCCGTCTCCTCCTCCTGCCTGGCCTTTGGGTGCCAGCTCACTGACGCCCTATTCAATAAGCAACGATTCCATGTGCTGGGCTGGGCTAGGTGAGTTCTGCACACCGTCTGTTCCCTCAGAGAGATACACACTCATGCACTGGCACAGATACACGTGCCTTTTCCACAGACTTCCCCATGACTGGGTCGAGGTCCGGCCCACCATCAACCATGCCGTGAAGTCAGAGGCAGCTGAGGGGGCGCTCCTGGGCCTGGCCGCCTCCCTCACAGCCAGCCCGAGGCCTCCGGGGCTCCGGGAGCTCCTCGCTCAGCTCACCTGTCTGGCTGCTCATTGCAGAAGGGGCGGCACGTTTCCGTCTTTGGCTGAATGGTCCGATCCTTCTCTCTGACTCGCGATAAATAAGCAGACGTGCGCCAGCCGGCCCAGCCGAGTGGCGGGGAACCCATCTCTAACTGTGGAAACCGGTGCTGCTATTTTTAGGTAACCCACTTGCTCTGCTCTCTCACCCATCTGTGGATAGACTCCTTGTGCTCACACAGGACCAGCTCCGAGGAAGCAGGTTTTCTGGACCCTCTTTGCCTCCCAGCCACCTGGCGTCTATCCCCGTTCCCTCCCCGGCATCGCAGGCCCTCGGGTCTGGACCCGGCTTCCCAAGGCCTGAGATCAACAGCACAGCATCTGAACCCCGATCTCTGTCTGTAGCAGGAGCCACACCTCTGTACAAAGTCTCCGTTCACTTACTGCTAAAAAGGAACTTGGATATATATATATATATGCAGGGTAAAACGGCATCTTGGGGACACTGTCATCTTTCTTTCGTACTCAGCAGAAAAACCTTAGACACCCCAGTACTCCAGGGGGGCATCCGGTGCAGCATGAGAAACTCGGGAAACACTCAGACGCGTGCAGGCTGGACAGGAGCCGACAGAGCCGTCCAGGCACTGGCTCCTGCATTCAGCGTTCACGCACAATCACCGCGAAGTGCCCGGTACAAAACCACGCGCCGGGGACACAAAAGTGAAGAAGACACTGGTCTCAAGAAACTCACAGGCTAGTGCACAGGCCCCCAGGTAGCTACTTTAACAGGAAACAGCAGGAGGAACGCAACACGGAGCACTTTAAGGAAAGAAAGGGAGAGACAGCGGTGAAGAGCAGGACCCGCCAGCAGGAGGCTCGCCCAGGGAGCAGCGGGGCACCCCGCGCCAGCCCTGCGTACAGGGATGGGGTGCAAGGAGGCGCGCGGACCAGCCCGGAGGAGGAACGGCCAAGGGCCACTTCGCCCAGCGGCCGACCCCCTGCCCTGTCTCCAGGGCAGACTCCACTTGGGCACGTGAAGATGGCTCAGTGGGGACATGCGTCATCCAACGATTCCAACCCTCCTTTGTGGGGGTCTCCAAAATAAGGAGCTAGGTGACGGCCTCCACGTCTCAGACCTCACCAAAGTGGTGGGGCCCCTCCTGCGGTCCGGTAAAGGTCCCTGCATGGGACACACTGAAGAACATGCCTTGAGAACTTAAGGGCAGAGTTAGGGAACGGAGGCAAAGGAACACAAAGGCAGAGGGTGCGTGGGGCCATGTGCGTGTTACCCATTGAGTAGTGGTTAGGGCAGGCGGGTCCAGTCGGGCCAGCCTGGGGTTCAAAACTCAGCTTCACCACTCCTTACCTGCTGTGTGACTGTGGGTAAGTGAGTAAACCTCTCTGAGCCCCAATTTCCTTATCCATAAAAAGGGACTAACGTATCTTTCTCACGGTTGTGATGACCAGGAAGGCAAATGTACATCCATCTCCTAGCCACGCCCCCCCCACTCCCTTACCTGTTGAGTGATTGAATGGAGAGCCCCTGACAGCTGGTGAGCGCTCAGCCAGCACCCACCGTGATTACCCCTCTCCGAAGCCCTGCCCCGTCTGTCCAGGCCCCTGCGCCCAGAGTGTGGACTCACCCGTGCCTGGCTGTCCCGGGTGTGCTCCAGAGCACTCGTGGAGAGCCGTGAAACGCCAGCACCCACCGTGATTACCCCTCTCCGAAGCCCTGCCCCGTCCGTCCAGGCCCCTGAGCCCAGAGTGTGGACTCACCCGTGCCTGGCTGTCCCGGGTGTGCTCCAGAGCACTCGTGGAGAGCCGTGAAACGCCAGCACCCACCGTGATTACCCCTCTCCGAAGCCCTGCCCCGTCCGTCCAGGCCCCTGCGCCCAGAGTGTGGACTCACCCGTGCCTGGCAGTCCCGGCTGTGTCCCAGAGCACTCGTGGAGAGCCGTGAAACGCCAGCACCCACCGTGATTACCCCTCTCCGAAGCCCTGCCCCGTCCGTCCAGGCCCCTGCGCCCAGAGTGTGGACTCACCCGTGCCTGGCCGTCCCGGCTGTGTCCCAGAGCACTCGTGGAGAGCTGTGAAACGCCAGCATCCGTGCGGGTCTCGGCCCGGGGCTCCTGCTAATCAGCACGTGGCTTCTCTCCTGCCATCTCCGATTTGGGCTTTGGACTGGGTTCTCCTTCCTAATCCCAGCCGACAGTTTTCTGAAACGAGCAGAGAGGTTCCTGGCCTGCACCTCTATCTCTGCCTCTGCTCCTCTCCCCCGCCTCCCTCCCCCCTTTATTTTGGCCCAGGAACGTGTCCCCAGCATGTCAACAGCAGTGGGAAGTAACCTAATTAGTAGTTATTTGATAGACTGCCCACCCTCGTGTCCCACTGGCAATCCAGCAGCCTTTTTCTGCAGACAGAAAAATATTTCCTTGCTAATTAATCTGAGCACAGGGATTTGAGTTTGGACCAAGGCAGGGAAATCCATCTCCATGAGTCTCGTTCAATTGCATCTGTTTCTCCCGCAATCATTTCCTTCCCTCTGACTCCCTCCGCTCCATCCCACCCCTCTTGCATCTCATCTACCTTTATTAAGGCTGGTTACCCTGGTGACTTTCCTGCACGCCCCCCCATGGCCCTCCTCAAGAAGAGGCTACTCTCCGAGGACTTGCTCTGGGTTCATTTCCCTTCAGCACCGGGCGCTTCCCAAGGATAGGCGAGTTCGTGTCCCTGGGCCCGGGGAGGAAAGACGACACCGATGGCCCTGTCCGTTCTGCTCCCAGGCCCCCTCGGAATCACGCACACCTCACTATGGTGCCCCCTGCCCCGGCAATCCACACTCCCAAACAAATACAGACATCTCACTGTCGTTTTAAATAAGGCTCAGCTCCTGTCCCTGGGCCCTGCCCTGGTCCTCTGTAGAAACATCTATTTGCATCCAAAGAGGTTCCCAAGGAAGGGGCAACTGTACATATTGTTTCACACGCTTTTTGTAGCTCCTATCTGGGCCTGCTCATGTCTCCAGGACACACACTGGACGCGGGCAACGGGAAGGAGCGCTCGGGTGTTCGATGGGAGCCGGCGAAGGGAAAGAGGGTCACTCACAAGGTGCTGAGGATCTCGTGTCTGCAACTGAGCCCAGGATCCATGCAAAGAGAGCTGTCTTTGCCAAATACTAATTCATTAGACAAACATGGAGATTTCACGTATGTGTGTGTGTGTGTAATTAGTTGTAAAGCAATAGATGACCTATTGTTTTTGTTATCCCAGCATACCCTTTTCTTGGCAACTTCAATCCAATTTTGCTTTGGGGACCTGTCCCACACCCATTTCTTGCAGCCTTGGTGGTACTATCAATCATGTGACTCAAGCTAGGCCAATCAATGCTCTCTCTGTGGGTGCTGAGTCTTGAACCAGGTGCCCCAAAGGTTGAAAATGGCCAACCATACCCAGATCGTTAGTGCCCTCTGGGGCTGGGCCCTATCCCTCCTTCCGCTACATCCCAGTTTGGTTTGAGTTAGCTTGGTCAGTTTCTACTGCATGGAGCTGGTGATGAGATGCCTTGGACAGCCTAACCCTTCTTTCCCTTCTTACCTCCCATGATCAGGTTTATTAAGGGGTTAGATGATTTTAGAATGGAATTACAATAAAGGAGATTAACGGCTACTGTTCTGCCTTCCTCATCACGTCCCTGGGTCTCTGCCTCCTCAGAGTGTTTCTCAGCAGCTCCCCCTCCTCCGGGAGAACGCTGCAAACAGGGCGGGGCTCTCTGTGGCTGTGCCCTCCTGTCTCCATGCGGTGCCCCCTGTCTGAGCCTTTCATTCTGGACTCGTGGATCAGGCCTTGATCAGATGGTCAGGATGAAGCTGAATCCACCCAAGTGGGATCTACCCAAGCTGGGAGGGAAGAGGTTCGCTGGGCCGCCGGGTGGGTGTGGGTCCCTCCAGTAGCTAACCCTGTGCAGCTTCAGGGAGCCAGGTGCTCCATCTACGGGCCTGTGAAAGGAGGCACACACACAGCTCCCCAAACGACGTCAGTCTGGCAGGAGAACACAGTGCAAACCCCAACTTGAAATGGTAATGCCTTTCCAGTTATCAAGGCACTCTTGCCTCAGAGAGCGCTTCCCCACAATGAGTACATAGCCTCTGTTCTCCCTCTTGCTCCGTATGCGTCCCACCCACAACATAAATGCACCTCACTGGCTTCCTTTGTCACTCAAGGATGAGCTTTGGAGGCCTCTGAATTCTAAAGTTTCCAGTCTCCCTCTTAGAAACTTTGCCAATTCTTCCAGAGCTGAAGGAAGTCATTCATTAAGAAGGAGAAAAAAAATGTCTCAATGACAAATGTGTGTTGTCCTTACTTCCAGGAGAGATATGGCAGAATTTCACTATTTAAAGAGCACACTAAGAAACCCAGACTGGTTGCATTTGTTCCCACTGTTACTGTGGTAAAGTCCGGGTTATTTTCTTGCTGTAGACCAGGGGTCCCCAAACTTTTTACACAGGGGGCCAGTTCACTGTCCCTCAGACCACTGGAGGGCCGGACTATAAAAAAAACTATGAACAAATCCCTATGCACACTGCACATATCTTATTTTAAAGTAAAAAAACAAAATGGGAACAAATACAATATTGAAAATAAAGAATAAGTAAATTTAAATCAACAATCTGACCAGTATTTCAACGGGAACTATGCTCCTCTCACTGACCACCAATGAAAGAGGTGCCTCTTCTGGAAGTGTGGCGGGGGCCGGATAAATGGCCTCAGGGGGCCGCATGCGGCCTGCAGGGGGCCGTAGTTTGGGGACCCCTGCTGTAGACAAAGTCCTCCCAGTCCTGGAGGCAGCGCCTTATACACCACAGCGGCTTCCACGACTTAGAAGTATTTCTTGAGGACACAATCAGGGATTATTCTCTCTTTTTCTGGGTCCATGTTACCCCTGATGACTCGACCTTTCCTACAAAAGGAGGGCTCTTTCCTAACTTACCAGGTCACTAAAGAACAAACCTTCTCTAGATCTAAAGAACAGGTATTTCTCATCTTCCTCTTGGGCAGGTCTAAACTAATCCTAAGGAAGATGGGACATTTTCCAGGTGGCATCTGCATTGCATCTCAGTCTGAATCTATGTATGAAGTCACAACCTGAGAAAACCATCCAAGCTTGTGTGCCCATCTCAGATAGGACTCAGCCACCTGAGTGGCTCAGTTCCCAAAGGCTCCTCGGGTGCCAGGAAGCAAAGTGGCCAAGCACAAGCTCTAGAGTCCAACAGCCCAGGTCCAGATCCTGGCTCAGCTATTACCAGTTGTATGGGTCATCTATTGCTGTGTAACAAATCATCCCCAAACTCAGCAGCTGAAAACACCCTATTACCTCACAGTTCCTGTGGGTCTGCGAGCTGCCTCACTGGGTCCCCTGGCTCAGCCTCCCCCGCAGGCCACAGTCGAGGCGTCTGACCAGGTGTTGTGTCATCTCAAGGCCTCACTGAGGAAGGCTTCCCCTCCAGGCTCACACACCCAGTGATTGGCAGGTTTCAGTTCCTTGGGGGATGCAGACTGGAGGCCACCCTCAGCTCCCCGAGGCTTCTCCAGAAGGCAGCTCACAACACGGTGCCTTGCTTCATCAGAGCAAGGGACCTGAGGAGAGGCAGGAAGAGAGCATGTGAGCAAGACAAACGTGACAGTCTTCTGTCATCTAATCTCTGAAGTGGCAGCCCGTCACTTTTGTCATATCCTGTTCATGAGAAGCAAGTCACTAGGTCCAGCCCACACCCCTGGGTGCACATGGTGTAGATACCGGAGGCCGAGATCAGTGAGGGTATCTTACAGACTGCCTACCACACTAGCCATTTGAGTTTGGCAGCTTATCCTACTTCTCCATGCCTTCGTTTCCTCATCTGTAAAATGGGCATGTTAACAATAACACTTAACCTCTGCGAATATTGTGTGGATTAAACATATGAGTGCAGGTAAAGAACTTAGAACAGTGTCCGGGAAGAGCATGTGTTTAATGGTTGAAATTACAAGTATTAGAGGACACAAGAAATCACAGAGAAGGGTTTTGAAATCCTAAGACACACCCCCTAAGTCAGGTAGCTGCCCCCTTTGCTGCTGCATGAGGGGGGGGGCATTCCAGTACCATAGAGGGGAGAGGAGGGGAAGGCTGAGGTTGACAGTTCATCAGGATGAGCACTGCCACGGTGGGGAGAGGAACCTGGCAAGCTGAGCTGCTCCTGGAGCCCGGGTCCTTGTCTCCTAAAGGGGCCTGGGGTTCAGGTGTACCTCATCTTTGGCAGCAACACATTTGAGCCTGTCTTACGTCCTAGGAACTGTGCAAAGTTCATCTTCACAACATCCCTGGAATGGAAGCACTATTGCCACACTCACTTTACAGATGTGCACACTCCTATGGAAAAGATTGCAAGTTGGGGGTTTAGGGGTTGAAAATTGAAGCTCAGAGAGGTTAAGAAACTTGCCTGGGGTCACACAGCTCTGACATGGCAGGGTGCAGCATCACATCAAGGTCTGTCCAATTCAGTAGCCACTGGGCTTAGAGGCAGGGACTGGCAGGGAACAGAGAACACACAGCATCCGTATTATGTCACACGCTGAGTGCCACTGCCGGCCTCCCCAGTGTGACGAGCAGGCTCTCGGACCTGTCCAGATCTCCATATGCCATTACCCAGCCTCCCCTCACTCAGCCCCACCACCCAGGTGTGGTTCTTAGCATGGTCCACTCTGATCCCCTGATTCAGACTCCTTGGATGCTCATATCACCCTTTCTTAATAGCAAACTCTCCTTATTAGAACCCTGTTCTGCACCTTCAGACTGTTGACAGTGGCACAGTCTGACTCCACATGCCTGCCAACGTCACCTTTCTTCTCCACCCTCCCATTAAACCTCTTTCTTCAGATCATTTTATACTTAGGGGTTTGGGCTAGTTCTTAAAAAATCACCAGGACCTTCCCTCTCACCAACCACTACATCTGGGTGGTCACACACCTGGGTCACACACACACACACACACACACACACACACACACACACACACACCATGCCAAGCCCACTGCCCTGACAAGCTGCCCTCCTGGAGCAGAGGTGAGTTTGCTCTGTCCTATCATCAAGACGGAGGAGAAGGTGAATGGCCCAGAGGAGGGACTAGAATGATGGAGCCCGAGGTGTAGATGCAGGGGAGACAGTGTGACCAGGGGGGCTATAAATTCCCTTCTAATTCCAAATAATTCCGATTACACGGATGAGTAGTTTTCAATCAGGAAGATAATCTCGGAGATGGATGGCAGGATAATTGTTCGTAGCGCCGACGTAAATATTGTGTCGTTTCTATTAATCTCTGCGAATCGGCTGTCAGAGGTGTCATTCATTCATCACAACAAATTAAAAATAAAATTTTAAGAGAGAAAGTCACGCTGGGGGGTGGGGGTGGGGGGGGAGAGGCTGGAGTTTCTGCGGAACCATGACCAGGAGGGGGAGGTGCAGTCAGCAAGCTGTTGCTGAAATAAACTCGGCTTACCTATTTAACATACTTATTTATGAAAGCGAACGGTGACGAGGGCCGTAGATCTCTATTAACCTCCCTGTAGGAAGAGCATACTAGTGAGCAGGTGGGTGCATGCACAGGCACGGAGGGCCGCCCTGCCGCCACTGCCCTGCAGGGGGACAGATCTACCGGGCCATCTGGACCTGCGCGCGCACAGCCCAGGGGCAGGCCACCCTAGCCTCGCCCGGCCGGCCAGGGGTGACAGCGGGGGGATCTGGGCAGCGAGAGCCCCTCATCGTAGCAAAGCCCTGCCTGGGAGAGAAGCAGTAACTGGACCCACGCCGGTGTTCCTGAAGCTGGCTGGCTGTTTTCTGTCACACCGTGGCCTTGCAGGGTTCCTCGGGCCCCGAGGGGCACAAACCCAGAGTAAAGGCTCTTTTGAGAGACACCTGAGAGGTAAGAATAAGAATTCATTCCTTTGTCTCTCTTTTATTTAGATTCTGTGAAGTACGGGTCCTTCCAGGAGAAGGCACACATTTCTGGAAGCTTCCCTTCCACGCCGTGTACCCTCCGTGCCTAACCACCCACGGCAGCAGACATACCACTGTTCCCTTCCTCCCAACCAGCTTAGTCCTCAAGAACGAAAGAAAGAAAGTTAGAGCTCGCTGAGGAGCCGTTTGTTATTCCCTCTTTCTCTGGCACACTTGATTGATTTTCAGTAAATGTATCAATATGAAGTTGTGCAAGCCTCACCAACACCTACTTTTAGGATATTTCCACCCCCTTCAGAAGGCCACCACTGTGCCCACTCGCAGTCACTCCCTGTCTAACCCCCCCCACCCACACACACACACACCAGCCCCAGCCCAGCCCCAGCCCAGGCAACCACTCATCTGCTTTCCGTACCTAGAGATCTGCCTTCTCTGGACCTCTGATGTAAATGGAACCATACACATTTGAGCTGACGCGTCTGGCTTCCTTCCCTCAGTGCCGTGTTTTCAGGGTTCATCTACACTGCAGCATGTGTCAGGACTCCGTTCCTGTTGGTCAGATCGGGATCCACTGTATAGATGCATCAGATTTTATTTCTCCATTCATCAGTTGATGAGCAGTTGGGTTGCTTTACTTCTTGAGGGGTACCATAAATGATGCCGCTGTGAACATCTGCATACAGGTCTTTTCATGGGTGGATGTTTTCACTTCTCTTGGGTAGATACCTAGGAGTGGAATTGCTGGATCACATTTTGGATCTGAGTCCAGGTCTGCCTGCCCCAAAGCTGGAACTCACTATCTTATGCTCACTCTGTTTCTCTTCCCTTTCAAATCAGTCTCTGAGGACTCAAACCCTTCACCAGGACATTTCCTCCCATGGATCACCCTCCCTCCCCCCTAGGGAAACATGGCCTCCACGGGGTGAAGTACTGAGACGTACTCTGATGATGGCCCATGGGAGTGCAGACCTACATCTCACTCCTGGGACGTTTCAGCACAGCTGCATGTGTCCTCTGGCCACACCTGACCTCCCTCCCTAGTCAACAGGCAGTGTGTTGACTGGTTTCTCTCTCCACCTCCCTTCCTCCATGCTTTCCAAATGGAAATGACACTTCCAGGTCTGGGGGGGGGGTAGTGTGGGGTGGAGAAACGGAGGGTTGACGGATGGATACCTGCTGTCAAGGGCTATCAAAAAATACTGACCATAGCTGTGCTCCCAGTTCAGGGTCAGGTTCAGGATTGACACTGCTGCTTTCTGGGTGGGGTGACCAGCCGTCAGTGGAATCTCTGATGAGCGGCCCAGCATTCGCCATCATGGTGTCTGGCCTGCAGGGAGGCCCAGGGGCTGCACGCTCTTGAGTGTGTGAGAGAGAGCGGCACAGCTGCTGAGGGGAGGGGGAGCTAGAGGAGAGCTTGTCTTCCCCACCAGACAGACTGTAAGCTTCCTGAGGACAAGGACTGCCTGCCACACCCACGGGACCATGGTGCCCAGCACACAGGAGGTGCTGAGTGAGTATTTGTGGGATGAGGGGGTGAATGATCATTTGGATAACGTCAGCAGAGGCAATTTCTAGGAAGGTCAACAGAGGAAGTGGTTACTAACCAAATAATCACGGTCACTCTTCAGTTAGTTCGGGATATCCTAGCTTTGGGACGGGATGTTCCTTCAGGACACACAAAACATGGGAAGCATGATGTGGAAGGATCAGTCACATCCGCTCACAGTCCCCAAGGCAAAGCTAGGAGTGCAGACTGGGGCACCACGAACTCCAGGCCTCTCTGAGGCTCCTCTGGGCCGTTTGCTTACAGAAAGGGGCCTCCATGCTTCGAGTATGGATCAGGTCTCCCTGTTCCTCCCTGCCCTCCCTCTTCTGCCTCTGCTTGACAAGCAGTAGCTCGTGGACCCACTGTGTAGGAGCAGTCATCAGTGTGGTGGGAAGGAGGCTCCGCGCCCTCACCTGCCATCGGGGAACATCTGCCTTGAGAACCCGCATGCGGAAGGCCACTGGGACATGCGAATGTCCACGAAGAGTCACGCAGCCGCAGAGGTGATACGGGTCTCTTATCTTTTGGCTGATGAGGCAGCTTGTATCCTTTCTTCCACTGATTCCAGATTTCAAGTATGTGGCTGTGTTTGGAGATGTCCTTTAGAGCTCCCAGCCGTACACCACCCCATCTGAGTGAGACTAGACTGCAGTTGACATGGTCTCTCGGAGTCTCAGTTTCTTCATATGTATGACGGAAATAATGCCACTACCCTCAACTATTCTGAGGGTCCAGGTGAGTTGAGAGTTGAGATAGGTGAGGTCTCAGCACACCAATGCCCTGCTGGTGTTAGCGCCTTCCCCGGCCCTGCTCCACGAGGCTGCCCTTCCTTCTCTAGGAACTGAGCCCAGGATGCTGGTGCTCCACTTCCCCTCTCACCCCACCACATCGCCACCCCGCCAGAGAACATATAATGTGTTCTCCCTGGCATCTGTGCCCCTTCAAAATCATAGTCATCTTGCATCTTTCTGGAAGCCCATCTCGCCTCCATGATTAGTATCAGGTACAGGTGTGGCTTGCGACAGGGAGGCTCGCGACGCTGGGATGCCGGCGCTGTAAATCAAAACCTCAGCGCTCCCCCGGAGCATCCTCCAGGCAGCCTTGAGCACCGCCAGGATCATTACTACTCTCACACTTTCTCGGGCGCCTCTCACTCTGCTATGCTAACAGTCATTAACGCGAAGAATAAATCTTCTGGAAGTCAGCAGCAGCTCTCCCAGAACTGCCACAGTATCTCCTCAGGTGGCTCTGCTTTTTTTTTCATAGCAATGAACGAGTATCTTTGCAAATACCCAAGTGGAAAAGGCTGAGGCACTGTGCCCTGCTCTGTGGGAAGGTCTTGTTCCTCCATCAACTGGAGAGAAGACCCGGCTTAATGGGCTCCTGCATTTTTAAGCTGTGGCTTACCAAGTGATGAGGACTCCTGGCAATAAAATAGAACATTTTCCATTCCTCCTCACTGACCTAAGTAGTAGATTTTTCACTTTGTTGGCTGTCTGCCATGTAATCCCCCTTCCTGTTACTATCTCAATATGGGAAATCCACATGGGGCGTCTTCTTGGTGGTAGGGAGCACGTGAGTCACTATGGGGAAATCTTGTGAAAGGGGGTGACATCTTGGGAAAGAGGGTGCTTGCCCATCATATAGTGAATCTCACATGGGGTGACATCTTGGGGGTAGGAAGGGCCTGCCCATCATTGAGGAAGCTGGAATTCAGTCCTGAATCTACTGGCCCGTACCCAGCAGTGGGCAAGAACGGGAATCTGAGTCGGCCAGTCAGACTCTCTCTCCCTGGAGCAAGTGAGACGAGGCTATGGGACAATGGGCAGTCATATAGACCTCAGCGGCCACTGCAGGGCACAGACTAGCCAGTTCCTGTTCCAGAGGCTTTGACTAAAGTGCCTGCTGAGCTGTCCTCAAAACAGCCCCTACCATTTGGTTCCTTTCATTCCCAAGCCTGGCTCCGCTGCCTCCTAACTAGTTTGTGAGCCCTCGCTGTCCCATTAGCAAATTCCTTTTTCTCCATGAGACAGTCAGAGCCAATTTCTGTTGCTTGCAACCAAAACTCCTGCCTGATATGATTGCATTAGAGTAGCTACCACTTACTGAGTGCTGTCTGAATAAGGGATACTGTACATCTCATGGTATGACTATATCTGCCTTAGTATGAATCACAAAAAGAGACCACCTATTTTGGGTGGAAAAAAAATTCAGAAAGGTTTCCCCTCTGGCAGACAAATGACAAAAGATGTCCCTTCCTCCATGCTGACACAGCCCCATGTGGGGACACAGGGCTCAGCTGCAGGGCATGTGCTGGGTCCCTTTGGGCACCAGCCACCTGCAGGGGCACACCTGCAGCCTTGCTGTAATCCCTATAACTCCTCTTCAAGATAGGTGTTTTCAACAGTTCATAGGAAGCCAAGGCTCAGAGATACCAAGTCACTGTTCATTTCTCTCAGCCGGCAGGCGGCAGAGCCAGGAGACAGACTGAATCCTCCTGACTCCAAAGCTTGCCGATTATATATACAAAACCAACTTCCTGTAGCAAGAGGGGCAGACCTGTGGAGATGGGCCAGTTGGAGTTAGACAACTGAGAAAGGACAGGGGATGAAGGTTCGAGGGTGAGAGCCAGCCTTCTGGTCGCTGGCTCCATCCCGACCGAAGCCCACAACAGGGCTGTCTGATCAGCACCAGCGTGGGGCTGGGGTATAAATTCCCTGTGTTAAAGTCCTTCATGTAAGACAGCACACGAGACTCCTCCCTGCTGCTTCCCCTTCCCGTATAAGTACAGGTACTAAAATACCATTTCCTTATGACCCAGCAATGCTACTCCTAGATATTTACCCCAGAGAAATCAAAACATGTCTATAAAAAGATTTCAACACAAATGTTCATAGCAGTTTTATTCATAATAGCCCCAAACCAGAAACAAACCAATGCCCACCAATTAGGACCAGATAAACAAATTGTGGTAAATCCAGACAACGGACTTCTATTTGGCAATACACGGGCACCAGCTCTTGATGCACACAGCAAACTCGACGACGCCTGTCAACACTGGGGGAGGGACAGCGGCCAGACAGAAAGCTCAGGATTGCAGTCTACGAAAAGAAGGCCTGACAAAAGTAACCCATGGTGACAAAAGTCAGAACACCAGTGACCCAGGGCAGGGGCGAGGGCCGGGATTGACCAGAAAGGAGAAAAGAGAACTTTCTGGAACAACGGAGATGTTCTGTATTTAGTTCAGGGTGGCAGTTTCATAGGTTGTACACACTGTCATAATCTATGGAACAGAACTGAAGATCTGTGCATTTTGTTATGTATAAATTTTACCTGAATTGTTGTTGTTAATTTCAATGATAAAGAAAAAAAAGAATAAAGGCCAGAAGCCGCTCTTCTCTGGGCTTAGAGTGCCTGGCATCACCCCGCGCCCACAGGGGTGGCCGTCTTACTGCCGTCCACCCCCAGGCCAGCCCACGCATCCTCAGCCCGCGGCCTCCCCGCCCCTTCCTGGGGCTGGTGATGGAGTGATCTCTGCAGGCTCTTAGCTGCGGGGGAAGAAAGACTAAACACGCCTCTCGACATCCAAAGGAACTCCTGGGCTCTGGTGACAATTGTTCCGTGTAAGCCTCCGGTCGCCCGCGCTGTCAGGACCAAGTGCTGCCAGACAGACGCAGCCTCGAAGTGGCCTGGGAGGGTCTGCTGGTGCGGGCGGCCTCTGGGGAAGGGAAGGACCCGCCTGCCTCCCCCTAAACCGAAGAGGGCAGCTGCAATTCCTCCTGCTCAGAGTGAGGCCCTCCTTGAAGCACTCAAAATTTGAGGGAGGACGGAGAAAGCTCCTCTTCTCTGAGAGGCCTGACGTGGGAGAGAAAGAACATACACTCGGATGCAAAGACCCGAGTTCAAATCCCAGCTGTGCCACCTATCAGGTGTGAGACTGGGCGCAGGTGACAGCCACCTATCAGCTGGGAATGATGCACACTTAGAACCTGCCGATAAGTCCCTAGCCGCACTCACCTTGAGCCAACCCCATCGTGTGCTGAGGATCCTTGCACACGCCGCTATTTCCATAGATACATAATTACACACGTGTACAGGGGTGACCTGCATGTGCGTGAATAGAGTCCTCATCTGTCTTTGCATCTCAGGCTATGTCACGTCCTCAGAGAACCCTTCCCAGACCCCTCACAGACTGAACACCATCTCCCTTGTCCACTCTCAAGCACACTTATCTTAAATGACTACCATATATTCAGTGGTGGGATTCAGCCAGTTCGCAGAATCGATAGCTAATTTTTTGTTGAGTTCGACGAACCAGTTGTTAAAACGACACTTGTCATCAGGGTTCTCTCTAACGTGGGCGCCTGGGCAGCCGCCCAATGTGGAAATCACAATTTTACATTCTTTACTCCTTTTTAACGTTCGTCTGTGCAACAGCGTATTCTAAGCACCCGTAGCAATGTTCATTCCATTGTAGGTGAAAAAAATTGCAAGTGAGGACGCCAATCAAGAAGCAATATGGAAATATCTTAAATAGCCATTTTATTTTTTTTTTGTCAGATATGATTTAATATTTTTTATTACTATTTTAAAAGTTATAATCTAGTTTCATGTACCTCTTTTATTGTCCTTATTTAAGTATTAAACGCATGAAATAATAAGCTACCTTTTGGTATAGCGTTTTTTTTTATACTTAAAATGGGCATTAGGGCAGAGAACCGGTCGTTAAATTATTTGAGTGCCACCACTGCATATATTCATTTGGGCTCATTTCTCTCATGTTGCCTTTGCCCCCGAGGCTACTTGCCCCTGAAGAGACCGTGTCTGCTCTCTTTACCCACTGTCTTCCGTAAACACATAACACAGTGTTAGTGTTCAATAATATTTGTGAGTGAACAAATTCATAGCCATAGTAAAAACGCTTTTGGCCCTGGCCGGTTGGCTCAGCGGTAGAGCGTCGGCCTGGCGTGCGGGGGACCCGGGTTCGATTCCCGGCCAGGGCACATAGGAGAGGCGCCCATTTGCTTCTCCACGCCCCCCTCCTTCCTCTCTGTCTCTCTCTTCCCCTCCCGCAGCCAAGGCTCCATTGGAGCAAAGATGGCCCGGGCGCTGGGGATGGCTCCTTGGCCTCTGCCCCAGGCGCTAGAGTGGCTCTGGTCTCGGCAGAGCGACGCCCGGGAGAGGCAGAGCATCGCCCCCTGGTGGGCAGAGCGTCGCCCCTGGTGGGCGTGCCGGGTGGATCCCGGTCGGGCGCATGCGGGAGTCTGTCTGACTGTCTCTCCCCGTTTCCAGCTTCAGAAAAATACAAAAAACAAAACAAAACAAAAACACTTTTAAGTTTAATCTCCCCAGAATCCGGAAGGTGATGAAACCTGGTATGTAGCTACATATTGCTAAAAACATGAGATGCTTCTGCACAAAGACATGCGTTCATAGAGATTATCATTCAAGTGAAACCCACAGAACTAGGTTCCCAGTTGGGATCCAACAATAAACTAGCATCTGGCCAAAGCATTATTTTTCATTCGAACAACCTACATCTGCAAGTGTCACGTGCCTATAACCGAGCATCTGCCCTTTTACTTTTAAAAGTTCAATAAATCATTTCTGATATTTTTAATGTTTACATTAAATGAATACTATCAACTTTTACTTTTTATGCAGTTCACATTTTCAACATTTATTTTAAAGTTGTTCAAGGTCTGTAAAATCCTACGTTTCAAATGTTTTTGGGTTTCAGGGTTAATTTCCATATTAATTTAAGCTATAATCATGATTATGAAGTAAACCTCCTGCCAAAATAGCTATAAATGCATTCTGGCCTGACCAGGCAGTGGTACAGTGGGATAGAGCATCAGACTGAGACATGGAGGACCCAGGTTCGAAACCCCGAGGTTCCCGGCTTCAGCGCAGGCTCATCTGGTTTGAGCAAGGCTCACCAGCTTGAGCCCAAGGTCACTGGATTGAGCAAGGGGTTGCTAGCTCTGATGTAGCCCCCCGGTCAAGGCACATATGAGAAAGCAATCAACGAACAACTACTAAGGTGCCGCAATAAAGAATTGATGCTTCTCATCTCTCTCCCTTCCTGTCTGTCTGTCCCTATCTATCCCTCTCTCTGAAAGGAGCATTTGGGGTTATCAGTGGATATAGATTTCCGTGGCAAAGGAGATCTCAATTTACACCAGGGGATGTAAAATTGCTTCATTTTTACTAAATTTCTATGAAGGTTAGCTTTTGAAGTTTCATGCCAGCCTATTAGTCAATAACTTCTTCCCATTCTTAAATTTTTTCCTTGGGATGCACTTCTTCTGAGAAGCTTATTCTAAGCCCTCTTCAAGGCAAGCAAACGCATATAACCCTGCCTACCTACCCTTGACCTCTCCCCCAAAGGGCACTGTGACTCTCAGTTGAGGATGTAGGAATGTTCTGAACAAGGAGCCAGCTCGCCTCTGCTTGCCAGGGTCTTCGCTCTGGGCTGGGCAGCCCTTGTTCAACCTGGCTTCTTAGCCTTGAGTCAGTAATCCCTGATATTTATTTCTGAGCGTATACAGTGAGCAGGGCACTGTCCTGAGAATGTTGGGTGGATTATCTCAGCTCTATGATCTATCCAGCTCTATATAATCTATCAGCCCTGTAATCTATCCCCACAGTACACATAGAGAAACTGAAGCTCAGAAAGGTTAAACAACTTGCCTAAGGTCACACAGCAACTAAGTGGCATAGCCAGGCAGAGCACCTACAGGCTGCCCCCTTAATCACTCCGCTCTACTGCAATGAGCTGAGCAATCTCTAGATTGAATGTTCTAGTGTGTGGAAGTCTGAAAAGAGGAACAAAGAGAAGCATCGGAAAGAGCCAGGCAGACCTGCCCTCGCTCATACAGCAAAGCTCAAGTACTAGCGCGGACAAATAGGAGACAGCAGGACAGGCCCCCAGGAGAACCACATGTGCCCAGGCCAAGCTGTGGAAAGTAAATTGCACCTGCTCCGTCCATCAACCTGCAGTCTGTATGTCCTTCCCAGGACTCTCTTCCCTGTTCCCTTCACTGTCTTACCCCAGAATTCCTGTTGACATGCCCTCTGCTCCCAGCCCTGAGCCTTAGCTGCCCCCAGCTTAGCGCCTGGGGCTTAACATACCTCGCAACGTTTTCAGTGAGCAGCCAACTATAATCAACCTCTGGCTTCTCTCATCTATTGAGCTTCTATCACTTCTTACAGCTGTTGCTGAGGTGGCTGGAAGCTGAGTCCCTGCCTGAGAGAAGGTGAAGGAGACAGTATAGAGAAGGGAAGCATGCAAGTTTTGGAGTCAGAGACATCAGTACCTAAATCTACCAATAGTTCTCAGTTTACCAGATCCTTGACTTGATGTAACCTCCCGAGCCTCCATTTCTTCATTGGGAAAATGAGGATAATAGAATCTGACTCTTGGGGATTAATGTATAGATTAACATACGATGAAAAGGAAAGTAGCTGGAGTGGCTGTTCCTATGCATCCTGTCCCCCTCCTCCTGTTCACAATGCTTGGTTCTTCTATAGGAAACCACTGTCCCCGCTCCTACTCTTTGTGGTTTGATGGGGCTGACGCTACCTTTTTTCTGGGCTATGGGCAGTGCAGGCCAAGGTCAGGCAAATTAGAATCTCTAATTCATGATCATTTCAGACATGAACACATGACTGAGTCTGGGTCGATGAGAACTGGCCACTAGATTTTTCTTAGTACCCTTGAGGCAGAAGCTTTCTTTTCCCAGAGTTGCCAAGTTGGTGGAATGGCAGCCAAGAGCTATGGCAGCCAATGGAAGGGAAGCCTGCTTGAGAGTGATTTCAACACAGAAAAAAATTAGAGACAAAATAAGGAAAGGTCTGGACGCCTTGAGGTACCTGGACCCAGCTGCAACAATTCGATAAACCTCAACTTTTCAGATACTGAAGGTGATCTATTCTCTTTGGCTTTATCCACTGTTAGTTGACTACTGTTATGGGCCAAAATGTGTTCCCCCCAAATTTATGTGTTAAAGTCCTAACATTCAATACCTCAGAATGTGACTGGATTTAAAACGGGGCTGTTAGGGTGGACCTTAATCCAATAGAACTGGTATCCTTATAAGAGGAGAAAATTAGACATACAAAGAGAAACCACAAGCAGGCACAAGCAAAGGAAAGGCCATGTGAGGTCACAGCGTGAAGACGGCCACCTGATCCCAAGGAGAGAGGCCTCAGAAGAAACCACACCTGTTGACACCTTGATCTTAAACTTCTAGTCTCCAGAACTAATTTCTGTTGTTGAAGCCACCTATCTATGGTATTTTGTTATGGCCGCTCTCATAGTTAATGTTATGTGTCGACTTGACTGGTCTAAGGGATGTGTAGGTGGCTGGTAGAACATTGTTTCTGGATATGTCTATGAGGGTGTTTGTGGAAGAGGTTAACATCTGATTCAGTTGACTGAGTAAAGAGATCTAGCCTCCGTGGGTGGCGAGGAGGCTGAGGAAGAGCTACCAGGTTAGATTTGGTGAGAGCTTCGGCTTGCTAATGCTCCGCATACGTTCCACATAGTTCTGCCTCCCCTGTGGGCACAGCTGGATGCCACTGTCACTGCCAAGGGCATCCAGCTAGCCTATCCCAACATTGCTACCTCACCCCTAATGCCAATCTCTGTCAGAGCTCCCCAGCTCCACTAACCCCCATGTAGACATCAAAGTCTTGCTACCCCCCAAAAATCACCCAAGGTCCAAAGCACCCCCCAAACCCAGACTCCATCCTGAGTGAGGAGTGAAGCTGTCTTTCTTCCACAGCTGTTTAATGCCTTCATCAAAGGCAACTCCACAGAAAGCAGCACCAAAGGCCCTTTCATCCAAATACTTCTTGAGCATCCGTTATGTACCAAACACTGTCACAGGCACTGGGAATACAAAGATAGAATTCAGGTAAGATCTTCGTGGGCATTCCACTGCTGAATAGAAGGCATTATAAAGATACAGTCATTAAGATAGTATGGTATTGGCCCAAGAATAGGTAAAAGAACCAAAATAGAGTCCAGAAACAAACCTACATATAGAGACAATAAAAGTAACACCGCAAAGCAGTGAGGAAAGGATGGTATTTTAAATAAATGGTGCTGGGTTCATTAACTATCAATAAGAAAGATAAGAAGAAAGAAAGATGACACCTACTTTATATCATCCACAAATATTAAGTCCAAGCAGACTGTAGATCTATAATGAAAACAGAACAATAAAGCTTCTAGTGGACAATAAATAAGACAAAAAGCACTACCCATAAAGAAGAGGTCAATGAATTTAACTTCATTAAAACTAAGAACGTCACCATATCAAAAGACACAGTCAAGTAAATAAAAAGCAGGCATCAGCCCTGGCCGGTTGGCTCAGCGGTAGAGCATCGGCCTGGCGTGCGGGGGACCCGGGTTCGATTCCCGGCCAGGGCACATAGGAGAGGCGCCCATTTGCTTCTCCACCCCCCCCTCCTTCCTCTCTGTCTCTCTCTTCCCCTCCCGCAGCCAAGGCTCCATTGGAGCAAAGATGGCCCGGGTGCTGGGGATGGCTCCTTGGCCTCTGCCCCAGGCGCTAGAGTGGCTCTGGTCTCGGCAGAGCGACGCCCGGGAGAGGCAGAGCATCGCCCCCTGGTGGGCAGAGCGTCGCCCCTGGTGGGCGTGCCGGGTGGATCCCGGTTGGGCGCATGCGGAAGTCTGTCTGACTGTCTCTCCCCGTTTCCAGCTTCAGAATAATACAAAAAAAAAAAAAAAAAGCAGGCATCAGAGTAAGAGACTATTTGCCAATACAACCAGCAAAGGACTTGTGTTTGAATATTTAACTCCCAGATAGCAGAGTTTTTATGTGTGTTTTTTAAGGGCAAACATGACAAAAAAAATGGGCAAGAGACTTAAGTAGGCAATCCAAAAAGCAGATTCCCAAGAGCCAATAAACATACGGAAATGCTGACCTCTTATAAACCAGGGAGATGTGAATCAAGGTCAGAATGAGCTACCACTATCCATGTAAAACACGTGGCAGCCCTAGTGGGAGTGAGTCGTGAAGCAACAGGGTCCCTTGTCCATTGCTGATGAGAAGGAAACTTGTAGGACCACAGAGAACGGAGGGCTACACTTTGACTCAGAAAGTACACTCTTAGGTCTACAACCAAGAGAAATGTGTGTACTAGAACTCCAAGACACATGGACAAAATGTTTATAGTCGGTAGGACTTTTCATAATATCCAAATGCTAGACACTTCCCAATGGCCCTTGACAATAGACGAGATAAATAAGTCCTACCATGGACTACTATATCAACATGAAAATAAATACGTTACAGCTGTATGTAACAACGTGAAGTTGAGCAGAAGAGGCCAGACTCAAAAGAAAACTTACGTTGTGATTCCATGTAGCTCTAGTTCAGAAACAGACTAACTGTGTGCTAGAGGTCAGGGGAGTGGTCACTAGGGGAAGAGGAGGGGTAAGGATTGAGAGGGGCTGGGAGGACTTTCTGGGAGGCTGGTAATGTCTGGCAGTGAATGCACAGACGTTTGTTTTGCAATAATTTATTGTACTTTATATTTTATGTCTTGTGCAATTTTCTGTATATGTGGATACTTTAGAAAAAATATATATATATATATCTTAGCAAGAGAGAGACAGACAGGAAGGGAGAGAGATGAGAAGCATCGACTCATAGTTGTGGCACTTCCGTTGTTCATTGATTGCTTCTCATATGTGACTTGACCAGGAGACTCTAGCTGAGCCAGTGACCCCTTGCTCAAGCCAGCGACCTTGGGCTCAAACTAGCAACCTTTGGGGTCAAGCCAGTAACCTCACACTCAAGCTGAATGAGCCCGTACTCAAATTGGCAACCTCAGGGTTTCATCCCAGGTCAATACTCTGTCCACTGTGCCACCATCAGTCAAGCTAGAATATAATCTTTTTTTTTTAATGTTAATGTTCTTATCACCAACAAACTCACAGTCAGGTTGGGTAAGCAGAAACATAAGTGGGCGTTTACAGTACAGTGAGATGAATGTGATGACAAGCCAGGCTGGCTGGCTTCCCCTCCCACCTCCGCCACAGCCTAGCCGCGTGATAGCAGGTGACTTAGACTCTCTTGGCCTTTTCCTCTTGTATAAAATGGGAATGATAACCATATCGGCCTCACGGGGTGGCTGTAAGAATTATATGAGTAAACAGAGGTAACACAGCTAGATTGTACCTTGTGTGTGTAACTGATCAATACTGCCGTTAGCCGCTGCCGTCCCCCCTACTAACACCGCCGGCCCTAGGTCCTGAAATCAGCCACAGCAATCAATTCTTAACCTCATTTTGCTCAGAATCAGGCAAAGGGACATGAAAGCCATGACTAATGTCCTTGTTATCATGCCAGCGCCCCTGCACACAGTAAGTGTTTAATAAATGCTTATTGAGTAACTGTAAAAGAAGGATGAGAAGAACACAGGAGAAAGTGGGTAAGTGAGTGGACCAAGCTGAAAAGCAGTCAGGAAACCCACGTGTGCCAACGACTAAAGAGAAACTGGGGTGCCGGTGGTCCTTTCGCCGTCTCATGCTTCCTGCTCGTGGCCAGAATCTTTGCTCTTCCCTGTCCCTCATCCTGCTCAGACCTGCTGCTCACCCGGACTAGAGGTCACACCATGATCCACTGAGCGACTGCTCAGATGGCAGTGTGAGGGAGTCGCTATTTATCTTTGTTACTGCTGCAAGTGTCTGGAAAAAAATACACAAAACAGCTTCAAAGATCACGTCTGTTGGGATAACCTATTGATTTGTGTCGCATTTCTCCCAATCCCCATTTTATTGTTGTTCAAGACGGGGTCAGGGTAGGTCAAAAATAACTCTTTCCACTGGAGGCAACAGACTGAGGAATTCTAACAGGAATTCTAAATTCTCTAAAAGTGTGAGCCAGGGCAGTAATGGGAGACTAAGGTAGCCCAACGCCAAGCTGGAGGCTGTGGGGAGGGAGGGTCAGAATGAAGTCTATGACATACAAGATTAGGGAGAAAAGGAAAAATTAACTAGGAAGATAGTGTGGATGACACCTGAGGACTGACACCCAGGACAAGCTTTTAGAAGATTTTTTTTTTTTTTTTGTATTTTTCTGAAGCTTGAAACGGGGAGAGACAGTAGACAGACTCCCGCATATGCCCGACCAGGATCCACCCGGCACGCCCACCAGGGGCGACGCTCTGCCCCTCCGGGGAGTCGCTCCGCCGAGACCAGAGCCACTCCAGCGCCTGGGGCAGAGGCCAAGGAGCCATCCCCAGCGCCCGCGCCATCTCCGCTCCAATGGAGCCCCAGCTGCGGGAGGGGAAGAGAGAGACAGAGAGGAAGGAGGGGGAGGGGAGTGGAGAAGCAAATGGGCGCCTCTCCTATGTGCCCCAGCCGGGAATCAAACCCGGGTCCCCCGCACACCAGGCCGACACTCCACCGCTGAGCCAACTGGCCAGGGCCTAGAAGATTTTTTTAAAATTAGTTTTCCATATTTGCCAAACCTCGTTGCTGAATGTAGTTAAAAGTATTGGGGAACTATTCTATGGTTAATGAAAGGGAAGACACTTCGTATTTATGAACACCAGATCATCTGCTGAAGACTTCATCTATAGCAGGATCCAGCAAACTACAACCAAATCCAAAGAACTGGCTATTTTTGTAAATAAAGTTTTATTGAAACACAGTCTTGCCCATTCGTGTACATATTGTCTATGGCTGTTTTGTTACAACAGTGGAGTCGGGCAGTGGCTTCAGAGACTTTAAGGCCTGCAAAGCTTAAAATGTTTACCAGCAAACAGTCTGTGGAATCTTAGGTTAATTGTCACATCTCCATGTCACATAAGGAAACTCATCAGGGTTAAATAGCTTGCTTGGGATCAGATTGCAGAATGGTGCTGGGATTTGAATACAGGTCTGTTTGATACAGAAATTTTCCCCTAGACATGTCCTACTTTCCGAAGATTTTATGCTCACTCTCAACAATGCCATCTATATTAGTTAAATATCTATACAAAGTATATCTCTGGAAGTCAAATACAGCCCAAGGCGTGTTCAGACTCTACTGTTTCACTAGAATTGTCATTTGGCCAAGTAGCTTTAAGGGTAATGAAAGTGCCATCTTGGGCTTCGGAATCTTTCAGTTATACTGAGATTTCTGGATGATGCTGTCTGTCACTGAGTTAGCTTATGGTCCGTTTCATCTCGATAGCTCCAACTTCCTGCTTAGTCTTGACCAACACTGACCAGTTGCATGGGGGACAAATGTGAGCCCTCTCTTATAGGAGGCTAGGTGGAGGCACGGAAAAGCAATGACAAGGCACAGTCGATAGAGAGTTGGGAATGAAACCCAAGTTCTCTGAGCGTTTGTCGTGTATCTCCTTCCCTGGCGGCGGCGGCAGCAGCACCTCAGACCCTGGGCGCAGCTGATGCTGTTTAGGACGGGGGAACGCAGTGCTGGCCAAAGAATCTCTGATTCTCTGTAAAACTCAGCAAAAAATAATCACTGTGGTCAGAATGGAGCAAGGAAAGATACAGTGTGATTTTAGGAGAAACAAGTTACTAAACTGGGGGCCAGGGAGGCAAATCCAGAGGGATTCTCAAAGGACTGATGACATTACGACACTGCCTTGAGAGAGACTGTTTAGGGACAACTAGTGAAGGGAAAAGGTATGAAGTGTGATGTTTGAATAGCAACTGTCCCAAGTGGGCTGCACCTGTTACTATGGAGCCATTTGCACAAGGCTGTGGGCAGCCTGGCAGCTTGTGGTCATGGAACCTGCAGAGAACGGTGCCCGGGAATTACAGAAGGACATCAAAGACAAGGAAAGCACAACCGTGGGGGTGTTTCATTGGACGATGTGGAATAAAATCCACCCATGCAAATAATGGCAGCTCCCTACGGCCGCCAACGTTAATTCTGAAGCACAATAGCTTGAGGAACGTGACTTTGTTCAGAGTTATCCTGAGAAGCCCAAGAGACACTGACCTACCCTGTGTTTGGCGTGGGGATGCCCTGGGTTCAGCCAGCCCTCCCTCCTTCGACTGTCCCAAACTTCCTGGCTTTCTCCAAAATTTGATCCTTCCCTCAGATAATCCTGTAACCAGGCTTCTTCTCATCGCCTTGCTAGCCTGAGGGCATGGACCATGTGACTTTGGACTCCCCCTCTTCTCGCCACTCAGCTGCCCCACACAGAATGGCACCTCTGCCCTACTGACACCCTGGAGAAACTTGAGTTATATATACAGCGATGGGAGAACCAGAAATGCAAAGCCCGTGACAATAGCAAGCACACAGGGAAAGACACAAGGATAGAACTGCCACCAGAAAATGTGTTTGCTTTGTCTCTTCAAACTTTCCACCTTAACACTAAAAGGGAAATGAGATCAAAACAACCCAAATACACACTGAATGTGAAAATGATATGGGTCTCTAATATCAAACCTAACCCCGATTTCCCTCCTCCTCAAGGCAACCCTTTCCAACGGAAGGAATGAACCCCGATTGGGCTTTGACTGCTGCTGGGTGTGCAGGTTCAGGTCAGCGGCAGCTCCGGGCCCAGGCAGAGGCAGCTCAGGAGTTAACCAGCAGTGTTTATTCACAGGTTAAAGAGGCAAGCTCCGGCGTGAGCACTGCTGAGGAGACGTTGAGCGTGCGCTAACAGGACGCTCTCTCTAGCGGCATTCTGGGTGATTACCCCCGAGCACCCAACCATACCAAAATCAATAAACAATTTCAGCGCAGCCCAGGGAACTTTGCCACACTTAATAAAAGTCTCCAGCTGCAGTTATGGCTTCATTTCACCTTAACGTCTTCTTTAACTGTCCATTCTTTTCAAGATCAATTAGAGGGACATGCAAAGAGAATCAAGAAATATGCACGTGCAGGAGGACGCACACCAACACATACACAGCAAGAAAACAAGGTCAAAACTAGTTGTGGGCGCAGGCAGGCGCTGCCCTCCCCACTAACCCTTTCCTCTGTAAGATGACCAGCAGTGCACAAGCCTGGGGAAGGAGTTGGCGGAGTGGAATTGGGTTTAGAGGGGAACAGAGAGGGAGTGAGGTAAGGGATTGGCCCCATATTCCGTCAAGACACACAACAAATCCCAACATAAAAGGCATTTCTACTCTGTTAACAGATTTCCACAGATAACTTCCTCTCTGAAGATCACCCATGGGTGATATTTTGCTTTTGATTGTTTCTTTACTGCCCAGAATATCCATTTAAAAATGGATTGGAAAAAGAGAGGAAATAAGGACAAACTGTGTTAGTGCCTTGAAGTAAAGAGTTGAGAGAAGGCCCTGGCCGGTTGGCTCAGCAGTAGAGCATAAGCCCGGCATGTGGAAGTCCCGGGTTCGATTCCAGCCAGGGCACACAGAGAAGTATCCATCTACTTCTCCACTGTTCTCCCTCTCTTTCTCTCTGTCTCTCTCTTCCCCTCCCACAGCCAAGGCTCCATGGGAGAAGAAGAGAAACTGTTCGATCTGTTTGTTAAAATAATGTGTGTTGTCAAAGCGTTTGTGCATTTGTCCAGTGTACGTTAGAAGCCCATCAGTGCACTGGCTCTGGCACTGGAACTAGTGCTTGCCTAATGGACCAGCCCCATCACCCATCACTCATCTTCCAGGCTTCATTGGCTATGGAACAAAACTAAATGAGAATTGTTTAATTCTTTAGGAATGGCCTCAGTGTGCATGACACTCTAGACATCTAAAAGTTTATTATGTACACACAACTCCACAGGTGCAAACCCTTTCCTCTCCCTTTAGAAAAGTACTGGGTGCTGGGAGATGAACTGTTCACCCTTTTAGGAAGTCAATAACACTAATTAATTCATCATCTTCCTTGGATTCTTTGCCACTAAAGTGTGGTTAGAAACAAACAGAAAGCTCTATCTGTGAGAAGCACATAGATAAAGACCTTCTGTGTAACCAACACAGTTTACAAAAGCAAAAGGAGTCACTCAGGTGACGGGGAGAGAGATGGTATTAGGACATTTGAAATCGATATAGAAATGGTGACTCCCTCTCCTCTTCTTCCCCTTCCTCCCATGGTAGGCGATGCTGAGCACTGAACTCCAGGCACAATCAAGCAGGCCTGCTTTCTTCATGTAGAAAAGTCCTTCTGGAGGAGACAGTGGCTCTTATTATTTAATTGATGAACTATCCATTCCCTCAACAGCAAAGGCACCCTTGCCTTTGGGTTTGTGAAATGTGTACACACAGAAAGGAGAAGGCTTGTACCAAGGACTCTTAGTCCTAGAATCCTCTCTGCTTCAAGTTGGATGAGTACACCAAGGATGGTTATCAGGGCTAGTCTTTCTCCAGCTTTCCAAGGACTAGACTCCGCCATCAAAACCACCAGTCTCTCAATTCCCTTCTTTCTCCAGCTCCAAACATTCTCATTCCCACCTGCTTCTCCCAATAGATGCACACACCTCACCAAGTATATCAAGCTTTGGGTTACCCCCAAACATTTGGGAGGGTAGGAGACAGAGTAAAATAATTATAGCAAAGTTCACATTTCTCTCTGACAGTATAGAAAGTGGCTCTATTTAAAAGTTCCATTTGTAGGGGCAGAAAGAATAACTGTGAAGTATTTGGCAACTTCTAATGCAATTATAACAGGTTGGAATGCTAAAAACTGGAGTTCCTACCAGGTTAGAGTAAAAAATAAAGATATCTCAAACAGAGAAGTAAAGCAGACTTTCTAAATTCATCTATGTTTGGTCAAGACCAAACTAGGTATGTCAACAAGTCCATTATAGAGTTGTCCATGCACAAGGCATTTACTCAGGTTCCTGTGGCCTTCGATTGCTTCCTAGATGTGACAGGTTCATGACACCTAGTTAACACATTAGGCAGGAAATGGTCAACCTACTGGTAGCTAACACAGGATAAACCACAGGAATACCTACCTTTCTAAAACTCAGTCAATAAACACATTTGTAAAAATATTCCACAAAATGAAGATAAAAACCACAGGTTCTGGTGGAAAAACATAACTACAAAGGTGTGTGTTCTTGTGCTTTCCTCGGGCCTCTATTCTATTTAATATTTTTATGGTGAACACAGAGGGGGATGCTTATGTCTAATTCTGTCTTTTGATGTCCTGCAGGAGCTCAGGGTATGAAACTATCTTTATAAGCAACCGTCACAAGCACACTCGTTTAAAGAATAATCAACTGGGACTCTGGTTAGAGTAACGCTTCGCTACTGAGGACTAAAAGAGGCAAAGTAGAGATTAATGCAAAATATATTGGGTAGCTAAAAAGGAGAGGCAATTGGACACCCAGGTATCTGGAGACCCCTTTATTTAGAGAAATTCATAAGATTTGTGAAACAACAAACTTTCCAGTGGTGATTCAAATGGTAGAATTCACCAAACTCACAAATGACAAGATCTGAACTTTGTATGTTTTCTGATCTCTGTATGGTTCTGTATATCATGCAGAGCTTTGAAATATATATTTGGAAGCAAACAACATACCTAGAAACTGAATTCAGCTATAAATCAATTCCTGGGTTACTGATTGCTTTTTAAGGACATTATTTGACAATTAAGGGTCTATATAAGCCATAAGAGGCAACTGAAAATCTTCCTGGAGTAAAAGAGAAGAATAGAAATAATCAAACACTGTGCTGAGCTGGCTTCCCCAACCTAGGCCACCTCCAACACCCACATTCACCCCAAACCTAACATGCATGACAATTGATAGTCTCTACCCCAAGCCTCAACCGAACTCACTTGACAGCTAATACTGCAGGTTCTGCATAGCCACAGCTCGTGCTGCCCATGGCTGCTCCTTCAAGGCATGCCTTCTATTCAACCCATCTTGTCCAAGTCCTGCAGGAAGATCTGAGCACCTGCACAAGAGGAAGTAGTAGTGTAGGACTGTGATTCTCAGTGGGTCTATCCTACCGTTGGGCTGTGTGGGGTCGCCTGTTGGACCAAGAACTAGCATGAGTCCTTTCTTGGTTCTTTAGGACAAATAATGAGCAACTACAAAGACCTTTTTTTCATATGACTAAGAGGTTCTTGTAACCTCCTAACACTGTTATTAAAGATTACTGAAGCTTCATAGTCAAAGGCTTACCTTAGCACCTTCCCAGTGCTCCCCGAAGACTTTCAGTCCTGGATCTGCTAAGCCATCGGCACAGTCCTTGGCCACCCTGCTCAGGCAGAGGCAGGGTCCTCATAGCTTTTAACAATGACAGTGTCCTTCCTACCAGCGCGCCATCCGTCATCAGTGTCATCTTGAGTCAGTCAGGGTTTTCAATCCTTGTCATTCTTTCATTTAGATTATTAGTTACTGCTGGTTTGGCTTCAAAACTATCAACTTGGTTTGTTATGAATCTTGTGGTATTTTCTGATACATATTTGTAGATCTACTTGGAATCTGTCATTTTTCCAATTACTTGAATTAAAGAGCTGTGTATTTGCCACTTAAGTGTGAATCATCCATACTGATGAGCCTCCCCTCCACACACACAGTTTTGTTGTACAGAGACCCTGGGTTGCAATCACTGAGTTCTAATTTTTCCATTAGAAACTGAAAGCAGGTAAGAGGTTAGCCAAAATCATGAATTCTGGCCTTTTTCATGAGCACACAGAGTTCCTGGATATTAACAGGGTTTTTTTTGTTTGTCTGTTTGTTGTTTTTTTTTTTTTTTTTTTTTTTTTACAGAGGCAGAGATAGACAGGGACAGACAGACAGGAACGGAGAGAGATGAGAAGCATCAATCATCAGTTTCTCATTGCGCGTTGCGACTTCTTAGTTGTTCATTGATTGCTTTCTCACATGTGCCTTGACCGCGGGCCTTCAGCAGACCGAGTAACCCACTGCTGGAGCCAGCGACCTTGGGTCCAAGCTGGTGAGCTCTTTGCTCAAGCCAGATGAGCCCGCGCTCAAGCTGGCGACCTCGGGGTCTCGAACCTGGGTCCTTCCGCATCCCAGTCCGGTGCTCTATCCACTGCGCCACCACCTGGTCAGGCTGGATATTAACAGTTTAATGTAGAGATTGGACAGCTGGGGAATTATATATTTCTTAATGACACTAAATTTTTTCATGAGGCCAATCAAGATTGGAGCAAATCACAATACATATTTTTGAGTTTTCTTGTAATTAAAAAAAAAAAAGTCCCCCAACACTGGAATATTTCCATTCATAGAAATTCTGTAAGTTGTTCCTAGTTTTATAAAACAATCCACAGAGAGCTATGTTAATATTATTTTGAAAACCAAGTCCTTTCAAAAGGTTGAATGGAAAAAAAAGCATTCAGGAAAAGGCAGTTTGTTGAAAACAAAAATCATTCTAAGAAAATCAATACCTCATCTAGGAGCCTTGGCCTGACAGCCTTTTACTGACCTGTTTGCACACCAAAACTGCTGTTCCCCTTCGCCAAGCACCCTGACATGGCTCATTCTTCCCCCTTTCCAGCCCTGGGAAAGAAAGACCACCCCTTTCTTCATTAGTACTCCTTCCTTCCTTACAAAGGCCTGTCTGCATTTTGTCAACTACCATGAGAAAGAAGTTGTAGCAACTTCCAGAATTCAGACCAAGGGCAACTGAAATATACCTATGGGTGAATCCATCGCTAAACCAAATTTCAGATGAGAATGGGGGTCCCAGCCACCCCTGGCTGACCCCATACCCATTGTAATAGCATGTTTACTGTTAACTTGCTATGGTTGTTGTTATATTTAATTTTATCATACACAACTTAGAGATATATATGTACACACATGTATATATGTGAGTGTGTATATGTATATAATGATTAAATACTCATTATGTACAAAGTAGTTCCTTTGAAGAGAAGAAGACCACAAAGTAAAGAATGTATGTGAGTAGTGATACAAAGAAATATAAACTAAATAGACATCTACTCTCTGACCCATCAATCTAGGCTCTAAGTATATGCACATATATTCACCAAAAAATGTAGAAGAATGTTCATAGCAACGCTCTGTCATAGCCCCACACTAGAAAGAACCTAGATGTCCATCAATAGTGAAATGAACACACAATTGTGGTTTACTTATGCTATCTCACAATGAGAATAAAGAAAGTACTGATACATATTTTTAAGATGACCACGTGGTTTTAATCTTTCATTCTGTTAATGTGGTATATCACATTGTTTGATTTGCATATGTTAAACCAACTTTATATGCATCTGTTAAATCCTGCTTGGTCATGGTGTATAATCTTTCTGATGTGTTGTTAAATTTAATTTTATAGTATTTTTTTGAGGATTTTTGCATTTATGTTGATCAGAGATATCGGTCTGTAGTTTTCTTGTGATGTTTATGTCTGGCTTTGGTATCAGGGTTATGTTGGCCTCATAAAATGAATGTGAAAGCATTCCCTCTAATCCTGTTTTTGGAAGAGTTTAAGAAGAATTGATATTAATTCTTTGAATGTTTGGTAGAATTCACCCATGAAGGCCATCTGGTCCTTGGCTTTTCTTTGTTGGAAGGTTTTTGATTACTACTTCAATCTTCTTATTGGTTATTTATCTTTTCAGGCTTTCTATTTCTTCTTGATTCAGTCTTGATAGGTTGTTTTTCCCAAGAATTTATCTATTTCTACTAGGCTTTTTAATTTATTGGTATGTAATTGTTTATAATAGTCCCCTATGATCCTTTTAATTTCTGAGGCATCCATTGCAATGTTTTCTCTTTTGTTTTTAATTCTGAGTCTTCTCTATCTCTTTCTTTTTTAGTCTAGCTAAGGATCTGTCATTTTTAGTTTTGAAAAAAAAAACAAAACAGCTCTTAGTCTTGTTGACTTGCTACTATATGCTGTTCTCTATTTAATTTATTTATGCTTTAATCTTTATTATTTCCTTCCCTTTGCTTACTTTGGTTTTAGTTTGTTCTACTTTTTCTAGTTCCTTGAGGTGTGAGGTTTGGTTATTTGAAATATTTCTTCTTGTTTAATGTAGGTGTTTTCCACTATAACCTTCCTTTTTTAGTACTGCATCAGTTGCATCCCATAAGATATGATAAGTTGTGTTTTTGTTTTCCTTTATCACAAGGTATTTTTTAAATTCTCTTTTGTTTGCCTCTTTGACCCAGTGTTATTCATGAGTGTACAATTTAGTTTTCACGTGTTTGTGAATTTTTCTATTTTCTTGCTCTCATAGATTTCTAGTTTCATTTACTGTGGTCAGAAAAGATACTCGGTATTGATTTCAATCTTCTTAGATTTGTTTTGCGACATAATACATCAGTGGTCCCCAACCCCCAGACCGCGGACCGGTACCGGTCCGTGGGCCATTTCTTACTGGTTCGCAGAGAAAGAATAAATAACTTACATTATTTCCATTTTATTTATATTTAAGTCTGAACAATTTTTTATTTTTAAAAAATGACCATATTCCCTCTGTTACATCCGTCTAAGACTCACTCTTGACGCTTATCTCGTAAGTTCGACAATTATATTTATATTTAAAAATACAGTTTTTACGCCGGTTGCATAATTTTATTTTGTGCATTTATCCATCCCACCCTAAAGGCCAGTCTGTGGAAATATTTTCTGACATTAAACCAGTCCATGGCCCAAAAAAGGTTGGAGACCACTGTAATACATGATCTATCCTGGAGAGTGTTCCATATGCATTTGAGAATAATATGTATTCTTCTGCTGTTGGGTGAAGAGTTCTGTATGTGTCTGTTAGGTTCATTTGATCTATAGTGTTGTTCAAATCCATTGTTTCTTTTCTTGATTTTCTCTCTGGATACTCTACCTATTATTGAAAGTGGGGTATTCAGCTCTCTTGCTATTATTGCATTGCTGTCAATTTCTCCTTTCAGATTTGTCAATATTTGTTTATATACTTAGGTGCTCTAATGTTGGTGTGCATATATGTGCAATTGTTATATCTTCCTGGTGAATTGATTTTTTAATCATTATGGAATGACCTTCATTGTCTCTAGAAATAGTGTTTTACTTAGCCTCCTTTGTCTGGTGTAAGTATAGCCCCTCCTGTTTTCTTCTGGTTACCATTTGCATGAAATATCTTTTTCTATACCTTCATTTCAGGCTATGCCTTTCTTTGAATCTAAAGTGAGTTTCTTATAGACAATATATAAAGTTGCATCTTGACTTTTTAATCCAATCGGCTACTCTGTATCTTTTATTTGGGGATTTTAGGCCATTTACATTTAAAGTAATTATTGGTAGCTAAGGATTTACTATTGTCTTTTCAAAACAATTTCTGTTTTTCTTGTAGTTCTTTTGCTGTTCTTTTTCTCTCTTGCTATCTTCCTTTTAAAACAATAACATTATTGCCTGACCAGGAGGTGGCGCAGTGGCTAGAGTGTTGGACTGGGAGGCGGAAGATCCAGGTCGAAAATCTGAGGTTGCTGGCGTGAATGCGGGCTCATCCAGCTTGAGCATGGGCTCACCAGCTTGAACATGGGGTTGCTGGCTTGAGCGTGGGATCTTAGACATGACCCCATGGTCGCTGGCTTGAGCCCAAGGTCACTGGCTTGAACAAGGGGTCACTCACCCTGCTGCAGCCCCCTGATCAAAGCACATATGAGAAAGCAATCAATGAACAACTAAGGAGCTGCAATGAAGAATTGATGCTTCTCATCTCTCCCCCTTCCTGTCTGTCTGTCCCTGTCTCTCCCCTCTCTCTGACTCTCTTTCTGTCTCTATCAAAAATTTTAAAATAAATAAATAAATAAACAGTAACGGAAGGAAATTTGACTTGGGTGATAAACACACAATAACAATACAGAAGAGTACCCCCATCTGCCCCAGACACTGAAGATAGCGTTGTTGGTCTGAGCACATCAGCTTCAGGTGCGAAAAGTAGTTCAGTTAATTCCAGCACTGGCCCCAGATGGGGGTTGCTGGGTAGATCCCTGTCAGGGTGCATGCAGGAGTCTGTGTCACTATCTCCCCTCATCACACTTAAAAAAAAGTGTACCTCTGGAATCTATACAATTTTAGTAACCAAGGTTATCCCAATAAATTCAAATAAATAAATAATAACTAAATAAATAAATAAAATTCAGAGGGAAGAAAGCTCATAGACACAGAGAACAAAGTGGTGGTTATTGTCAGAGGCAGCTGTGGACAGGGGTGCCCAAATGAGTAAAGGGAGTCAAAAGGATCAAACTCCAGTTATAAAATCAGTCAATCATGGGGATATGATGTACAGCATGGCATCTCTACTTAATAATGCTGTATTGCATATTTGAAAGTTGCTAAGAGAGATCTTAAGAGTTCTCATAACTAGACTCTTGTGGTGATTGTTTCACGACACATAAAAATATTGAATCATAATATTGTATACCTGAAACTAATATAATGTTTGTGTATCAATTATACCTCAATTTAAAAAATTTAATACTGATATGGTACTTTTATCTAAAATATAATCTATATTTAAGTTGCAAAAAAAAAAAGACCATTTTTTTGGTATTGATAGGTATTGATTCCTTTTTCTTTTGTGTAACTTCTATAGATATTTCTTTTGTGGTTATAAAGGGCCTCTTTAGGCATTTCTCTGTGTGTATGTCTTACTTTGACAAAGCTTGTGATCCCTGACCTCCAGATTAGAATAGGATACAAGAAAAAAGTGAGCCCTAGGATTCTTTTAATATGTCCTAAAAAGTGTCACCAGGTTTTTGTGCTAATTAGGACAGCTTCAGCTGCAAATAACAACAAAACCAACTTACTCTAGAATATCTAAAACAGGACCTCACATACTGTGAAGCCCAGAATTAGGGCAGTAATAAGACTGGCTAATTCATGATCTAACAAAAATCATACAGGACCCTAATTCTTCCCACCTTCTGCTTGTCCACCCTTGGGTTAGCTTCCCTTGTGTTTGTAAGATGCCCTCCATGATTCTAGAAACCATCCCCACACAGTTCAGTGGAACTGTTCCTTCCAGAATGTCTTTTTTAAAAAGAGAAAAGCTTTTCCCAAAATGCAGACCTGTCATGATAATTCATTGACCAAAACGATACCACATGACCAGTCCTGCACCGATCACTGCTGAGGGGTTTGGAACCACTGTGGATAGATTAAACTAATCAGGATTTGCCCCAAGTCAAAATAAGGAATGGCTGTCTAAACCTAACCAGGGCTCTGCCAAAAGGAACAGAAAGGGACAGACTGCTGGTGGCAACAATCGGGAACACAAAACACGATGGGGGTTTGGATAAAGAGGGGAACATCTGGGTGAGAGACTCAAAAATAGTTCCATGAAGAAGGCAACTTTGGGGGCAGGACCTGGAGGATGCACAACTTTTTAAAGGTGGAGATGAGAGCAAGTGAATAATTTCAGGCTGGTGGGCAAAGGTACAAACATGTGAGGGGTGTTTGGGGCACAGCACATGCTCAGTTGGGTCTGTTTAGGGAAGGTGTGGGAGGTGACGTCGGTCACCTACCTGAGCAGTGAGCACTTAATCTGAGGCGATAGCCACTCAAAGTTTCTTAGAAGGAGTATGACAGAATCAGTTTGAGTAATGATAGTACAAGGTTTGTCAGATTATATAATCTATTACCATTATTTCCCCGTGTATAAGATGGACCCTTTTTCAAAAAATTTGGGGTCTAAAGACTGGGTGCGTCTAATACAGTGGTTGTAGATTTTTTTACTTGCATTTCCTGCTTTTTTTGTGCTTGTTTTTGTGCTCCTTGTTGAAGTCAGTGATTTGTCATCAGACACAGATGAGGACAAACTAATGGATGGGAGTTTTGACAGTGATGAGGAGTTGTATGAATATTATGATGAATAAAACTTGAGTTCAATAACTTTATGTAATTTTTTTTTCAAATTTCAGGCCCCAAAATTAAGGTGCATCTTATACATGGGGGAATATGGGTAGTTTTCTGTAATTGTGTGACAAATTACCCCAAAATTTAGGGCCTTAAAACAACCAACTTTTTATGATCTTACAGTCTCTGTGAGTCAAGGATTTGGCAGAAGTTTACCTTGGTGGTGTGTCTCATGGTGTCTCATGAGGCTGTAGTCTGTTTCCTGGGGTGGCAGTCATCTGGAGGCTGGAGGGCCCGCTTCCAAGGTGGCTCACTCCCAGGCGGTCAGCAGGACGCTTCAGCCATTGCTGCATGGGCCTCTCCACGGGCTGCTCAACAGTCCTTACAATGTGGGTGCTTGCTCCCCGGACTGGGTGATCCCAGGGGGAGGGAGGACGAAGGAAGCTGCAATGCCTTTTATGACCTTCCTCCAGAAGCTGTCAAGTTTCAGGAAAAATATGACTTCTGATATGTTCCATTATAATAAGAGAGTCACTAAGTGAAGCCTATATATACTCAAGGAATGGAAAGTTAAACTTCACCTCCTGAAGGGAGGAGTAGCGAAGGTTTTGTGAACATAATTTGAAACCACCTCTTATGGTACTGATTCCATACTCTCCACTTAACTGGCGCCAGTAGCAGAACCACAGAAGATGTACCAGCAAAGGCGGCCAACCAGTCCTAGGTGTTATATGGCTAAGAAATCTTATTCCTACCTGTTCCTCGTCTAAACCCTTTGGTTGGTGACAGTGGCCAGACGCAGGTCAAAATGGATCCTGATTAGCAAGTGCTTTTAGTTTCAAATGACAGTGTTGAGAAAGGAGCCTCACTCTTTACCCAGCATATTAGACCTTTTAGACTGCTGCCTGGATTGGCATACTTATATTTACAACACATATGGATAATGTTTATCTCTTCAGTTTCAGAAGGGCCTCAAAAATCTGGGTGGCACCACATAGTGTTTTGCTCAAATAAAATCTATGGAAAAATACAATACTATAGTATAGTATAGTGAAGCACAGTATAGTACATTAATAGTATAGTATAGAATAGTATAGTATTAGTACATTATAGCATAACATAATGTAGTATAGCATAGCCTAGAACAGTATAGTACAATACAGTATAGTGAAGTATAGTATAGAATGTGCATGCTCACACAGTATAAATTTTTGCTTCCTTGTGACTACAGTGTGAACTGCTCCAAATCTTGCCAAGCCAGATGTCTAGTTTAGGTTCAGAATAAAGCCAAAAGACAAAGGCTACTTTTGGCTAGCGCAAGATGAGGAAATGAGATGGGAACTCCCCAGTGGACCACATCTAGTTGCCCAACTTAGGATGGTATAGGGGAAAGACAAGGAAGTTTCTTTAGAACAATGGTCTTCAAAGCATGATCCCTAGACAAACAGTAATAGCACCACCTGGACACCTGTTAGAATGCAAATTCCCAGGCCTGTCCCAGACTTACTGAGTCAGAAACTCTGTAGGTGGGGCTCAGCCACCTGTGTTTCAACAAGCCTTCAGGAGATTCCAATAGATGCTCAAGTTTGAGAATCACTGCTTTAGAAAAATCTCACGCCTGACTCACTGCATTAATAATGACTTGGTAAAGCAGATGGGCAGGACGCTTTCATTTATTCTCGTTTGTGCTCAAACACGCAAGCGCGGAAACACACACAGAGTTCCGGACACACGGCGCAGTGATACAGAAAACGTCTCACGAAGTCAACTGCAGAAGCCCGATTCCCTGATTCCAGGACGTGGAAAACATTCAGTGTTCCTTCAAGAAATAGACTGCAGAGGAGGTGGCGGAACGAAGAGGAGAAAAAAAATCGTGTATGTTCAAACTTGATTCCATAACATCAATTGTTCCTAAAAACAGTCACAGTATTCAAACAGCAATGATCTTCACATAAGACTTAATAAGAAAGTTAAACAGTTTAAATAATTTTATGCCCCATAAAACCCAGCAATTTTTAGGGCCCTTTTCACATTTTAAAAGAACATTCCATTTAGAGATGTGTCTGGAACTTCAGAACTTTCTCCCAAGCAACTAGCTTCCTTACCTCTTGCAGACACTGTGAGGGAATTATTACGTTTTGTTTTTCTTCCAGAAATCTCAGAACCAGTTAGCAAGCAGACACCAATCAACCTTCGGTGTAAGAGCCTCCCGTGCCTACCTGACTTCTCCCACCTTTATTTCCGCACCTGACTCTCTTTCCTTACCATCTACCTTGCCACATCATCTGCATTTTTGCCAGACATTTCAAATCCTTTTAGGAATGAAACCAACAATAATAAAATAAATTTAAAGTGTGGCGGGGGTAGGGGGAGATTCTTTCCCCAAGCAAACTGGAAGCCTGGGAGGAGAGGCAGAGTGTGACAGCCATCGGGCCCACGGGCCTTCCCTGATGCACTCCAGAGTGGTGGCCGTGGGCACTGCAGTCAGGGTCACCTTCTGACCAGCAGGAGCAAAGAGGGGGCCAGAACAGCTGTTAGTGGCCGGAAGCTCTTTGTGCAAGTTGTTTGAGACGCTAGGGAAAGCGGGTGAGAAGAGGAAAGGGGCTCTGGCTTCTTCATCTTATGAGATGGACCTACCTCTGTCCTCTCAGTCTTCCCACTTGAAGACCAAATCAGCACCCACACAGCACTGGCAAAGCCGCTGCAGGCTCCCCAGATCCCAAGCATTACTCCCTGTGGGCTCAGTGCACCAGCTGCCTAGACCATCCTGATTCCGCTCTGCTCAGTACCCAGGGAGACGGGCCCCTAGCGTCAGGACAGGGAAGTACAGACAATTAGGGGCATCTGGTTCCAACTCATTGCAAAACTGTTTGGATTTCCCATCTAGTTTGGAACAGGCCAAGGGTCTTTTCCTCGGGCAGCCACCTTGGAAGGACTTATTTCAGCTTCAACACAGGCTGATTGGAAAGGAGTCAGGAATCAGCCACAGAGCAGGGGCTGTTTGGGGCTGCCCACGCGACCAGCCAGCAGAGCTTCCCAAGAACATTTCCATAAACAGCTCCGACAGGACTGCCACGTCAACCTTGACCAGTCACTTCTGAGCCCAGGTACATCCATAATGACACTTCTCCACCGTCCCCTTCCCCTGAGGCATGACAGATGAGGGGCTTCATGGAACAAGTCCCCGAGCTGCAATGGGGACCCGTCTCGCTCCGCTGCAGGAAAAATATATATCCCTGAACAGCTGTGAGGAATTCTTTCATTATTCATCTGCAATCTTATCGCTAGTCCTTGCTTCCTCCTTTTACAATAAAAAATGAAAACAGATTAAATGGCATATTCTGACAATAATTGTTTTTAAACACCAGGTGGGATGGAATATGGGGGGGGGCGGGGGGGGAACACTCAGAGAGCATAGACTTTGTGAAGTCTGGGGCCATGGCGACAAAAAGGAGACCTGTCCCCGCAGAGTGGAGGGGTGAGGACATTTCCCAGGGTGGCCTGTCTGCACGGTGATCACACAGGGTCATCACAAGGCTGCACGCTTATTTTTGTTGGAAGCAATTTATAACCATTCAGACATCATATCGGGGAGGCTATGTACGGAGGAGAAGGTAAATTCTATCCAAGGCAGAAACAGTCCCAGGGGAAGGAAGTGCAGGCAGACATCCAACGACCATGTGCTCAGTGTTGTCCACATGAGAGAAGAACCATCCCGTGTACTGAGAAGGCACAAGTCCTTTAGGGGGGGACCTCAAAGGGGTGCTCACCTCTCCAGAAGCACATCCTAAGTCAGTGTAAGCAGGCAAAGAGGAGGTTCTGGGGGAAGGGCGGGGTGGCGGGTGAGGCAGTGTTGGTGGAGTGTGCCACAGCGGGCCCACCCAACTCCATCAGCACTGACACGTGTCACAAAACCACCTCAAAGGCAACAGCAGTGGTGGTGGATTTTGACCCTCCGCTCAATGGCTGGAAGACGCATTCAGCTAAAAGCAGTGTCTGCTTGGCTCTTACCGAGCCTTCTTACGGATTCATTCATTTGTTCGACATAAATATAGAGGATACCCACTGTATTCCTCTTCCATACCAGTTCAGTAATTACCACAAACTTAGCAGCTTTAAACAACACACATTTACAAGCTATATTTTCTGCAGGTCAGAAGTCTGCAGAGAGTGTAGCTGAGTTCTCTGCTTCGGGGTCTCAGCAGGCTGCAGTCCAGGTGTTAGGGAGTGTTCCCATCAGAGGCTCAACAGAGAAAAAAAATCTGCTTCCAAGGTCCCTCAGAGTGTTGGCAGGATCCATCTCCTTGTAGTTGCCAGACTGAGACTTTCAGATTTTCGCTGGAATCTACTCTCAGCTCCTAGAGATGGCCCGCAGTTTCTTGTCACACAAGTCACTGCTTCATGACAGCTTGCTTCTTCAAAGCCATCAACGGGGACAGTGAGAGCAAGAGTGAGGGGGAGGGGAAAGGGTCTGTAAATTAAAGGACAAATGTCAGAGTAAAAGCTGTCTCTACTAATCTCAATATCTGGATCTCATTTGGATCCTGACTTTATTTAATGTAAAACAACTCATGTTATTTAGGAAACAATTAGAAATTGTAATATCAATTGGATATTTGATGACATTAAGAAATTATCATTAATTATTAAAGCATGATAATTGTATTTATGGACTTCTAATAAAGAGTCCTCTGCTTTTAGAATTTCATACTGAAATATTAAAGATAAAATGGTATGTTTAGAGGATTTTCTTTAAAAAAACAAAAAACTATGGGAATGAGCCTGACTGGTTGTGGCGCAGTGGGTAGAGCAGGAGACCCCAAACTTTTTACACAGGGGGCCAGTTCACTGTCCCTCAGACCGTTGGAGGGCCGGACTATAAAAAAAAACTATGAACAAATCCCTATGCACACTGCACATATCTTATTTTAAAGTAAAAAAACAAAACAGGAACAAATACAATATTTAAAATAAAGAACAAGTAAATTTAAATCAACAAACTGACCAGTATTTCAATGGGAACTATGGGCCTGCTTTTGGCTAATGAGATGGTCAATGTCCAGTTCCATATTTGTCACTGCAAGCCATAACAAGTGAGGCAAGTGTGCATCAGTTAGTCTAGATCTGGTTGGATATTTCAGATGTTTCATTCTGGAAATAGTCTGAGGGCCATTATACTATCATGTTTCCCCGAAAAGAAGACACTGTCTTATATTAATTTGACCCCCCAAAAACAGGGGGTGTCTTATAAAACACCCAGTGGCAGTGGTGGGCTTCTCACAGTAGAGGCCCACCGCTGATAGCACAGGCCAGATCACCGCTATCCGATGCCTGTATACAGTACTGAAGGCAGTGCTGGGCCTGTGACACTGTATACCGCTGTCTGGGATAGCGGAGGCTGCAGCGCAGGCTGTGATGGGCCTGTCACACCTTGCACAGGCCCATCACCGCCACCACTGTACCGGGCAGCAGTATACACAGTGCGGAATCCCCTCCACTTCCCAGGTCCCCGCTCACCACGCTGACGTCTTCCATTGTGCAACCGCATAATCCTTTGCGCGGCGCCTTGTTTTGGTTAAGTTACTCTCAGAACAAGGCGCGGCGCAAAGGATTATGCGGCTGCACAATGGAAGATGTTAGCATGGCATGGTGAACGGGGATCTGGGAAGTGGAGGGAGGAGGTTCTGTACTGTATATACTGCTGCCTGTATAGCGGTGGTGGTGAAGGGCCTGTGCAAGGTGTGACACCCTTCACAGCCAGCGCTGCTGCCTCCACTATCCCAGACAGCGGTATACAGTGTCACAGGCCCAGCACCGCCTCCAGTGCTGTATTCAGGGATGGCGGTGATCAGCCTGTGACACTGTGTATACAGCGTCCTGGACATCTGCTGCAGCAGCAGTGGGCCTCTTCTGTGGGAAGCCCACTGCTGCATATTTCCCCTATTATAAGACACCTCCTAAAAATAAGACAGCCCCCGTCTTTTGGGGATAAAGTTAATATAAGACAAGGTATAATAATAGGGGAAACATGGTGTGTAGTAATGTGGGGGAGACTTTGGGGTAAAGGGAGGTTACAGGGGCCATTATGTTGTTGTACATTTGGGGGAGTATGGGGCCATTGTACTGTGTAGTAATGGTTATAGTGCTTTGCCTTTCTTCCTACTTCTGCTGTTATTTCACACTGCTTCTGGTGATGTGGGGCTCCGCAGACCAGATGTGCGTCATATGACGCGCTTCTGGAGCTGTGGCGTGTGGGTCTCGTGTCACCGAAAGTAGTACTATATGTGAGCTCTCACTGACCACCAATGAAAGAGGTGCCCCTTCCGGAAGTGCGGCGGGCTGGATAAATGGCCTCAGGGGACCGCATGCAGCCCACGGGCTGTAGTTTGGGGACCCCTGGGATAGAGCATCGACCCGAGTTGCTGAGGTTCCTGGTTCAAAACCCCGAGGTTGCCAGCTTGAGTATAGGATTATCAACATGAGTCCAAGGTCACTGGCTTGAGCCAGATGGTCACTGGTTTGAAGCCCAAGGTTACTGGCTTGAGTCCAGGGTTGCTGGCTTGAGCCCAAGGTCGCTGGCTTGAGCAAGGGGCCACTGGCTTGAGCCCAAGGTCACTGGCTAGGCTTGAGAAAGGGGTCACTGGCTTGAGCCCAAGGTCACTGGCTAGGCTTGAGAAAGGAGCCACTGGCTCGTTTTGAGCTCCTCCCTGGCCACCCCCATCAAGTCATATATGAAAAGCAATCAATTAACAAATAAAGTGCCACAGCTAAGACTTGATGTTTCTTATCTCCCTTTCTATCTCTCTCTCTCTCTAAAAAAAAAAAAAAAAATCCTCTTTATCCTCTCCAATTCCCCATACTTTCCCCCCTACAAGTTACTTAAATATGAATAAATAATGTATTTTTAAAAACTATTGGGCCTGACCAGGCGGTGGCGCAGTGGATAGAGCGTCGGACTGGGATGCGGAAGGACCCAGGTTCAAGACCCCGAGGTTGCCAGCTTGAGCGCGGGATCATCTGGCTTGAGCAAAAACAAAAACAAAAAAAACTCACCAGCTTGGACCCAAGGTCTGCTGAAGGCCCACGGTCAAGGCACATATGAGAAAGCAATCAATGAACAACTAAGGTGTCGCAACAAAAAACTGATGATTGATGCTTCTCATCTCTCTCCGTTCCTGTCTGTCTGTCCCTATCTATTCCTCTCTCTGACTCTCTCTGTCCCTGTTAAAAAAAAACAAAAAAACAAAAAAAACTATTGATAGGAGAGAAGGTGGAGCAATGGATGAGGTAGAATTCTTTGATGGTTGTGGGGCTGATATGAGGGGAACAAGGGAATTCATTAAGCTCTTCTGTCCACTTCTGTGGGTACTCAAAATCCTGCATAATAAAAGCTTTAAAAACAAACATATGGGTATATACCCTTATTAATAATCATAAAAATACAAATGATAACCATGTGCTTCTTCTACTTTATGTCTACCAGATTGCCAGAAATATTTTTTTTAAATGGCAATACCCATTGCATGGAAGGGTGTGGTGTAACAGATACTCTGATACATTGCTGGATGGGTGTGGGGCGGGGTAGAGTATATATTGGTACACTCTTTGGAAAGCATTTTGGTATGTACTAAGAATCTTGAAAATGTTCATATGCTCTGATCTAGTAATTCCAAATTCTGGGAATTCACCCTAAAGAAATAGCCCTCAAAATGAACAGAGCTTATGCACAGAGATATTCATTACAAATGTGTATAGTAGAGAATTCACCTTACACAAAGAGCAGTCCAGCCTTTGCCCTTAGCTACTAGGAGGTGATTCGTAGGCTCTTAAAATGTCCTGCCTGCTAAGAGTATCATTGTTTACTTGGTGGCCTTGACCACTGGACAGTCTAACACTTTGATTTATGATGGGGGCTTTGGCCCATGTGGCATTCAAGTCTAAAAGGGCTAGAGACTAAAGACCAGTCAGACATGAACCATGGAGCCCCAGGAAAAGCCCTCGACACCAGGGCTCAGGGGAGCTTCCCTGGTTGGCAGTATTTGGTGCATGTTGTCACTCATCATCGCTGGGAAAGTAACGTGGTCCATGACTCCATGAGAAAAAGATAGCTGGACGTCCCATGTCTGGAATTTTCCTGACCTCTGCTCCATGTGTCTCTTCCTTGGTTGATTTTCATCTATATCCTAACCGAAACAAACCATAACTACGAGTATAATAGCTACCCATGAGTTCTGTGAGTCCTTCTAGTGACTTATCAAAACTCAAGGTGATTTTGGAAACCCCTAAACTTACAACTGATGTCACAAGTAAGACTGGTCTTGTGAACTGTTCCCTAATTTCTCCACTGGAGTCAGAAATGAAGGCAGTCTTGGAGATTGTGCCTCCTAACCTTACACAGGGCTATTTATTTAAAAGGAAAAAAATTCCAGGGAACAAGTTCAGTGTTCAGTAATAGAGTCACTGTGTCTCATGTCTGCAATATTATTCCAGCATTAAATACAGCACTTTTTAAGAATTGACATTAATGTAACATGTCTAATACAAAATGATGTATAGTATTATCGCTAAACGTATACAGATTTTAAAAATACATGTAGAATAATGTCTAGATGAATTATACTAAAATGCCAATGAGTAGCTGTTTTAGGGTGGGAAGGTAATGTGATTTTTTTTTTAATTCTACTTCTTTAAATTTTTCAAATGGTTTACAGTATGCCAATATGTGTAACTTATTTTGATAATCAAAAATGTGTGTATTTATTTTTTAAATTTTTGCCACATAGGGATGATTCCTTAGCATAAGGAGGATGAGTAGCTCATGACTGGGAAACTCCAGAAGCTCATCCCTGACTTCAGAACTAAAAATGGCACCAACAGGAAAGAGAGAGAGCGATGGGACCTAAGGACAGCTGAGCAGCACAGGAGGAGCTCTGACAAGCACAGATACGGCGCGGAAGAAATACAGAACCAAGCAATGGCCTGAAGCTCTGGGAGCAGTGACAGGCGGCGCTGCAGAAGAGCAGTTCATGATGACAGGGTCATGTGAGTCTTCTGTAACAAGGGCTGCGGCCTGGTGGACCCTTAGGGTCACTTCCAGGTTAATACTAACAGCAGGATTTTAGCCCTTTGTTGAGACAAAAGAAGGGTCTGGAATGGATACAGTGCTCAAAACTCTTCCCCAAAGAACAGTTCTATTCTCATGAAATCCTGGCAGAGTGGAATGTGAATGAAAACTTTCATAAACAAAGAGGGGTTTTGGTTAAAGGGTGTCAGAAGGCTGAAGCCAGCAATGAGTGGAGACTTACAAAAAGAACCCTGGGCATCAAAAATGGCTTCTACCTTTGAAGGTTAAGTTTAGAACAAGTCAAAAGAAAAGAAAGAAAAAGACAATATAGGCCACTGTTTGGGCATGGCAGAGATTTTTACCAGAAAAAAAGGCAGAACTATGCACCCCTAATTTGCTTCCATCTTTTCTATCAAATAAAATCTTTTAGCAAGACATGGGTAGCATAAACATTGATAATAGAGAATTAAAACCCTGAGTGAAGAGATTACAAAAAGTGCACCTGTTCTCCTGCTACTCTAATGAATTAAAAGTTGCTTACCTCGATGAATTACTTCCCTGGATGCTGATAACCCTTGCAAATGGGATTGCTAAAATATTATCAGAAATCTTGGAGGCAACCAGGATAGAAGATTCTAGAACAGGGGCAGTCAACCTTTTTATACCTACTGCCCACTTTTGTATCTCTGTTAGTAGTAAAATTTTCTAGCCACCCACCAGTTCTAATCTCCACAGTAATGGAGATTTATAAAATAGGGAAGTAACTTTACTTTATAAAATTTATAAAGCAGAGTTACAGCAAGTTAAAGCATATAATAATTACTTACCAAGTACTTCATGTCAGATCTTCGCTAAGTTTGGCAGAATAAATCTTTATAAAACAACTTACTATAGTTAAATCTATCTTTTTATTTATACTTTGGTTGCTCTGCTACCGCACACCATGAAAGCTGGAACGCCCACTAGTGGGCGGTAGGGACCAGGTTGACTACCACTAGGGGGCGGTAGGGACCAGGTTGACTACCACTGCTCTAGAGAGGAGAGTTGGAGCTTTTATAACAGTCTAGCTATACGAATGGCATTTCACTAAATATTTTTATACAAATTCTTGTGTGTTTTTTTGCGACAAATATGGATCAAATGAGAGAATGAATACTAAATGGTAAAGCCCCATGCTTCCACGCCAGAGCCTTTGATGGATAACCCACTATAAGGGTTTGATCTAAAGGGACTTAGAAGGGTTGCGAACAGGAAGAAATCAGGTGTTAGGAGTTGGGAACCAAGTGGGAACTGGACATACATGAAAGAGGTGAGAGCCTTTGGAAAGGATACACAGTGAAGGCCATGAGTAGCAGAACACAAATTTTGGTTAGTTTAAAAAAAAATACTTTCTGCCTGACCAGGTGGTGGTGCAGTGGATAGAGCATTGAATTGGGATGCGGATAACCCAGGTTCGAAACCCTGAGGTGGCTGGCTTGAGCATGAGCTCACCAGCTTGAACACAGGGTTGCCGGCTTGAGCATGGGATCATCAACATGACCCCATGGTCACTGGCTTGAGCCCAAGGTCGCTTGCTTGAGCAAGGAGTCACTGGCTCAGGCTAGAGCCTCCCCCCTCCTCCGTCAAGGAACATATGAGAAAGCAATCAATGAACAACTAAGGTACTGCAACAATGAACTGATGCTTCCCATCTCTCTCCCTTCTTGTCTGTCTGTCCCTATCTGACCCTCTGTTGCTCTCTCTGTCTCTGTAAACAAACAAACAAACAAAAACACAAAAAACTTTCTAAGAGTTAAGTTTTCTGACAATGAATGAACAATATTGGGAGACAGTAGCATCCAGGCAACCATGGGGTTTACCAGGAAAATTGTAGCAAATTCAGACATCAAGTGGGCTGGACCACAGGTGTAAATCCCTTTTAATTCTGACTTTCTGTGATTCCATCCTGAAACAGTGACTGTACGACCTTGTTTTGACTGCAAGCACAGCATCCATCATATTAGGGAACATCAGTCCTTTATGTAACCTAGAAATTAAATAAAGTTCAGTAAAGCCACTCCTAAGCTGCCATGTTTGATAGTTAGCCAAGCTCCTGACACAAGAGTTCAAAGAAATTGAAGTCTTGTTTTTCCTGTTGCCCATGGAGTGTTTGCAATCACCTGGCTGTGGGTGGCAGCCCTCAGATGGAGAGCACATCTGAGTCAGTGCCTGTGTCAGGTGACAGATGGAGGCTGGCCACATGACCCCTGGTCCCACATCCATTCCACCAAATGGAGAGACATGACAAGCCTTTTATTTTCAGGACAGCGCGCCATTGATTATTCCCTGTTAATGCTTCCCTGTCGATGGCAGGCAGGACTAGAGGGAAATGGAAGGTTGTGATATCCGGGTCTCCCAAAGGGAAAATCAATGTGATATGGTTTGTATTTCATCCTAGGATAACCTCTTTCTCTGAGCCCCAACCCACAGGCCACTGTTTCTCTCTCCATCAGCTCCTCCAGACACTGCCCTGTCCTTTCACACTCACCAAAGGACAAGGAGGGAGGGGATAAGGAGCAGGCACCAGGAGTTATTAAACTCCACTTTCATTTTCTTTTGGGAATTTACAGACACTAAAGGCTACAGGATGCACAAAAAGTTCCCCAGCAAGTTCAGATCAGAGGGGAAGAGCCTACCAAGTCAGCCAAAGAAACCCTTGTCTGATTATTACAGATGCATCCAGCAGTCTGCTCATCTCAAAGGATGACCTTGGAAAACCGACAACCTAGAAACTGCATGCCCCCGGCACAATGCTGAAAGATACAAGTTCAGAGAAAGAGGCAAAGACTTGTGATGCAGGGAGGTAAGAAGGAAGAAGTAACCTTTCTTTGTGTACACACACACACACACACACACACACACACACACAAATCAAACACCAAACGTGTTTGTGTTCCCCTCTCCCAAAAGGAACCCAACATTTGAAATAAAATGCTTGAGAATTTTAGATCTAAAAGAAAGGGGAATTTTTGTTCCCTCTTGGGTTTCAGGGTGAAGAGAAAGCAATACCACTTCATTGTCTTTTAAGTGGAGGTACAAACCAGTAATATCCCGATACCTAGAGCTATAGTATCCTTTTGGTTTGAGACAGAGCTTTTCATTAGCATTTAACCTCCTCCATGTTACAGCCACTTGAACCTGTAAAGTTTTGTCTCTTCCAGAAAGCGCCAGGATTGTCTGTTAACTACTGCTATCTTTCCCCTTCGTATAGGAGTTGCCCCAGGAGAAATGAAAAGACACAGTTTCTCCACTCACCTTGTTCCCTGGGGCCAGGAATCATGGACCGGGCTCTCTGCCTGGGTGAGGCTGGACCAGGTGAGCTCCAGTGGGCTTTGCAACTCTCAGACTCTGTGGGTTCCCTGTGGTGCAGGCTGGAGTGTGGGGCCTAAGGGTCTGTTTTCTATTTGTATTGAGAAACTCACGTTTTACATACCTACACCTTGTGGATGTCAGTTCCACTAGACTTATAAGCAATACTTTTTTTTCCAGTCCATTTCTAGATGTATAGGATTGTATCTGTGTTAAGATAAGCTACTGGCTTTACTATATTAGGATAAAAGCACGTGTTCTAGCAGGAACCTGATTTGCTTTATGTTAATTCACAAATGACCTGCAAAAAAATGCCACCAGTGAGGCTGCGGAACTTGAACATCCTAGAATGGTCTTGGGGCTGCCTCTCTACACCTCCCTAGATCCATCTCTCCCCAAGGGATCCTCTTCATGCCTTGAGCTCTCTACCCACATCCGCCCCTGACTCCCCCACCCCGGGCCCTGGCACTCTGTCCATCTTACTCTCCTGCTTCCTAAGTTCTATTCTCTATGCCACGCTGTCCAGACAGGGGGTCCGGCCCTTTGAGGTTGGAGTGAAGAATGCTAAAGACATCTGTGGGCAGCTGCTTACTCTCACAACAGGATACCCTCAGGCAGATGCTGGCCAGAAGAGCCAGGCAGAGTCCCAGCATGGCCTCTGCTGTCAAACAACGTGAAGAATTATGTATGACCTATTCTGAAAGGATATGCCAAGGCCCTCAAGGATCCCCAAACAACAGGGTGGTAGGAACCCTCACAAAATCCAAGAAGAAAGGCTTCTTCTGTCCAGGTTCTGAGATTGAAGGGGATGTAGGGTCCACACATGCCCTGCCCTGAGCTTTCAGACATCAAACTACAATATGTGTGATCTGCTCCTGGTCTCTATTCTGCCGTTGGTCTATCTGTGCACCAATACCACATAGTGGTACAGCTTTATAAAAAGTCTTGATACCTGACAGTGTCTTCCGGCCTTGTTACTTCAAAATGGTCTTCTTTATTCTTGGTCTTTAACCTTTTCATATAAATTTTAGAATTAGCTTAATTTCCAACAATTTTAGAATTAATTTCTGTTAATCATTAATTGCTGTGATTTTGAATGGGATTGCATTCCCTCTATACACTATTTTGGAAAGAATCAACATTCTATCCACTGACAAACACAATAAATCTTTCCATTTATTTAGGTCTTCTTTATTTTCTTTCAATAATGTTTTTTCTGTAAATGTCTTGCATATTTTTCATTTATTCCCAGGTATTACATGTTTTTCATGTTACTGTAAATAATATTTAAAATTTCCATTTTCTAGTTAATACAGATAGATAGAAATATCATACATATATATATCCTATAGTTACCATATATATATTATATACACATATACACCTTGAATCTAGTGGCTTTGCTATATTTATTTCTAATCATTCTAAGGAACTATAAATTTTTAAAGATTCTCTACATAAATAATCATAGCATCTATAAATAAAGTTTATTTCTTCCTTTCTAGTCTTTGTAACTTAATTTAGATTATTTTGCCTTATTGCAATGGTTAGGATCTCTAGTACAATGTTGAGTAGAAGTAGTATTAGAAACATTCCTAATCTCAGGGGGAAATTCCATTTCATGTGAATTTTTAGACTTAATTGCATGCAGTTCTTCATAATATTTTCATAATATACAATATGGGTAACTGTGTCTTCTTTCTTTTTTCTTTTTCTATATTCTTGTCTTGCTACTTCAAAATGGTCTTCTTTATTCTTGGTCTTTAACATTTTCATATAAATTTTAGAATTAGCTTATCAATTTTATTAATTTTTCAAAGATCCAATCTCTAGATTTGTTGAATTTCTAGCTTATTTATTTTTCTATTTCATTAATTCCTGCTATTACCTTTATTATTTTCTTCATTCTCCTATCTTTGGATTTCATTTACTCTTCTTTCTCCATATACTTTTTGAGATGGAAACTTAAATTGATTTTTAGCCTTTCTTATCTGTATTACATGTATATTTAAAGAAACAATTTTTCCTTAAGAACAAAATTAGTTTCGTTTTCAAGTTTTGGTATGTCACATTTTTATTGTCATTTAACTCAAAATATCATGTAAAATCCATTGTAATTTCTTTTTGAACAATAGGTTATTTAGAAATATATTGCTTAATTTCCAAATATTTGAGGATTTATTATGTATTTATTTATTTTTGTGAGAGAGACAGAGACAGGGACAGACAGGCACACACAGTAAGAGAGAGAGATGAGAAACATCAATTCTTCATTGCGGCACCTTAGTTGTTCATTGATTGCTTTCTCATATGTGCCTTGACTGGGGGGCTTCAGCAGAGTGAGTGACCCCTTACTCAAGCCAGCAACATTTGGGCTTATGTCAGTGACCATAGGGTCATGTCTATGATCCCATGAGCAAGCCAACAACTCCGCACTCAAGACAGATGAGCTTGTGCTCTAGCAAGCAACCTTGATATTCCAAACCTGGGTGCTTTGCATCCCAGGTCATTGTTCTATCCACTGTACTACCACCTGGTCCTGCCATTTGAGGATTTTTTAGTTACCTTTCTGTTACTGTTTTCTAGCTTAATCCTACTTCAGTCAGAGAACATATTTTTGATGACTTAACCCTCTGTAATTTGGTGAGATTTGCTTCAAGGACCAGCATATAGTAAATTTTGATAAATGTTCAATGAGTACTCGGAAAAATACATATTCTGACAATGTTGGTATACATCAATTAAATTAAATTTATTGCTCGTGTTGTCAAAACCTTCCATATTCAGCTTGACCAGGCGGTGGCGCAGTGGATAGAGCATCGAACTGGGATGCTGAAGGACCCAGGTTCGAGACCTCGAGATTGCCAGCTTGAGCATGGGCTCATCTGGTTTGAACAAAAGCTCACCAGCTTGGACCCAAGGTTGCTGGCTCAAGCAAGGGGTTACTCGGTTTGCTGAGGGCCCGCAGTCAAGGCATATATGAGAAAGCAATCAATGAACAACTAAGGTGTCGCAAGGTGCAACGAAAAACTCATGATTGATGCTTCTCATCTCTCCGTTCCTGTCTGTCTGTCCCTGTCTATCCCTCTCTCTGACTCTGTAAAAAAAATAATAAATAAAATAAAAATTATAAAAAATAAAAAAAACCTTCCATATTCATGATTGTTTCACTGTTTGTACTGTCAGTTACTTATACTTCCGTGATTTTGCTTTCTGTATTTTGAAACTATATTATGAGGTGCATCAAAATAATATCTTCCTGGTAGATTTGTCCTTTTATTTTTATGAATTGTCCCATCTGTATCTTTAATAATGCTTCTTGACTTACATTTACCTTGACTGATATGTGTATAGCTACATCAAACTTCTTTGGGTAAGTCTTTGTTTAGTGTATCTTTTTCCATCATTTTATTTTCAATCTTTCTTTGTCTTTACACATGAAAAGTGTGCCTCTTCCACGAAAATCAAAACAGCATGGTATTGGCAGAAAAATAGACACTCAGACCAATGGAACAGAATAGAAAACCCAGAAATAAAACCATATATATATAGTCAAATAATTTTTGATAAAGGGGCCAACAACACACAATGGAGAAAAGAAAGTCTCTTCAATAAATGGTGCTGGGAAAACTGGAAAGCCACATGCAAAAGAATGAAACTGGACTACAGTTTGTCCCCCTGTACTAAAATTAACTCAAAATGGATCAAAGATCTAAACATAAGACCTAAAACAATTAAATACATAGAAGAAGACATAGGTACTAAACTCATGGACCTGGGTTTTAAAGAGCATTTTATGAATTTGACTCCAAAGGCAAGAGAAGTGAAGGCAAAAATTAATGAATGGGACTACATCAGACTAAGAAGTTTTTGCTCAGCAAGAGAAACTGATAACAAAATAAACAGAAAGCCAACTAAATGGGAAATGATATTTTCAAACAACAGCTCAGATAAGGGCCTAATATACAAAATATACAAAGAACTCATAAAACTCAACAACAAACAAACAAACAAACAATCCAATAAAAAAATGGGAAGAGGACATGAACAGACACTTCTCCCAGGAAGAAATACAAATGGCCAACAGATATATGAAAAGATGCTCATCTTCTTTAGTTATTAGAGAAATGCAAATCAAAACTGCAATGAGATACCATCTCATACCTCTTAGATTAGCTATTATTAACAAGACAGGTAATAGCTAATGTTGGAGAGGCTGTGAAGAAAAAGGAACCCTCATACACTGTTGGTGGGAATGTAAAGTAATACAACCATTATGGAAGAAAGTATGGTGGTTCCTCAAAAAACTGAAAATAGAACTACCTTATGACCCAGCAATCCCTCTACTGGGTATATACCCCAAAAACTCAGAAACATTGATACGTAAAGACACATGCAGCCCATGTTCATTGTAGCATTGTTCACAGTGGCCAGGACATGGAAACAACCAAAAAGCCCATCAATAGATGACTGGATAAAGAAGATGTGGCACATATACACTATGGAATACTATTCAGCCATAAGAAATGATGACATCGGATCATATACAGCAAAATGGTGGGATCTTGATAACATTATACGAAGTGAAACAAGTAAATCAGAAAAAAACAAGAACTGCATTATTCCATACGTAGGTGGGACATAAAAGTGAGACTAAGAGACATTGATAAGACTGTGGTGGTTACAGGGGGAGGGGGGAGAGGGAGAGGGAAAAGGGGAGGGGGAGGGGCACAAAGAAAACTAGATAGAAGATGACAAAGGACAATCTGACTTTGGGTGATGGGTATGCAACATAATTGAACGACAAGATAACCTAGACATGTTATCTTTGAATATATGTATCCTGATTTATTGATGTCACCCCATTAAAAAAATAAAATTATTAAGATAAAATAAAAAAGAAAAGTGTGCCTCTTAAAAGTAATGTTAGGTTTTTAAAAATATTGTTCCATGTGGTAAGCAGCCTCTTTAAGGTGACCCCAAATGATCCCCACCTCCAGGTATTCAAGCCCTTGTATAATCTCTTCAGTAATTCTAATGATCAGCCATGCTCATAAGTGCTTTCCCACATATACTAGTATATCTGTAGAAAATAT